>NC_053391.1:3283387-3620887 GCF_905171765.1 Bufo bufo
TCCTGGGTCCCATATTTGAGGACGCAAAAGTTCTTCTTTAGACTGTCTGGTGCTCTCTGCAGCTGTAACTCTAGCAGAAACTTCATCTGCAAACTCCTGATGGCTTTCTGTGGCAGAACTTGGAACTGCAGGATCACCTTTTTCTGGAAAATCCTCTGTAAGCTTTGGCTTTTTCCTTGTAGGTGACAGGTTCTCTGGACAGCAATAAAGGACGGTCCCTTGGTCTTTCATAGCAAAGATCTCCGGATTCGGTGCTGGCTCTGATAGAGTCATATCAGGTGTGCTGTCTTCAGCAGGCGGCTGAGAAGAAGACTTGGAGGCTTCATCACTAAACATCCTCTGTATCTTTTTCCGTTCTTCAGCTATTTTTAGAAAGTCCTGTAATTTACTCCACCTGTAAGTTTTCCATTGGGCAAGTTTATCCTGCCAGGTGACCTCTTCATCACTGCAGGAACTGTTGAGGAACACAAGAGGGCGCTCCTGCATCTTGTAACTCAGACTGGCTGCTGTGATGGAGCTACACTGACCTCTTGTGGCAATTTCTGGTACTGTCTGGGTAGTGAGGCTGGTCAAAGCTGCGGTGTGCTGCTGTACATCGGAAACTCCTGGCTGTAGTGGCTCTGGCAAAGGTATCGCCGGTGATGACGATGACAGGGAAGGAGCACTCTCTCTGGGCAGCGGAGTGGGAACCGGCGTGATGAGGGACATCTTACGGCCCTCTCTGGGTAAGACGTGCCCCTGTACTCTGGGACTGAAAGTCATTACTAAGTTATTTATTTGCCCCGCCTATAGATTTGAGGCAGCAGGGAATTCAGGGATCAATATGAGGACCTCCGGGTTCAAGCGTCCCGCTCTGGCGGTATTAGTTCTGGGCGGCGGAGTGGGAGTTCCGTCCGCCTCCGCCGGACCAGTAAGTGTCCTTGGCGGAGCAGGCCTAGGCCTGTTGGAGGTATCGGGACGCTCAGGGAGCGGTGCAGGGGCAGGTACGGACCGGGCCTGGGCCTCAGGGAGAGCGGCTGCTCCTACCTGATGTCGCGGGTGGGCGGGCGGTTCCGGTGCCTCCTGGTGGTCATCGCGGGGTCTAATCGCCATCTGTGGTGCAGGCTGGTCCAAAGCCTGGGCGGCTGTATCAGCGGCATCCTCCGCGGGAGCAGGCTCAGCATCGGCAGCCATCTTGGTTTCCGGGTTGGCGGCCATCTTCTTTTTCGTCATGGTGCGTGCAGGAAGTGAGGGTGGAGCCCAGAGGGAGGAGTCTGCACTCCCTTGGCCCGCATTACAGAGTTCTTGGTGGGCAGGTTTTAGTATTCCCGCTTCTATGGGGGGGGTATTCGACATTTTCGCGCTCTTGAGGATGCCTTACTGAGTTTTCGCGCTTCTGGGGGGCGTATTCGGCAATTTTGCGCTCTTTAGAGGGTAGTGGTAGGTATAGTGTCAACGGTGTCTCCTACCTTGGTACGGCTGGACTTCTGGATCCTGGCTCACTTGCAATAAATGAGTGTTGTCAGTAGGAGTAACTGAGGAACTTTGATAATAAGGAATGAGATCCAGACTGGTGATATAATCCAACTTGTCTTTACTTAATGGCAGCATAATCCATACGAGTTACAGCAATAGTCTTGGGTCCCAGCAGGTATTGGCAATATGTGGCAGGAATCAATATATATTCTGCTTCTTGTCATATGCCTAGTGAATCTGGCAGGTATCTATCTTCTGCTCTGTCTGTAGTCTGCTTGGTGTGGGCCTGACTAGCTGAGGAGGAATTTGGCTTCTCCTGGTCTCTGGATAAGTTACTCACAGGACTGCTCGCAGGGAATGGTCCTTCCTGGAGTTCTGGAGGTGCTGCTTGCTGGTCCACAGTCGAGGCTGAAGGGCTCATACTGGGAAGAGGGATCTTTGGCCTCAGCCGAGGCTGGATCCTAGGTTGGGATCCCTATGTCTGGGAGCTCCCACTAACGCAGCCTACCCCAAGCAGGGGGGGATGGTACACTAACTAGAACTTTCCTTCTCCATGAGACAGGACATGGGCCGGCCCACTTCTGCTCAAAGAGGGGGGGAGCTAGACTGGAATGAACTATTCCAGTCTAGCAATACTAAACTGGATAAGGTCCTGCTAAACATATTGCTGCCACCTGCTGGTGAACATGAAAATTACAGCAAATATATATATAAGGCTTAGAAAATGCACATAATGAAGAATGCAATGTTAGATTACACCAGATGACAATATATATACACCTAACATGTTGTAGCGGGGAGAAAGAGTTTAGTGACATACTCCGGGATGTTACACATGTATATGGTGTATTTATGTGTGTGTAGTGTATACATGGTGTGTATATTTATGTATATGTAAACATGTGTCGTGACGCCGCGTATCTGCTGTTGAGTAGGGAACCTGTTGTTAAAAATTTGAATCCCACCCCTGGCACATACCACTAATCACTCATTATCCACCTCATCGAGTGCAAATGTGGGTGACAATCTGCAGACAGCACAACCCGGGAACCGCACGGCAGACGCGGCCAGCGCCTCACAAGATAAATAAAAATGATCTGAAAAGTGGACACCGTGCTCTGATCATGGAGGAGGATCCCATATGGATGACACCAAACGTTCCAGCCGGTACCTGCCATAGGATGGAAGAGGAAGAGAGAAATGTACAGGATTTATAAACTACAGACATTAGTCCTGAGCGAGACGGAGACACAAGAAAAACATTGGCTTCAATGAGCCTTCACAAGACAACCGGCTGGGAACGCCCCATACAGTTTAGCACCGGTATCATTCCCCTGTCATCCCTGGGAACGCCCTGTACAGTTTAGCACCGGTATCATTCCCCTGTCATCCCTGGGAACGCCCCGTACAGTTTAGCACCGGTATTATTCCCCTGTCATCCCTGGGAACGCCCCGTACAGTTTAGCACCGGTATTATTCCCCTGTCATCCCTGGGAACGCCCCGTACAGTTTAGCACCGGTATCATTCCCCTGTCATCCCTGGGAACGCCCTGTACAGTTTAGCACCGGTATTATTCCCTGGAAATGCCAGTTTTCTTCTTCTTTCTCCATTTCCCTTCATCGTTATTTGTTAATTTCTTCATTAAATGTATCTATTTCCCTTCGTTTCCAGATTACAGGGGAAACGCCGCCCACTTGTGGTCTTTCCTGGCTTCACAGCTATGAATCCCACCCCAGGGTGTGATTAGCCGCCCGCAGGTGACTGGCTATTTGCAGTGGAATATAGAAGCGTCACCTCCTGATTCTCACCGCTTTTTCCTACTTTTGTGTGTTTTATCTACTCCTGGAGAAATCTTCTGGATCATATATTCCATTTATTCATCTTTTTTCAGTGTTTTATGTTATGGTAACATTATGGTGACATGTCTATGAGCTTTTATCTCCATCGTGAACTCTTTTACATTATGTTACGTTTTTCCAGTCAGGCAGACATTGTATAAGGTTATTATTCCTTATGCTGATTGTGCTATCTTACCTCCAGGAGACGCCCCCCTCGCACCCCTCTGTTTGAGAGTGAACCGTTAAATCAGCGCACCTTTGCGTTTGTTATGTTGATTTCAGCCTGGGGCCGTTGTCCACCAGCCAGGGGCGGACACAGACAGCAGAGGGCCCCTGTGCAAAGAATGTGCCTAGGACCCTCCACCCCCCAAGCCAAATTCTCAACCTAACCTATTCCCTCCTAATATTAAATCCAGCAATACAAAACATACAAGGTAAGGTTACTTTCACACCCGCGGCACTACCATCCGTCCGGACACAAACCACAGCATGCAGCGGTTTGTGTCCCGCTGATTCTCTGCATTTTTGCCAGATTGTGGCCGGATCTCTACCTTATGGTTAATGGGGACGGCAGCATTCCATCTGCATCCAGCAGTGCCGAATCCAGTGAATTCCGTCAGGCTGTTCTCAGCTGGAAGAGCCTGCCAGAATGACTAATGCAGATGTGAAAGTAGCCTAATACAGCGCCACATACCTTGTACATCCAGTGACGTCTTCTTAGATCTTCTCTTTCCTTATCTTCTCCTTTCAGACCAGACCACCATGATGATTACTTTCAGCCATCTCTTCTCTCTGCAGAGTTTGACAGACAGACATCTTAGTTTCCTACACCTTCTGAACACCCCATCCTGTGCCACCGTGCTCCCCAATACTTTCCTGCAGAAACAGATAAACCCCCTGAAAATACTAGTACCAGATAGTGCCCCTTCAATAATTATTGGCACACAGTGCCTAAAACATAACTGCGCCCAGCAAATAGTGTCCCTGACACTAATAAACATAATGTCCCCCAAAAATAATTATATAAAAAAATGCCCTGTTGTGTGGCAGTAAAATAAATACCTCCTCTTAGTGCCCCTAGTAGACCCCAATGTCCCTATAAGTGCCCTCATAATGTGTGCCAATGCCACTACTGTGTGTCCCAACAAACCCTCTTAGTGTCCCCAGTTGAGCTAATGTCCCCATAGTGCCCCATAATTTTGCACCAGTATAAAATACTCCTATATAGTGCCCCCAGTAGATGCCCCCATAGTGCTCCTCCCGTTCCATGGTGCCTGACATAATGTGCCAGTATAAAATGCCCCTATAGAGTGGCCCAAGTAGATGCCCCGATAACGTTCCTCTCCCCCTTCCCCATAGTGCCCATATAATGTATGCCAGTATAAAATGCCACTATGGCACTCATCCCAACCCCCATATTGCATATATAGTTTGTGCCAGTATAAAATGCCCCTATATAATGCCCCCCAGCAGATGCCCCCATAGTGCTCCTCTCCCCCACTTCTCCATAGTGCCCCCCCTGTGTGACAGTATATAATGCCAATATATAGGGCCCCTAGTAGATGCCCTCATATGGCTCCTCTCCCCCCCATAGTGCCAGTATAATTCTAATATATAGGGCCCCCAGTAGATGCCTCCATAGTGCTCCTCTCCCCCATGTGTGCCGGTAAATAATGCCTCCTAGTAGATGTGTAACACCCCAGAGTTGTGTTACTACACGCCTCTACCCCGCTACTATCTTCTAAGAGCCTTTATATTGTCATCTGGTGTGATTTTGCTCATGTCTTCCACAAATGTGCATGTAAAACCATGTTAAATACAATTGTTCCTTGTAATTTTACAGGTTTACCAGCAGGTGGCAGAAACGCATTGGCCAGGTACTAGTCCTAGTTTAGTATATCTAGGCTGGAGTGGATTATTCCAGTTTAGCTCCCCCTCTGTGGAGGTGTGGACTGTTCCTGCATCCTGCAGCTTAGGTGGAGAAGGAAGTTAGAGTCAGTGTAGAATCCCCCCTGCTAGGGGAAGGCTGTGTGATAGCGTTCAGGAGATCCCCTGCATAGGGAAGACAGCAAAGATCTTGTCTCGGCTGAGACCTGATCAAATACCCACCCTGAGCAACTTCAGCCTCAGCTGGATGGAAGAAGCAGACAACCTACAAAGTTCCAGGAAGAAAGCATCCCCTGAGAAACCATCTGAGAGTAAGTCCAGAGACCTAGGAGAAGCCATTCCTCCTCAGCTAGTCTGTCCCCACGAAGCAGAAGTTACAAAGAAGTGCAGAAGATTAATTCCTGCCACAATTACAGAGCTACCAAGCAGACAAATTATCCTGCAAGCTCCAGATTTATAGTGCAGAAGATTTATTCCTGCCAACCATTGCTAAAACCTTCTGGGACCATAAACCAAAGCTGTATAATGCTTAGATACAAGTTATCTTCAGTAAAGAAACGTTTCAACTTCATCTAAAGGTCTGGATATCATTTCTGCTGCAAAATTCCTTTATTACTCCTACTATCACTACACTCAAATTTATTGCAAATGAGCCAGGAGCCAGGAGTCCAGCCGTACCCAGGTAGGAGACACCGATGACATAATTATCACCACCTTTAGAGACATTATAGGCCATGACACCACTCTGGCATTCCTAATCTGGGATGTGCATTATAACACCTTGGAAGGGCCCTGTGATTGTACCCTGCGCACGCTGCAATTGGTGTCACAAACAAAATATAGACTATTATCCACCCGTATCCTGACCTATTGCATAAGTGGCGTCAGCGTTACCCCTTATCCTGCTCATAGCATTTTTGGCATCACTGGAACAGGATCAGATTGTGTGCCTATCCCTGCCATAACAGGATCGAATTGTGTGCCTATCCCTGCTACAACGCCTACAGACTGTGTAAAAACCCAGAAAATTTACTTTATTGCCTTTATTGCGGTGACAGAAAGCGCTAAACCGTGCGCACCAGCACTCCAAGGGTTAATCCGTCATATTTTTGTAATGGCGCCGCTTCTTCATGCCCTTTGGAAGCGGGAAAATACAAGAACGCCCTCTCAGGAGCGCGAAAATGATGACTACGCCCCCCTAGAAGTGGGAAAACTAAAGACTGCCCACCAAGAACTCTGTAATGTGAGCCAAGGGAGTGCAGACTCCTCCCTCAGAACTCCACCCTCATTTCCTTCACTGATTGTCACAAAGGAAGCAAGGAAGATGGCGCAGCCCCAAAAGCCAAGATGGGACCAGATGGTCATTGGAGGCGAGCCTGTATATGAGGACCACCCGCCAGAGATCAAAGTCTCCCAGCGGGTGAGCAAAAGTGGCCCCTCAGTCTTTGCCGCGATCCCGGAGGCAGTGGATCCCTCCGCAGCTGCCGAACCAGCAGCCCAGATGGTTGCCAAGATGGCCGCCTCACTCAAACCCACTCCCGCGGAAGACTGCCACGTCGTCCAGACACTGGAAGTGTCTGTACCGCCAAGTGCCCCATCGCCAGCGACCGACGTCCCAGGCCAGAAGCAAGCCAGAACCCCTGCAGAGTCGAATTCAGCTTCGGAGACAGCCGCGACTATGCTACTTGCCACAGAGGTCCCCGCGCACCAGCAGGAGGCATCAGAACAGGCCACCCGGCCGCAACATCAGGTAGAAGCAATCCCGCTCCCTGAGGCCCCGGTCAAGCCTGTAGCTGCCCCTTTCACCACGCCCGGTGGTCCCCGACACTAGTACTAGGCCCAGAGAGACCCCGTTCCGCACGCCTGCTGCCGCGGAGGAGGCGGCCGGAGCCTCCACTCTGCCGCCCAGCCAGACTGAACCCAGGCCCAGTCACCTCGATACCGAGGTCCCATTTGAAATCACCTGTCAGGCCCAGAGCGAGTGGGAGTACAAGACAGCGGTTGAGGAATGGGTGAAACAAGTCATGGATGACCCCCAGCCAGCGGACCCTAAGCTTACCAGAAGCACTGGGACAGTACTCTGGTTCTCAGTGGAGAGAGGCGTCGGATTTCTGCAGGACAATCATAGTGGGGAGGAATTATTTGTGGGCCGCCGTGCTGTTAAGTGGACCTACCTGCCTCAGGCCCGACACATCCTGTAAGTGGGCGACCAGGTGGAATATACCCCCATGCGGTCCATTCAAGGTCCCTTTGCCGCAGGAGTGACTTTGTTGGCCAAACCATTATCCCCTGCATTTACCCCTGAGACCTGGCAGGAAGACCCAGGCTCTGCAGGGAGGGTCAGATGTTTACAGGAGACCCCGGATAGCAAGTTTCGGTTCAGGGAACAAGCACAACCTGATCCAGAGCCACTCATCCCTGACCTGACTGCACCCCCAACACTACGGGTGGGCCAGATCAACAATTCTGTGTTGACATTCAAACCCAGGGGGCAACCTTATGTTCTGCCATTGAAGCTCCCACAGGCACCCCCGGTTTGCCTTCCAGAGCCCCTTCAGTCGGAGGTTTTGTCCACCTCTGCACCGGCTAGGGATCCTGGCTTGCAGCATGTTGCAGCTGCATTCTCTAAATTAACTGCTCAGTCAGTACCAAAAAATGCAACAAAAGGGCAGTGGCGCACCACTACAGCTGCTAAGATGAGCTACCAAAGGCAGGAGCGCCCTTTGATGAGCTTCAGCAGCTCCAGTAGTGAGGAGGATCTGCATGTCCTTCTCTAAAATGCTCCTTTGCTACAAATAAAGGACTATTGGGAGCCACAGTGTGGACTGGTCTTGAAATCTGAGGGACTGTTGGCCAGTTTTGTTGTATCCGTTGCCGCTAGCTACAGCCTCAGCTGGATCGCTACTCTTGTAAGGACTCCCCCCATCTTCAATAACTTTTTATGCCTCAGTTTACATTGTTATATCCCCTTTCTCAGGTTACTTTAAAGCCTCATGGAACTATGGTTCTCATCATGATGCTATTTGATATGTGCTTTTATATAACATTTTATATCATCCCTTGGATTACAAACATACCTTCTATTGGATTACAATTAACTCTATTGTTTCCCTTGGATTACAAGTGACTTTTGTTTCCAGAGGATTCTACTTTAAAGCACTTCAAGAAAAAGGACTCAAGTCATATCTGAGCGTATTATTGAGTATTGATTGCACTAATAAATGCATAATGTTTTTTGCACTGTTTTCCCAATATGTTTACAGGTTATGCATGTTACAAGTTTGCACCCAAAGAAAGGACTCAAATGTGTACCTGAGCTCTTTGTAATCTCTATTATTATATTTTTGCACTATGTTTTTACACTCAAGTTTACAGGTTGGGCAATGTTCAAGTATAATATGCCCATTGTGTGTATTCTTTTCTAGGTACCGCAATGTGACCTTCATGCACTTTTTTGTGAAATTGCAGATCAGTAGCCACCTTACTTCTGTGTGCCTTGCTTTACAGCTCTTGTCTCTTCCCCCTTTATACGGACTGCCTATCTGGATGCTTAATACTAATGGCCTACACCCGGTGTTATATGCCCAAAGGTACCCAGGGTAGGACCAAGTGGTAAGTCCCGGCAGGTCCAGTAACTACACGGGTAACGCTGCTTCGGGAATGGTTAGAGGAGTTTTTGACCCCTCCTTCCCGTTTGTTATTTGTTCAGGATTGCTCCCATCCTGAGGTGTCTTCCAGGAGTTTCATGGGATTCTCATACCCTCCTCCTGTGACATTGCCAGAAGTGCATGGAGAAGCTCATGCCTTCCTCTTCTGTGCCTTTGCCTAGGGTGTAGGCCACAGCCTTAGAGCCAATTTTGCTACCCATAGTCACCATGGTGATCGTGATATTAACCTTATATTTTGACTTTGGTGCAGGGAAGGGAATACATTTCATTACACAATGGTGGTATTACAGAGTAAAGACACCCCTATGCTTTCTTTGGTATTAGGATCCAAAATACTTTAAAGTCAGTCAGTAGTGATTGCTTAGTGCAGACCTTTGGTTTACTGGGTATACCGAGAGGGAAACTGTTATTAGGACACCCTACTCATGTGGGCAGGAACTTTAGGGTAGCCATTATGTGTTTGTCTTTGTATGTCTTTATGTGTACTTCATGCAGCACTTTGTATTAATTTGGGTACCCCAGAGCTAATTCCTCTCACCCTAAGCATAAGCCAAGGGCGGTTTAACTCAAAGTAAGGGGGAATGTAACACCCCAGAGTTGTGTTACTACACACCTCTACCCCGCTACTATCTTCTAAGAGCCTGTATATTGTCATCTGATATGCTTTTGCTCATGTCTTCACAAATGTGCATATAAAACCATGTTAAATACAATTGTTCCTTGTAATTTTTCAGGTTTACCAGCAGGTGGCAGCAACGCATTGGCCAGGTACTAGTCCTAGTTTAGTATATCTAGGCTGGAGTGGATTATTCCAGCTTAGCTCCCCCTCTGTGGAGGTGTGGACTGTTCTCACATCCTGCAGCATGGGCAGAGAAGGAAGTTAGAGTCAGTGTAGCCTCCCTCCTGCTAGGGGAAGGCTGTGTGATAGCGTTCAGGAGATCCCCTGCATAGGGAAGACAGCAAAGATCTTGTCTTGGCTTAAACCTGATCACATCCCCAGCCTGAGCAACTTCAGCCTCAGCTGGATGAAAGAAGCAGACAACCTCCAGAGTTCCAGGAAGAAAGCATCCCCTGAGAAACCATCTGAGAGTAAGTCCAGAGACCTAGGAGAAGCCATTCCTCCTCAGCTAGTCTGTCCCCACAAAGCAGAAGTTACAAAGAAGATTAATTCCTGCCACAATTACAGAGCTACCAAGCAGACGAATTATCCTGCAAGCTCCAGAGACAAAGTGCAGAAGATTTATTCCTGCCAACCATTGCTAAAACCTGCTGGGACCAGAGACCAAAGCTGTATACTGCTTGGATACAAGTTATCTATAGTAAAGAAATGTTTGAACTTCATCTAAAGGTCTGGACATCATTTCTGCTGCAAAATTCCTCTATTACTCCAACTATCACTACACTCAAATTTATTGCAAGTGAGCCAGGATTCCAGCCATACCCAGGTAGGAGACACGTTGACACAATTATCACCACCCTATAGGCCATTACTAATCTGGGTCGTGCATTATAACACCTTGGAAGGGCCCTGGGGTAGTACCCTGCGCACTCTGCAATTGGCGTCACAAACAAATATAGACTATTATCCACCCGTATCGTGACCCACTGCATAAGTGGCGTCAGCGTTACCCCATATCCTGCTCATTGCAGATGCCCCCATAGTGCTCCTCCCTCCCATGTGTGCCAGTATATAATGGCCCCTTGTAGATGCCTCCATAGTGCTCCTCTCCCCCTTCCCCATTCTGGGCAACAGCATAGTGTTAAAAAAAAAAAATAATTAACTCACATACTTACCTCCATGACACTCTCAGTGAAGCGGTGAAGGCCTCTTCCGGCCTGTGTCTCGCACTGAACGGCTTAGGCGGCGAGATGAGGTCACCTGCACCGACTTCTAATAGGCTGCAGGCACTAGGCCTGCAGCCTATCAGAGGAATGGGTAAGGGAAACACCTCTCCCCTGCCCCGCTGCAGCATCCATCTGTATCGCTGTCCTGAGGACGGCGATACAGATGAATATAGAGATGAACGTTTCCACAATGGAAGCGTTCATCTCTCCCTGCCCTGCCACGGAACCTCTCACGGGCCCCCCTACCGCACTGGGCCCCTGTGCAGCCAGACCGGCTGCACAGGCGGTATGTCCACCCCTACCACCAGCTCTTCTCCTGATATTTCCATCCTGGACTTCTACACTATCCTGGGGTTTAATGTTCACCCCTCTCCTGATGACTGCAGATTAGAGATGGCGGTCGTTTTGCAGCGAACTTTGCTCATTCGCGAGTCGCAGAATATGCGAACATATGGCGATGTTCACATGCTCCATATTCTTTTGCATTGCGCCGAACTTTGACCCATGACATATCCATCAGGTGGTACAGGACAGCCAATTGAGACGTTTCAGCACATGGACACACCCCACCCTATAACAGAACCCGATCTGGCAGCCATTTACATTCAGTCTTCTGCCAGTGTAGGGAGAGGTCGCTGTGTGGAGCAGGGACAGACTGTTAGGGACACCAAACGCTGGCTAATAGGGCCACAAAAGTCCTTTTAAGGACCGGTATAGGTGTGCTATCAATAGGTGTGACACACTGAGGGGTGTAATATACTTATAATATACATACTAACATAGAAAGTACATTATAGTGCCATTGTATTGCGCAGCAGTTGTCTGCGGTTCTGCTGAGATACTGCAGCTATATAGAGGGGCAAATGCTTAGGAAAAACTAATTGCAACTGGTGTGATTTACCTGTTGCCCCCCCCCCAAAAAAAAATGATTGAGGGGTGTGATATACCTATAATATAGTATATAACATAGAAAGTATATAGTGCATTTGTATAGTGCAGCAGTTGTGTGCGGTTCTGCTGCGATACCGCAGGTATAAAGAAGGACAAGCGCTATTGGAACAACTATTTGCAATGGTGTGATATACCTGTTGCCCCAAAAAAAACTTATTGAGGGGTGCGATATACCTGTTTCCACCAAATATTGATTAAGAGGTTCTATATACCTGCTTCCGCAAAATACTGATTAAGGGGTTTGATATACCTGCTTCTACAAAATACAGATTGAGGGGTGCGATATACCTGCTTTCACCAATTATTGATTAAGGGCTTCTATATACCTGCTTCTAGTGATGGACTTATGTCGGTCAGGAAGATTTGCGAACGCGTGAACGCGATTAAATATTTGCGAACCGCAAGTTCGCGGCGGGACCCATTGACTTTAATGGCAGACAAACCTGAAAAACCTTCAGCTCATATTTGTAGCCACCAAATACTTACTAGAAGTGCACAAATCATCCCAAAACATGGACAGTGACATACCAGAGGGGATCAAAGGCAAAAATTCCCACAAAAAATTTGTATTTTAATCAGGGGCCATTTTTATGCGTCTTAAATAGTGTTGAGCGAACAGTTCGAGCATAGTTCGGGTCCGTACCGAATTTTGGGGTGTTCGTGACACGGACCCGAACCCGAACTTTTTCGTAAAAGTTAGGGTTCGGGTTCGTCGTTCGGCATGTATTTTGGCGCATTTTGAA
This sequence comes from Bufo bufo, assembly GCF_905171765.1. Lineage (NCBI taxonomy): Eukaryota > Metazoa > Chordata > Amphibia > Anura > Bufonidae > Bufo > Bufo bufo. Next base: position 3,295,776 of record NC_053391.1, read on the forward strand.
AGGCTGCAAAGCAGCCAATCAACATGCATCATACTACTTGCCCTAAGATGCCATCGCAGCCATGCCTACTATTGGCAAGGCTGTGATTGGCCAAGTGCAGCATGTGACTCAGCCTCTTTATAAGCTTGTGCGCACGTCGGGACGTGCTCACTCCCGATGTGAATAGAACAGGGATAGACGCAGCTGATGCTAGGGCGAGAATAGGCAGGGATAATTGAATAACTGGAAGCAAATTTCTCTCCTCCACCTGTGATTCATCTGAACAACTGCAGCTGAGCTGCTTTTTTGATAGGGATTGGCTATTTTTAGAGTGGCCAGAGTGATTTTTCCATCCACATGTACCTGGGCTGACCGCCGGCCGCCATTTTGCGACTTGTAGTGCTGCAGCAGAAGCTGCCACAGTGTGCATTCCAAAGCTCCAAACAAGTCAGACATCTACACCTGGGATTCAGACCAATAGCGATTTAGCAGCACAGTCCAAGGCTATTTTTTTTAAAGGTTGTGCAGACCATTTTGTGGCACATGTTACTGGGCTGATAGGCGGCGGCCATCTTGGGACTAGTGCTGCAGCACAATCTCTCCCAACGTCCATTAACCACTTGCCATCTGGGCCATTTGCCCCCTTCCTGACCAGGCCAAATTTTGCAAAACGGACATATCTCACTTTATGTGGTAATAACTTTGGAACGCCTTTATTTATCCAAGTCATTCAGAGATTGTTTTCTCGTGACACATTGTACTTCATGATAGTCATAAATTTGAGTCAAAATATTTCACCTTTATTTATGAAAAAATCCCAAATTTACCCAAAAATTTAAAAAAAATCGCAATTTTCTAAATTTCAATTTCTCTGCTTTTAAAACAGAAAGTGATACCTCATAAAATATTTATTATTTAACATTCCCCATATGTCTACTTTATGTTGGCATCATTTTGGAAATGTCATTTTATTTTTTTAGGACGTTAGAAGGCTTAGAAGTTTAGAAGCAATTCTTCAAATTTTTAAGAAAATTGCCAAAACCCACTTTATAAGAACCAGTTCAGGTCTGAAGTCACTTTGTGGGGCCTACATAGTGGATACCCCCATAAATGACCCCATTGTAGAAACTACACCCCTCAAGGTATTCAAAACCGATTTTACAAACTTTGTTAACCCTTTAGGCGTTCCACAAGAATTAAAGGAAAATGGAGATCAAATTTTTACATTTCACTTTTTTGGCAGATTTTCCATTTTAATCAATTTTTTTCTCTAACACATCGATGGTTAACAGCCAAACAAAACTCAATATTTATTACCCAGATTCTGCGGTTTACAGAAACACCCCACATGTGGTCGTAAACTGCTGTATGGGCACACGGCAGGGCGCAGAAGGAAAGGAACTCCACATGGTTTTTAGATGCCATGTCCCATTTGAAGCCCCCTGATGCACCCTTACAGTAGAAACTCCCAAGAAGTGACCCCATTTTGGAAACTAGGGGATAAGGTGCCAGTTTTATTAGTACTATTTTTGGGTACATATGATTTTTTGATCATTCAATATAACACTTTATGGGGCAAGGTGACCAAAAAATTGGTTGTTTTAGCACAGTTTCTATTTATTTATTTTTACAGCGTTCACCTTAGGGGTTCAGTCAAGTGACATTTTTATAGAGCAGATTGTTACGGACGTGGCGATACCTAATATGTATACTTTTTCTCATTTATTAAAGTTTTACACAATAATAGCATTTTTGAAACCAAAAAATTATGTTTTAATGTGTCCATGTTCTGAGAGCTATAGTTTTTTTATTTTTTGAGAGATTTTCTTATGTAGGGGCTCATTTTTTGCGGGATGAGGTGACGGTTTTATTGGTACCATTTTGTGGGACATACGCATTTTTGATCACTTGGTGTTGCACCTTTTGTGATGCAAGGTGACAAAAATTGCTTGTTTTGACACAGTTTTTTTTTTTTTTTTTTTACGGTGTTCACCCGAGGGGTTAGCTCATGTGATATTTTTATAGAGATGGTTTTTACGGACGCGGCAATACCTAATATGTATACTTTTTTTTATTTGTTTCACTTTAACACAATAATAGCATTTTTGAAACCAAAAAAATGATGTTTTAGTGTCTCCATGTTCTAAGAGCTATAGTTTTTTTATTTTTTGAGAGATTTTCTTATGTAGGGGCTCATTTTTTGCGGGATGAGGTGACGGTTTTATTGGTACCATTTTGTGGGACATACGCGTTTTTGATCACTTGGTGTTGCACCTTTTGTGATGCAAGGTGACAAAAATTGCTTGTTTTGACACAGTTTTTTTTATTTATTTTTTACGGTGTTCATCCGAGGGGTTAGGTCATGTGATATTTTTATAGAGCTGGTTTTTACGGACGCGGCAATACTAAATATGTCTATTTTACTTTATTTTTTCTATTTTTAATTTTTTATTTTTATTCCTAACTTGGGAACTTTTTTTTTTTTTACATGTGAAACTTTATTTTATTTGATTTTTTCAACCCTTTATTTTTTTTATTTTTTTTTACACTTTTCGTCCCCCATAAGGTCATACAAGACCTCTGGGGGACATTTGCTTCACTTTTTCTTTTTTTTTTCACAGTTGATTTCTCCTGTAACTGGGGCTGAGATTGTAGCCCCAGTTACAGGACAAATGCACCCCTATAGAGGCTGTACAGCAGCAATCCTGCGCTGTACAGCCTCACAGCAGGGCTGATCGAGGTCTCTGAGAGACCTCACACAGCTCCTGCACACTCCGGTCACGGCGGTCACATGACCGCCGGGCCGGAACAGGAAGCGCACAGCGCTTCCTGCTCTGCAGACACAGCGCTCGGTGAGCGCTGTGTCTGCAGCGATCGTGAAGGCAGGGACACCTGGGCACTGTCCCTGCCTCCTCTCTGGGTTGCCCTGCTGTCACTGACAGCGGGCAACCCGATCAGCAGCTGCACGATTAGCGTGCAGCTGCTATTTCTGACAGGACGTTTTAAAACGTGCTGTCAGAAATAGACGTCCACCCATAGGACGTTTATATCCTATGGGCGGACGTGAGGCGGTTAATCACTTGTAATAGTGGTCTGTGCCATAGAAATCCTACATCAGGGACTTGGGTGTGCTTGTGTCACCCCTACTAATACCAGTCCACCTGTAATCCATACAGTCAAAAGACTGAAAGTATTCCAGTGAGGGAATTTTTTTTTTATTTAAAAAAGGCCAAGTTAGTTTATCTGGCGTTCAATATACTAGATACAGTTAGGCCTGCGTTTCATACATCTGGAATTAGCAAACTAATGTGCTGGGGTTGGGAAAACATATATGTACCCATACTAGAATCTGTCAAAGAAAGCGGTACTCACATATAACAGTCATTCCATCTGTAATCCATACAGTCAAAAGACTGAAAGTATTCCAGTGAGGGAATTTTGCTTATAAAAAATAATATATTTCATTGTGGTGCGAGTTGAATCGCAACAATGAAGAAAAATACTATTAAGGGACGAGGACGCGGTCGTGGTGGTGTCCGTGGAGCCTCTGTTGCTGGTAGAGGACGTGGCCGTTCGGCCCCAGGCGCACACAGTAGGGAACGAACTCCCTCAACTAGCCGGCAGAATGTACCGCAATACCTCGTGGGGCCCAATGCCGCTCTTAGGATGGTAAGGCCTGAGCAGGTACAGGCATTAATCGATTGGGTGGCCGACAGTGCTTCCAGCACGTTCACCACATGGTCTTCCACCCAGTCTTCTGCGGAAAGCGCACAGGTGGCACCTGAAAACCAAGCCCATCAGTCTGTCACATCACCCCCAAGCATATCAGGGAAACGGTCTGAGCCACAAGTTATGCAGCAGTCTCTTCTTCTGTTTGAAGACTCTGCTTCCAGGGTTTCCCAGGGGCGTCCACCTAGCCCTTCCCCAGTGGAGGAAGACATACTATGCACTGACGCACAACCACTTATGTCTCCAGATGAAGAGGACATGGGAATACCACCACAGCAGAGTCACCGACTCTCTGATGATGACGAAACACAGGTGCCCACTGCCGCGTCTTTTTGCAGTGTGCAGACTGAACAGGAGGAGGTCAGGGAGGGAGACTGGGTGGAAGACGATGCAGAGGACGATGAGGTCTTAGACCCCACATGGACTGAAGGTCGTGGCGATGACTTTCACAGTTCAGAGGAAGAGGTAGTGGTGAGACCGAGACAACAGCGAAGCCAAAGAGGGAGCAGGGGGCCAAAGCAGACGAGCCGCCGCCCCCAGAGTTCGCCTGCTACTGGACATCGCCAACAGGGACCCAGCCCCACAAAGGCAGCTTCAAAGAGTTCCCTGGCATGGCACTTTTTTAAACAATGTCCTACCGACAAGACCCGAGTGACTTGCACGCTGTGCCATCAGAGCCTGAAGCGAGGCATTAACGTTCTGAACCTCAGCACAACCTGCATGACCAGGCATCTACATGCAAAGCATGAACTGCAGTGGGGTACACACCTTAAAAACCAGGCACTCGCTGAGGCTCCCCCTGCTCCCTCTACCGCTGCTGCCTCGGCTTCCGCCTCGAGAGGAATGTTGCCACCTGCCGAGCAGCAAACAGAGGATGTGCCACCGACACCACCACCACCGCCACCGTCAACTAGCGTCTCCACTATATCACACAGCAGCGTTCAGCTCTCAATATCTCAAACCTTAGAGAGGAAGCGCAAATTCCCCCCGAGTCACCCTCGAGCCCTTGGCCTGAACGCCAGCATTTCTAAACTGCTGGCCTTTGAAATGCTGTCATTCCGGCTGGTGGACACAGACAGCTTCAAACAGCTGATGGCCATGGCTGTCCCGCAGTATGTGGTTCCCAGCCGCCACTACTTCTCCAAGACAGCCGTGCCTTCCCTGCACATGCAAGTGTCCGATAAAATCAAGTGTGCACTGCGCAACGCCATTTGTGGCAAGGTCCACCTAACCACAGATACGTGGACCAGTAAGCACGGCCAGGGACGCTATATCTCACTAACTGCACACTGGATGAATGTAGTGGCGGCTGGGCCCCCGGCGGACAGTTCCTTGGCGCACGTCCTTCCGCCCCCTAGGATCGCAGGGCATCATTCTCTGCCTCCTGTAGCCTCCTCCTCCTACTCGGCTTCCTCCTCCACTGCTTCCACCAGCTCATCCGGTCAGCCACACACCTTCACCACCAACTTCAGCACAGCCCGGGGTAAACGTCAGCAGGCCATTCTGAAACTCATATGTTTGGGGGACAGGCCCCACACCGCACAGGAGTTGTGGCGGGGTATTGAACAACAGACCGACGAGTGGTTTCTGCCGGTGGGCCTCAAGCCAGGCCTGGTGGTATGCGATAATGGGCGAAATCTCGTGGCAGCTCTGGGACTAGCCGGTTTGACGCACATCCCTTGCCTGGCGCATGTGCTGAACTTGGTGGTGCAGAGGTTCATTCACCACTACCCCAACATGTCAGAGCTGCTGCATAAAGTGCGGGCCGTCTGTGCGCGCTTCCGCCGTTCACATCCTGCCGCTGCTCGCCTGTCTGTGCTACAGCGGAACTTCGGCCTTCCCGCTCACCGCCTCATATGCGACGTGCCCACCCGGTGGAACTCCACCTTGCACATGCTGGAGAGACTGTGCGAGCAGCAGCAGGCCATAGTGGGGTTTCAGCTGCAGCACGCTCGCGTCAGTCGTACTGCCGAACAGCACCACTTCACCACCAATGATTGGGCCTCCATGCGAGACCTGTGTGCCCTGCTGCGCTGTTTCGAGTACTCCACCAACATGGCCAGTGGTGATGACGCCGTTATCAGCGTTACAATACCACTTCTATGTCTCCTTGAGAAAACACTTAGGGCAATGATGTTAGAGGAGGTGGCCCAGGTGGAGGAGGATGAGGGCTCGTTTCTAACACTTTCGGGCCAGTCTGTTCGAAGTGGCTCAGAGGGAGGTTTGTTTAAGCAGCAGAGGACAGGTTCACAAGTCGCCAGCCAAGGCACTGTACTGGAGGACGAGGAGGATGAGGAGGAGGAGGTGGAGGGGGACGAGGATGACGCAAGTTCACAGCGGGGTGGCAGCCCAGGCCCATCACTAGTGCGTGGCTGGGGGGATACGGTGGACGATGACGATACGCCTCCCACAGAGGACAGCTTGTCCTTACCCATGGGTAGCCTGGCCCACATGAGCGAATATATGCTCCAATGCCTGCGCAACGACAGCAGAGTTGCCCACGTTTTAACGTGTGCAGACTACTGGGTGGCCACCCTGCTGGATCCCCGGTATAAAGACAATGTGCCCACTTTAATTCCTGAACTGGAGCGCGACCGTAAGATGCGCGAGTACAAGCGCACGCTGATAGAGGCGCTCTTGAGAGCATTCCCACATGTCACAGGGGAACAGGTGGAAGGTGAAGGCAGAGGAGTGGCAAGAGGTCGCCAACGCAGCTGTGTCACGGCCAGCTCATCTGAGGGCAGGGTTAGCATGGCAGAGATGTGGAAAAGTTTTGTCTCCACGCCACAGCTATCTGCACCGACACCTGATACGGAACGTGTTAGCAGGAGGCAGCATTTCACTAACATGGTTGAACAGTATGTCTGCACACCCCTCCACATCCTGACGGATGGTTCGGCCCCATTCAACTACTGGGTTTCGAAATTGTCCACGTGGCCAGAGTTAGCATGTTATGCCTTGGAGGTGCTTTCCTGCCCGGCGGCCAGCGTTTTATCTGAACGCGTATTCAGCACGGCAGGGGGCGTCATTACTGACAAGCGCAGCCGCCTGTCCACAGCCAACGTGGACAAGCTGACCTTCATAAAGATGAACCAGGCATGGATCCCACAGGACCTGTCCCTCCCTTGTGCAGAGTAGTCCTTATTAACTGCCTAAAACATGTCTTGTTGTGCTACGGGCCACTTCTTTATTTGATACAAATTTTATGAAACCCACAGTTGAATGAAACTCTTCTCTGTCTGGGCGCCGGGGCCTAACCAGATGAAAGTGGCCGGTTAAACTAACGGGTGACATGAAGCCATAACCTCTGCCATGCTACCTCTGTCTTCTGTCTGGGTGCTGAGGCCTAAGTCAAATAAAGCGGTCTTCTGCTGTGCTGGGGGATATGAAGCTAATCTCTGACCTCTCTCCTCTGTCTGGGTCCAAAGGCCTAAATCACTGAAAGAGGCCTTCTCCTGTGGTGTGTGATATGATGCCAGAATATGTGCTGTGGGGCCTCTCTCCTCTTCCTGGGTGCGGGGGTCAAAGTAACTCAATGGTGGCTTCTCCTGTGCTGATTGATATAAAGCTGATGGTTGTGCCATCTGACATGGTTGCCAGGGTCTGATTCAATGGGGGCCTACTCCTGTGGTGGGTGATCTAAATGCCTGATTCTCTGCTGTGAAACCTCTCTCCTCCGTCTGGGTGTAGGGGTCAAAGTCTTTCAAAGTCGCCTTCTCCTGTGCTGATTGATATGAAGCTGATGGTTGTGCCATCTGACATGGTTGCCGGGGTCCCATTAAATTGTGGCCTACTCCTGTGGTGGCTGATATGATGCCAGAATATGTGCTGTGGGGCCTCTCTCCTCTTCCTGGGTGCATTGGTCAAATAAACTAAATTGTGGCCTACTCCTGTGGTGGTTGATATGATGCCTGATTCTCTGATGTGGAACCTCTCTCCTCTGTTTGGGTGAAGGGGTCAAAGTAACTAAATGGTGGCTTCTCCTGTGGTGGCTGATATGATGCCAGAATATGTGCTGTGGTGCCTCTCTCCTCTTCCTGGGTGCGGGGGTCAAAGTAACTCAATGGTGGCTTCTCCTGTGGTGGCTGATATGATGCCAGAATATGTGCTGTGGTGCCTCTCTCCTCTTCCTGGGTGCAGGGGTCAAAGTAACTAAATGGTGGCTTCTCCTGTGGTGGCTGATATGATGCCAGAATATGTGCTGTGGTGCCTCTCTCCTCTTCCTGGGTGCGGGGGTCAAAGTAACTCAATGGTGGCTTCTCCTGTGGTGGCTGATATGATGCCAGAATATGTGCTGTGGTGCCTCTCTCCTCTTCCTGGGTGCAGGGGTCAAAGTAACTAAATGGTGGCTTCTCCTGTGGTGGTTGATATGATGCCTGATTCTCTGCTGTGAAACCTCTTTCCTCCATCTGGGTGTAGGGGTCAAAGTCTTTCAAAGTCGCCTTCTCCTGTGCTGATTGATATAAAGCTGATGGTTGTGCCATCTGACATGGTTGCCAGGGTCTGATTCAATGGGGGCCTACTCCTGTGGTGGGTGATCTAAATGCCTGATTCTCTGCTGTGAAACCTCTCTCCTCCGTCTGGGTGTAGGGGTCAAAGTCTTTCAAAGTCACCTTCTCCTGTGCTGATTGATATGAAGCTGATGGTTGTGCCATCTGACATGGTTGCCGGGGTCCCATTAAATTGGGGCCTACTCCTGTGGTGGGTGATCTAAATGCCTGATTCTCTGCTTTGAAACCTCTCTCCTCCGTCCGGGTGTAGGGGTCAAAGTCTGTCAAAGTCGCCTTCTCCTGTGCTGATTGATATAAAGCTTATGCTTGTGCCATCTGACATGGTTGCCGGGGTCTGATTCAATGGTGGCCTACTCCTGTGGTGGGTGATCTAAATGCCTGATTCTCTGCTGTGTAACCTCTCTCCTCCGTCTGGGTGTAGGGGTCAAAGTAACTAAATGGTGGCCTACTCCTGTGGTGGGTGATATGATGCCTGGTTCTCTGCTGTGGGACCTCTCTCCTTTGTCTGGGTGCTGTGGTCAAAATAATAGTAAGTGACCTTCTCCATTGGTGGGTGACTTGAAGCCTGATTCTGTGCTATGGGACCTCACTCCAATTAATATTGTTTAATTTTTATTTATTTTATGTTAACTCATCATTTCCCTATCTACATTTGTTTGCAGGAGATTTAACTACATTTTGCTGCCTTTTGCAGCCCTCTAGCCCTTTCCGGGTGTGTTTTACAGCCTTTTTAGTGCCCAAAAGTTCGGGTCCCCATTGACTTCTATGGGGTTCGGGTTCGGGATGAAGTTCGGGTCGAGTTCGGATCCCGAACCCGAACATTTTTCGAAAGTTCGGCCGAACTCGTCGAACCCGAACATCCAGGTGTTCGCTCAACTCTAGTCTTAAAGGGAAATTCTCAAAAATGTGCCCTGCTGGAGCCTAGAAAATTTTTATTTTAGGCCACGGGAGTACGGGCCCTAAAAATTTGGCATTTACCTGACATAAAAGAAATTCTGATTATGTGGCTCGAGTTACATTATGCGGTCAATGGATAAAAATGTTACTGTAGCCGACTGGACTACAGGCCCTAAACATTAGGCATTCACCGGACAGAAAAGAACAAGTGATTATGTGGCCGGAGGTATATTAGACGGTCATTGGATATCAATTTTACTGCAGGCCAGTACAAATACATATAAAATGCATATGTTTAAAAGAACTAAAAACATAAAATTGGATTAAAAACATGGCTAACGAAATCCCCCATTTTGAATAAAACCCCAAATGATAATAGGTGAAATTCGATAACACGTGGTCGTCACTGGTGTTGAATTCCTCAGAGGCCCCAAACATTAAGCATTCACCGGACAGAAAAGATCAAGTGATTATGTGGCTGGAGGTATATTAGACGGTCAATAGATATCAATTTTACTGCAGGCCAGTGGACTACAGGCCCCAAACATTAAGCATTCACCGGACAGAAAAGGCCTTTTATGCCGCTGTATTTAGATAAGACAAGGACCATTCTTTGTTTTGATTAGTGGCGGATATGTGTGGGCTGGCATGAGGAAATTCAATTAAACGTGGTCGTCACAGGTGTTGAATTCCTCCGGGATCCACACCTCATTCATTTTTAGAAATGTGAAGTATAGAGATGGCCTTGCGGTTCGCCCGGCGGTTGTTTCACGGCGAACTTTGCTTGTTCGCATTTCGCTGAACATGCGAACATATGGTGATATTCGCACGCGCCATATTTTTATGCATAGCGCCACACTTTGACCCATGACACATCCATCAGATGGGACAGGACGGCCAATTGAGACGTTTCAGCACATGAACACACCCCCTACCCTATAAATAAACCCGATCTGGCCGCCATTTTATATTCAGTGTTTTGCCAGTGTAGGGAGAGGTTGCTGTGTGGAGGAGGGACAGACTGTTAGAGACACCAAACTCTGGCTAATAGGGCTATAATAGTCCTTGTAAGGACCGGTATAGGTGTGCTATCGATAGGTGTGACATACTGAGGGGTGTAATATACTTATAATTTACTTTCTAACATAGATAGTATATTATAGTGCATTTGTATTGTGCAGCAGTTGTGTGCGGTTCTGCTGAGATACCGCAGCTATATAGAGGGACAAGAGCTATTGGAACAACTATTTGTAATGGGTGTGATATACCAGTTGCCCCAAATAAACTGATTAAGGGGTGCGATATACCTGCTTCCACAAAATACTGATAGAGGGGATTAATACACCGGCTTCCAGCAAATATTGATTGAGGCCTGCGATACACCGGCTTCCACAAATACTGCTCTTCTCTAGGGACTTTTGTCACAGGATCATTTTGAAAATGACAGGCAGAGGAAGAGGCAGGCCATTCCGCGGGGGTGGTAGGGATCGGGCAGGTGCCCCAGGCTGGAGACTAAGTGGGAAGTTGGAGAAGGTGCGTGCAATTACTTCAAAGGACGCACCAAAGTTGGTTGAGTGGCTCACTCAGCCTTCCTCTTCTGCACCTTCCTCATCCTCTCTATCTGCACCCTCCTCATCCTCTGTATCTGCACCCCCAAAGACACCACCACCACCATAGCTCCTCTGCTCGAGTCAGAGGAATTATTATCCCATCCATTCCCAGACATTACCGATGCGCAGCCATTCTTGGCATCGGATGAGGAAGAGGAGGTAGCAACGGCCTCCACTCAGCTGTCTGACAACAGCACCCAGATCAGCCCAAGAAGGGAGGTCCCCGCTGCCTACTCCGATATCTCTAATGTCAGTGGTGGTGAAGGGGACGATGATGACATGTCGATGGACGTCACGTGGGTGGCCACAAGAGAGGAAGAGGAGGGGAGTTCAGAGGGAGAGACGGAGCAGCAGATAGGGAGGAGAAGCAGGCAGAACTTACAGTGCACAGGAGGCAAAAAGCAGACTGCAAATGTATCTGGAGCGAGCCATCCACCATGCACGGTGACATCTTGGGCTCCCAGGACTCCGGCACATGGCTCCGCAGTGTGGGCTTTTTTTAACGTGTCCGCTGTTGACAATAGTGTTGCCATCTGCAGCCTGTGCTGTCAATGCATAAGTCACGTTAAGCCCAACACTCACCTAGGGACGACCGCCTTAAGAAGGCACCTGGCCTCCCATCACCGAGCCCAGTGGGAGCAACACTGTCAGAACCCACAAAGCCACACTCCCGGCGCTCCATGTCCTGCCTCTTCTCCTTCCATTTGTCCTCCACTCCACCTTCCACCGTGCCGTCGTCGCGTTCATCTGGCAGAAGGCAGGCTTCTGTGGCCCAAAAGTTGATGACGCCAGATAACCCTCTTACCCAACCGCTGACTTGTCAGAACTGATAGCCCGCCAATTACTGCCATATAAACTGGTGGACTCGGAGGCCTTTAAAAATTTGTGGCCATTGGCACACCTCAATGGAAGGTCCCATGATGGAAATATTTCTCCCAGAAGGGCATCCCAGAGCTATATGGCCACGTTCAGCGGGAAGTTAATATATCTCTGGCACACAGTGTCGGTGCCAAGATACATCTGACCACAGACACGTGTACATAACTTTTACTGCCCACTGGATGAACCTTCTGACAGCCGTCAAGCATGTAACCCGTGGCACCCATGTGGATTTAGTGTTACTGTAACATCCCAGAGTATGTCACGAAACTCTGTCACCCAGCTTCATTATGTTAAGATGTGAATGTGTTAATATCTGATGTAATCTCACTGTGCATTGCCATGTATTTATCTGTATTTTATATATTTGCTGTAATTTCCATGTACACCAGCAGGTGGCAGCAGTGTGTAGCAGATAGTCTGTAGGAAAGTTTAGTATACCTAGACTGGAATATACCATTCCAGGCTAGCTTCCCCATCTGAGGAGGAGTGGAATGTGCCCACTCTTACTTCAAAGGGAGGACAGAAGGTTCTAGGCAGTGTGTGCAGAGTGTACACCAGCCCCCCTGTTGGGGTAGGCTGTGTGTGAATAGGAGCTCCCAGAGAAACAGGGATCCCAACAAAGGATTCAGGCCTAACCTGAGGCCTAAAGCAACCTTCCCAGCCTGAGTTCCTTACCTCAGCTGGATGACAAAGAAAGCAGCAACTGCAGAACTTCTGGATCTCCAGGACGAAACCACCATTCCCTGCGAGCAGTCCTGTAAGTACAGATTCCAAATACAAGGAGAAGATAAGTACCTCCATAGCTAGTCAGGCCCATACCATACAGAAGACAGACAGAGCAGAAGACAGATACCTGCCAGATCTATAGGCGTATGTTCAGATGCAGAATATATATATATAATTCCTGCCACATATTGCCAATACCTGCTGGGACCCCAAGGCTATTGCTGTAAATTGTATGGATCTAAAGCTGCATAAGATAACACCAAGTAAAGACAAGTTGGACCCTCTTTTCTGTGTGGATTTCCATCATTCCTCCATTACTCCTATTAACCACACTCAATTTATTGCATGTGAGCCAGGATACAGGAGTCCAGCCGTACTAAGGTAGGAGACACCGTTGACACTACAATATCTACTACACAGAGATAATATCCCCCTCTGGCATTCCTCACCTAGTACGTGAGCTATAACATCTTAAAGGGCCCTGTTACAGTACCTGCGCAAGCTGCAATTGGCGTCACAAACTATTAATAGTGTGCCAGTGTGCATCTGTCCCAATCCGGCTTACTGCATTACCACCACAGATTGCATGCAGGCCTGCCTCTTCTTCTCCTCCTCCTACTCCATCCTCCCTCTCCTCCTCGGCTGACTCCTCCTTTACTACTGCTACTGTCTCTTTCACTGCACCCCCCCCCCCCCCCAAGCTCCAAAGAACCTATTCGACGTGCCCGGTGAGACGTTGCCATGCTGTGCTGCGGCTGTTGTGCCTGGAAGCCAAGAGCCACACCGGTCCTGCACTGCTTTCAGCTCTGTGGTCACAGGCCGATCAGTGGCTAACCCCGCTCAATTTGACAGTTAGAAAAGTGGTGTGCGACAACGGTGCCAATCTGCTGAGCGCGCTGAAACAGGGCAAAATGACACACGTGCCGTGCATGGCACACGTCCTGGACTTAGTCATGCAGCGATTCGTTGCCAAATACCCCGGGGTCCAGGACATCTTGCGGCAGGCCAGGAAAATCTCTGGGCATTATAGAAGATCTTACACGGCCATGGCTCGCCTTGCTGACATTCAGCGGCGACACCACTTGCCCGTCAGACGTCTGATTTGTGACTGCCCGACGCGCTGGAACTCCACCTTGTATATGCTTGATAGGCTGCTCCAGCAGAAACGTGCAGTTAACGACTACCTGTACGAACTCTGCGGCAGGACAGGTTCTGGGGAGCTTGGCTTCTTTTCACCGCGCCAGTGGCTGCTCATGCACAGCCAGGGCGCCAACAGTGACATCGTACCTTATGCCTTCTTTCTGGAGCGTGCATTGCGTCGTGTCATTGATCAAGCCATCGAGGAGCATGAGCTGGAAGATGAGGAAAAGTAAATTTTTATTTAATAAAAATCACTAACTCAAAAAAATAGCGCACGTCAAGAGCAGGCAATCATTAGTCTTGACTAAATGTAAAATACAATAAAAAAGTGCCTCTACGTGCGCTGGGTATACACCAGTGTAATATGGAAGATGAGGAAGACGCAATGCTGGATGAATTCCCAGGGGGGGCTACTCCATCTGAGACAAGTCAGCAGGAGTCTGAAGAGGAGTCAGAGGAGGATGGTGGCTGGGGGGAGGAGGAGAAGCAAGAAGAGAAGGCTTTGAGGGGGACTTTAAACTTTTCGGGGATCCCTGGTGTTGTCCGTGGCTGGGGGAGGAGACCGAGGACAACATTCTCCTGGACGATGAGCAGGAGCCAGGCCGCTCCACCGCTTCCAATTTAGTGCAAATAGGGGCCTTCATGCTCCAGTGTTTGAAGAGGGACCCCCGTATAAAGGGCAAGGGCCAGTACTGGGTGGCAACGTACTTAGACTCCCGGTACAAACACAAAATGGCAGACATGTTACCAGCATCACAGAGGGCTGTCAGAAAGCCTAATTTTTGGGGCCTCTACTCCAGTGGCCTACAGTAAAAATTTTATCCAGTGACCGCCTCCAGCCACATCATCACAAGTTCTTTTCTGTCAGGTGAATCCCTAATGTTTGGGGCCCGTACTCCCGTGGCCTAAAATAAAATTTTCTAGGCTCCAGCAGGGCACATTTTTGAGAGTTTCAATTTAAGACACATAAAAATGGCCCCTGATTAAAATACATATTTTTTGTGGGAATTTTTGCCATTGATCCCCCTCTGGTATGTCACTGTCCATGTTGTGGGACTATTTGTGCACTTCTAGTAAGTATTTGGTGGCTGCAAATATGACCTGAAGGTTTTTCAGGTTTGCCTGCCATTAAAGTGAATAGGGCCCGCCGCGAACTTGCGGTTCGCGAACATTTGATTGTGAACGCGCATTCGCGAACCGTCCCGGCCGATGTTCATCCATCACTACCGCAGATGCTGTGTGTGCATGGTGGAAAAGCCTCTTTGCAGAACATATGCAGGTGAGCTTCCCTGTGGCAGCCCCGGCGGTCTTTTCGGGGGTCGTGCCCGTACGCGCTTCTTCTCTTTTCTTGCAGACACTTTAGAAGGGGTGTGCTCATAGTGTAACGCCCCCCCCAGCAGTGTGAGGAAACATCGGTGTTTGGTGCCCTAATTTCGCTAAGGATTGCATGTGAATACTTCTATGGGCAGTGGAAAATTCTGTAAATATTTCAAACCTTTAAGTAGAAGCCTCTAGGTGACATTTGAAAAAAATCACACAAACCACATACAGACAGGAACTGTCCGGACTCTTCCTCTTCTCTGCAGCAGATGCCACTATCTTTCAGATTCTTATACAGCAGCATGAAGTCCATCCAGCTTCTTGTCTACATCTCTCTTCTTATTCCTGGAGCCGTTGGTGAGTATCTATTTATTCATATAGTGCAAACATATTCCGCAGCGATGTACACGGACTGCCGCCATTCACATTAGTCCTTAGGCCTAACTGTGCTTACTACCCTGTCTCATACCCACATTGCGGTACACTTCATCACAATACATCTAATCAGACCATTTATACACATCCCAAATGCAGCAGATTATATGACGATGAAATTATCCATTATTTACATAATATTATAAGTAGAGAGGAGACACAGTATTGTATGACAAGAGAGGAGACACAGTATTGTATGAGGAGAGAGAAGACACAGCATTGTATTATGAGAGAGGAGACACAGTATTGTATAAGGAGAGAGGAGACACAGTATTGTATGAGGAGAGAGAAGACACAGCATTGTATGACAAGAGAGGAGACACAGTATTGTATGAGGAGAGAGAAGACACAGCATTGTATGAGGAAAGAGGAGACACAGTATTGTATGAGGAGAGAGGAGACACAGTATTGTATGAGGAGAGAGGAGACACAGTATTGTATGAGGAGAGAGGAGACACAGTATTGTATGAGGAAAGAAGAGACACAGTATTGTATGAGGAGAGAGGAGACACAGTATTGTATGACGAGAGAAGAGACACAGTATTGTATGACGAGAGAAGAGACACAGTATGGTATAAGGAGAGAGGAGACACAGTATGGTATGAGGAAAGAGGAGACACAGTATTGTATGAGGAAAGAAGAGACACAGTAGGGTATAAGGAGAGAGGAGACACAGTATTGTATGAGGAGAGAGGAGACACAGTATTGTATGACGAGAGAAGAGACACAGTATGGTATAAGGAGAGAGGAGACACTGTATGGTATGAGGAAAGAGGAGACACAGTATGGTATAAGGAGAGAGGAGACACAGTATTGTATGAGTAGAGAGGAGACACAGTATTGTATAAGGAGAGAGAAGGCACAGTATTGTACGAGGAGAGCGTAGACACAGTATTGTTTGAGGAGAGAGGAGACACAGTATTGTATGACGAGAGAGAAGACACAGTATGGTATAAGGAGAGAGGAGACACAGTATGGTATGAGGAAAGAGAAGACACAGTATTGTATGACGAGAGAAGAGACACAGTATGGTATAAGGAGAGAGGAGACACAGTATGGTATGAGGAAAGAGGAGACACAGTATTGTATGAGGAAAGAAGAGACACAGTAGGGTATAAGGAGAGAGGAGACACAGTATTGTATGAGGAGAGAGGAGACACAGTATTGTATGACGAGAGAAGAGACACAGTATGGTATAAGGAGAGAGGAGACACAGTATGGTATGAGGAAAGAGGAGACACAGTATGGTATAAGGAGAGAGGAGACACAGTATTGTATGAGTAGAGAGGAGACACAGTATTGTATAAGGAGAGAGAAGGCACAGTATTGTACGAGGAGAGCGTAGACACAGTATTGTTTGAGGAGAGAGGAGACACAGTATTGTATGACGAGAGAGAAGACACAGTATGGTATAAGGAGAGAGGAGACACAGCATTGTATAAGGAGAGAGGAGACAAAGTATTGTATAAGGAGAGAGAAGACACAGCATTGTATGACGAGAGAAGAGACACAGTATGGTATAAGGAGAGAGGAGACACAGTATTGTATGAGGAAAGAGGAGACACAGTATGGTATAAGGAGAGAGGAGACATAGTATTGTATGAGGAGAGAGGAGACACAGCATTGTATGAGGAGAGAGAAGACACAGTATTGTATGAGGAGAGTTGAGACACAGTATTGTATGAGGAGAGAGAAGACAAAGCATTGTATGAGGAAAGAGGAGACACAATATTGTATGAGGAGAGAGGAGACACAATATTGTATGAGGAGAGAGGAGACACAGTATTGTATGAGGAGAGAGAAGACAAAATTTATATGAGGAGAAAAGAGACACCGCATTGTATAAGGAGAGAGGAGACACAGTATTGTATGACAAGAGAGGAGACACAGTATTGTATAAGTAGAGAGGAGACACAGTATTGTATGACAAGAGAGGAGACACAGTATTGTATGAGTAGAAATGAGACACAGTATTGTATGAGGAGAGAGGAGACACAGTATTGTATGAGGAAAGAAGAGACACAGTATTGTATGAGGAGAGAGAAGACACAGCATTGTATGAGGAGAGAGGAGACACAATATTGTATGAGGAGAGAGGAGACACAGTATTGTATAAGGAGAGAGGAGACACAGTATTGTATAAGAAGAGAGGAGACACAGTATTGTATAAGGAGAGAGGAGACACAGTATTGTATAAGGAGAGAGCAGGTACAGTATTGTATGAGGAAAGAGGAGACACAGTATTGTATGAGGAAAGAAGAGACACAGTATTGTATGAGGAGAGAGAAGACACAGCATTGTATGAGGAGAGAGGAGACACAGTATTGTATAAGGAGAGAGGAGACACAGTATTGTATAAGAAGAGAGGAGACACAGTATTGTATGAGGAGAGAGAAGACACAGTACTGTATGAAGAGAGAGGAGACACAGTATTGTATGAGGAGAGAAAAGACACAGTATTGTATGAGTAGAGAAAAGACACAGTATTGTATGAGGAGAGAAAAGACACAGTATTGTATGAGGAGAGAAAAGACACAGTATTGTATAAGGAGAGAGGAGACACAGTATTGTATGAGGAGAGAAAAGACACAGTATTGTATGAGGAGAGAAAAGACACAGTATTGTATGAGGAGAGAGGAGACACAGTACTGTATGAGGAGAGAGGAGACACAGCATTGTATGAGGAGAGAAAAGACACAGTATTGTATGAGGAGAGAAAAGACACAGTATTGTATAAGTAGAGAGGAGACACAGTATTGTATGAGGAGAGAAAAGACACAGTATTGTATAGGGAGAGAGAAGGCACAGTATTGTATGAGGAGAGCGGAGACAGCATTGTATAAGGAGAGAGGAGACACAGTATTGTATAAGGAGAGAGGAAACACAGTATTGTATAAGGAGAGAGGAGACACAGTATTGTATAAGGAGAGAGGAGACACAGTATTGTATGAGGAGAGAGGAGACACAGTATTGTTTGAGGAGAGAGAAGACATAGTATTGTATGACGAGAGAGAAGACACAGTATGGTATAAGGAGAGAGGAGACACAGTATTGTATAAGAAGAGAGGAGACACAGTATTGTATAAGGAGAGAGGAGACACAGTATAGTATGAGGAGAGAGGAGACACAGTATTGTATGAGGAGAGAAAAGACACAGTATTGTATGAGGAGAGAGGAGACACAGTACTGTATGAGGAGAGAGGAGACAAAGCATTGTATGAGGAGAGAAAAGACACAGTATTGTATGAGGAGAGAAAAGACACAGTATTGTATGAGTAGAGAGGAGACACAGTATTGTATGAGGAGAGAAAAGACACAGTATTGTATAAGGAGAGAGAAGGCACAGTATTGTATGAGGAGAGCAGAGACAGCATTGTATGAGGAGAGAGAAGACACAGTATGGTATAAGGAGAGAGGAGACACAGTATTGTATAAGGAGAGAGGAGACACAGTATTGTATAAGGAGAGAGGAGACACAGTATTGTTTGAGGAGAGAGGAAACATAGTATTGTATGACGAGAGAGAAGACACAGTATGGTATAAGGAAAGAGGAGACACAGTATGGTATAAGGAGAGAGGAGACACAGTATTGTATAAGGAGAGAGGAGACATAGTATTGTATGAGGAGAGAGGAGACACAGTATTGTATGAGGAGAGAGGAGACACAGTATGTATGAGGAGAGAGGAGACACAGCATTGTATGAGGAGAGAGGAGACACAGCATTGTATGAGGAGAGAGGAGACACAGTATTGTATAAGGAGAGAGGAGACACAGTATGGTATAAGGAGAGAGGAGACACAGTATTGTATAAGGAGAAAGGAGACACAGTATTGTATGAGGAGAGAGGAGACACAGTATTGTTTGAGGAGAGAGGAGACACAGTATTGTATGACGAGAGAGAAGACACAGTATGGTATAAGGAGAGAGGAGACACAGTATTGTATAAGGAGAGAGGAGACACGTTATTGTATGAGGAGAGAGGAGACACAGTATTGTTTGAGGAGAGAGGAGACATAGTATTGTATGACGAGAGAGAAGACACAGTATGGTATAAGGAGAGAGGAGACACAGTATTGTATAAGAAGAGAGGAGACACAGTATTGTATAAGGAGAGAGGAGACTCAGTATAGTATGAGTAGAGAGGAGACACAGTATTGTATGAGGAGAGAAAAGACACAGTATTGTATGAGGAGAGAGGAGACACAGTACTGTATGAGGAGAGAGGAGACAAAGCATTGTATGAGGAGAGAAAAGACACAGTATTGTATGAGGAGAGAAAAGACACAGTATTGTATGAGTAGAGAGGAGACACAGTATTGTATGAGGAGAGAAAAGACACAGTATTGTATAAGGAGAGAGAAGGCACAGTATTGTATGAGGAGAGCAGAGACAGCATTGTATGAGGAGAGAGAAGACACAGTATGGTATAAGGAGAGAGGAGACACAGTATTGTATAAGGAGAGAGGAGACACAGTATTGTATAAGGAGAGAGGAGACACAGTATTGTTTGAGGAGAGAGGAAACATAGTATTGTATGACGAGAGAGAAGACACAGTATGGTATAAGGAAAGAGGAGACACAGTAAGGTATAAGGAGAGAGGAGACACAGTATTGTATAAGGAGAGAGGAGACATAGTATTGTATGAGGAGAGAGGAGACACAGTATTGTATGAGGAGAGAGGAGACACAGTATGTATGAGGAGAGAGGAGACACAACATTGTATGAGGAAAGAGGAGACACAGCATTGTATGAGGACAGAGGAGACACAGTATTGTATAAGGAGAGAGGAGACACAGTATGGTATAAGGAGAGAGGAGACACAGTATTGTATAAGAAGAGAGGAGACACAGTATTGTATAAGGAGAGAGGAGACACAGTATTGTATAAGGAGAAAGGAGACACAGTATTGTATGAGGAGAGAGGAGACACAGTATTGTTTGAGGAGAGAGGAGACACAGTATTGTATGACGAGAGAGAAGACACAGTATGGTATAAGGAGAGAGGAGACACAGTATTGTATAAGGAGAGAGGAGACACGTTATTGTATGAGGAGAGAGGAGACACAGTATTGTTTGAAGAGAGAGGAGACATAGTATTGTATGACGAGAGAGAAGTCACAGTATGGTATAAGGAGAGAGGAGACACAGTATTGTATAAGGAGAGAGGAGACACAATATTGTATAAGAAGAGAGGAGACACAGTATTGTATGAGGAGAGAAAAGACACAGTATTGTATGAGGAGAGAGGAGATACAGTACTGTATGAGGAGAGAGGAGACAAAGCATTGTATGAGGAGAGAAAAGACACAGTATTGTATGAGTAGAGAGGAGACACAGTATTGTATGAGGAGAGAAAAGACACAGTATTGTATAAGGAGAGAGAAGGCACAGTATTGTATGAGGAGAGCGGAGACAGCATTGTATGAGGAGAGAGAAGACACAGTATTGTATAAGGAGAGAGGAGACACAGTATTGTATAAGGAGAGAGGAGACACAGTATTGTATAAGGAGAGAGGAGACACAGTATTGTATGAGGAGAGAGGAGACAGAGTATTGTTTGAGAAGAGAGGAGACATAGTATTGTATGACGAGAGAGAAGACACAGTATGGTATAAGGAGAGAGGAGACACAGTATTGTATAAGGAGAGAGGAGACACAGTATGGTATAAGGAGAGATGAGACATAGTATTGTATAAGGAGAGAGGAGACATAGTATTGTATGACGAGAGAGGAGACACAGTATGTATGAGGAGAGAGGAGACACATCATTGTATAAGGATAGAGGAGACACAGCATTGTATGAGGAGAGAGGAGACACAATATTGTATAAGGAGAGAGGAGACACAGTATTGTATAAGGAGAGAGGAGACACAGTATTGTATGAGGAGAGAGAAGACACAGTATGGTATAAGGAGAGAGGAGACACAGTATTGTATAAGGAGAGAGGAGACACAGTATTGTATAAGGAGAGAGGAGACACAGTATTGTATGACGAGAGAGGAGACAAAGCATTGTATGAGGAGAGAAAAGACACAGTATTGTATGAGTAGAGAGGAGACACAGTATTGTATGAGGAGAGAGGAGACACAGTATTGTATAAGGAGAGAGAAGACACAGTATTGTATAAGGAGAGAGGAGACACGTTATTGTATGAGGAGAGAGGAGACACAGTATTGTTTGAGGAGAGAGGAGACATAGTATTGTATGACGAGAGAGAAGTCACAGTATGGTATAAGGAGAGAGGAGACATAGTATTGTATAAGGAGAGAGGAGACACAATATTGTATAAGAAGAGAGGAGACACAGTATTGTATGAGGAGAAAAAAGACACAGTATTGTATGAGGAGAGAGGAGACACAGTACTGTATGAGGAGAGAGGAGACAAAGCATTGTATGAGGAGAGAAAAGACACAGTATTGTATGAGTAGAGAGGAGACACAGTATTGTATGAGGAGAGAAAAGACACAGTATTGTATAAGGAGAGAGAAGGCACAGTATTGTATGAGGAGAGCGGAGACAGCATTGTATGAGGAGAGAGAAGACACAGTATGGTATAAGGAGAGAGGAGACACAGTATTGTATAAGGAGAGAGGAGACACAGTATTGTATAAGGAGAGAGGAGACACAGTATTGTATGGGGAGAGAGGAGACAGAGTATTGTTTGAGAAGAGAGGAGACATAGTATTGTATGACGAGAGAGAAGACACAGTATGGTATAAGGAGAGAGGAGACACAGTATTGTATAAGGAGAGAGGAGACACAGTATGGTATAAGGAGAGATGAGACATAGTATTGTATAAGGAGAGAGGAGACATAGTATTGTATGAGGAGAGAGGAGACACAGTATTGTATGACGAGAGAGGAGACACAGTATGTATGAGGAGAGAGGAGACACATCATTGTATAAGGATAGAGGAGACACAGCATTGTATGAGGAGAGAGGAGACACAGTATTGTATGAGGAGAGAGGAGACACAGTATTGTATAAGGAGAGAGAAGACACAGTATTGTATAAGAAGAGAGGAGACACAGTATTGTATGACGAGAGAGGAGACACAGCATTGTATGAGGAGAGAGAAGACACAGTATGGTATAAGGAGAGAGGAGACACAGTATTGTATAAGGAGAGAGGAGACACAGTATTGTATAAGGAGAGAGGAGACACAGTATTGTATGACGAGAGAGGAGACAAAGCATTGTATGAGGAGAGAAAAGACACAGTATTGTATGAGTAGAGAGGAGACACAGTATTGTATGAGGAGAGAAAAGACACAGTATTGTATAAGGAGAGAGAAGGCACAGTATTGTATGAGGAGAGCGGAGACAGCATTGTATGAGGAGAGAGAAGACACAGTATAGTATAAGGAGAGAGGAGACACAGTATTGTATAAGGAGAGAGGAGACACAGTATTGTATAAGGAGAGAGGAGACACAGTATTGTATAAGGAGAGAGGAGACACAGTATTGTTTGAGGAGAGAGGAGACACAGTATTGTTTGAGAAGAGAGGAGACATTTTATTGTATGACGAGAGAGAAGACACAGTATGGTATAAGGAGAGAGGAGACACAGTATTGTATAAGGAGAGAGGAGACACAGTATGGTATAAGGAGAGAGGAGACACAGTATTGTATAAGGAGAGAGGAGACATAGTATTATATGAGGAGAGAGGAGACACTGTATTGTATGACGAGAGAGGAGACACAGTATGTATGAGGAGAGAGGAGACACATCATTGTATAAGGAGAGAGGAGACACAGCATTGTATGAGGAGAGAGGAGACACAGTATTGTATAAGGAGAGAGAAGACACAGTATTGTATAAGGAGAGAGGAGACACAGTATTGTATGACGAGAGAGGAGACACAGCATTGTATGAGGAGAGAGAAGACACAGTATGGTATAAGGAGAGAGGAGACACAGTATTGTATAAGGAGAGAGGAGACACAGTATTGTATAAGGAGAGAGGAGACACAGTATTGTATGACGAGAGAGGAGACACAGCATTGTATGAGGAGAGAGAAGACACAGTACTGTATGAGGAGAGAGGAGACAAAGCATTGTATAAGGAGAGAGGAGACACAGTATTGTATAAGGAGAGAGGAGACACATCATTGTATAAGGAGAGAGGAGACACAGTATTGTATAAGGAGAGAGAAGACACAGTATTGTATAAGGAGAGAGGAGACACAGTATTGTATGACGAGAGAGGAGACACAGCATTGTATGAGGAAAGAGAAGACACAGTATGGTATAAGGAGAGAGGAGACACAGTATTGTATAAGGAGAGAGGAGACACAGTATTGTATAAGGAGAGAGGAGACACAGTATTGTATAAGGAGAGAGAAGACACAGTATTGTATGACGAGAGAGGAGACACAGTATTGTTTGAGGAGAGAGGAGACACAGTATTGTATGACGAGAGAGGAGACACAGTATTGTATAAGGAGAGAGGAGACACAGTACTGTATGAGGAGAGAGGAGACACAGTATTGTTTGAGGAGAGAGGAGACACAGTATTGTTTGAGGAGAGAGGAGACACAGTATTGTATGAGGAGAGAGGAGACACAGTATTGTATGAGGAGAGAGAAGACAGTATTGTATGACGAGAGAGAAGACACAGTATGGTATAAGGAGAGAGGAGACACAGTATTGTATAAGGAGAGAGGAGACACAGTATTGTATAAGGAGAGATGAGACATAGTATTGTATAAGGAGAGAGAAGACACAGTATTGTATAAGGAGAGAGGAGACACAGTATTGTATGACGAGAGAGGAGACAGCATTGTATGAGGAGAGAGAAGACACAGTATGGTATAAGGAGAGAGGAGACACAGTATTGTATAAGGAGAGAGGAGACACAGTATTGTATAAGGAGAGAGGAGACACAGTATTGTATAAGGAGAGAGAAGACACAGTATTGTATGACGAGAGAGGAGACACAGTATTGTTTGAGGAGAGAGGAGACACAGTATTGTATGACGAGAGAGGAGACACAGTATTGTATAAGGAGAGAGGAGACACAGTACTGTATGAGGAGAGAGGAGACACAGTATTGTTTGAGGAGAGAGGAGACACAGTATTGTTTGAGGAGAGAGGAGACACAGTATTGTATGAGGAGAGAGGAGACACAGTATTGTATGAGGAGAGAGAAGACACAGTATTGTATGAGGAGAGAGAAGACACAGTATTGTATGACGAGAGAGGAGACACAGTATTGTTTGAGGAGAGAGGAGACACAGTATTGTATAAGGAGAGAGGAGACACAGTACTGTATGAGGAGAGAGGAGACACAGTATTGTTTGAGGAGAGAGGAGACACAGTATTGTTTGAGGAGAGAGGAGACACAGTATTGTATGAGGAGAGAGGAGACACAGTATTGTATGAGGAGAGAGAAGACAGTATTGTTTGACGAGAGAGGAGACACAGTATTGTTTGAGGAGAGAGGAGACACAGTATTGTATAAGGAGAGAGGAGACACAGTACTGTATGAGGAGAGAGGAGACACAGTATTGTTTGAGGAGAGAGGAGACACAGTATTGTTTGAGGAGAGAGGAGACACAGTATTGTATGAGGAGAGAGGAGACACAGTATTGTATGAGGAGAGAGAAGACACAGTATTGTATGAGGAGAGAGAAGACACAGTATTGTATGACGAGAGAGGAGACACAGTATTGTATGACGAGAGAGGAGACACAGTATTGTATAAGGAGAGAGGAGACACAGTACTGTATGAGGAGAGAGGAGACACAGTATTGTTTGAGGAGAGAGGAGACACAGTATTGTTTGAGGAGAGAGGAGACACAGTATTGTATGAGGAGAGAGGAGACACAGTATTGTATGAGGAGAGAGAAGACAGTATTGTATGACGAGAGAGAAGACACAGTATGGTATAAGGAGAGAGGAGACACAGTATTGTATAAGGAGAGAGGAGACACAGTATTGTATAAGGAGAGAGGAGACACAGTATTGTATAAGGAGAGAGAAGACACAGTATTGTATGAGGAGAGAGGATAACAGTATTGTATGAGGAGAGAGGAGAACAGTATTGTATGATGTTGTAGAAATTCGCTTGCATCAGACGCACATATCCAAGCTGCGATAAAAGTTCTCCAACCACAAAGAATTCCCCCCGTTCTTAAAACCACATGTCTGAAGCTCCTTTGTGTAAGGCAAGGTAACCCTCTTCAAGGCTCAGACACGATGCTTCATTGTAGACTTCTGCTGAGCACTCATCCTCCTCCTGCCCAGTCTCCTCACTTTTATCTTATAGCCACCAAAGGGGTAAGAATAGAAAGGGGCGGCCCGTCACCCGACCACTTCCTTCATGTAACAAACATACAGGAAGTGATGACATACAGGAAGTGATGATATACAGGAAGTGATGACATACAGGAAGTGATTATATACAGGAAGTGATGATACAGGAAGAAGAGAAACCATCATCATTTAAAATAACATTGCCGGCTAAGATCAGCCGCTGGAGATAATGACGCTGTCCTGTAAATAAACATGCATGAGGATCATAGTAATTGGGCATTGATCCCTGAGCGAGGCTGGAGAAAGTTACCTCCAGTGGTAATGGGAGAGTATTGTATACATGTAACAGTGCTGATAGCGGCTCTCCCAAGTCATCGCTCTTGGTTGGCGCTTTGTCTTCGGTGACTCCCCCAGCCTCTGAGAGACGTAAACTATGTGAAACATTGATAGGCAGGCACACTACATCTGTTTACCACACAAATTATATTTATTAATAAAGGTTAATATAAATTTAAAATTTAATATAATTTATTCGAATGCGGTTAAAAATATATGGATATCACGTCTAAAAAAAGGAAATCGGTTTTGATTATATGTGTCTATCGATAGTAACTAGCGTTCTGCTTGTTGTGCCCAGGTTCTTCTAATGGCACTTGTAATCAAATTACATATATGTTAATAGTAGAGATACTATAAATATTTTATATATTAGAATAAAAGTAAGTTGAACAGAAGCTTCCTGTCTGTGGCTGCCTTCATCTTTCACCATCTTGAGGCGATCCTGGCTGGTGGGGGCATTGGTTTACCGATGTATTATGCTTATCCGAGTAAACGCCCCCCCCCCCCCCCCCCCCCCCGCGAAGTGAGTGGTATCTCATTGTCCATACATACACAGATGTGTATATATATTTCCCACGACAGTGGTGATTTTTATCTTTTTACAACAACTTTTTACATTGATTTTAACCATACATATATTGTTTTTATTAGATTTTTATTTGATGTATATTATTGTTTTCATTTGATCTATATACTATTCTGCACATCATTGTACTGCATTCCAACTCCTCTTCTGTTAGTGCCACCGGCCAACACTCCCAATTTCCACACCCTTTTTGCTCATAGTCTCTGTAATGAAAGGTAATGGCAGGTAATTTCAGACGCGTTTCGAGGTACTCCAACCTCTTCCTCAGCGGCATTTATTCCTGGGAGAGAAGCAGATGGACAACATTAAGGGGAAGAATTTTTCTTCCCCCCTTTTTTTTCTTCTGTTGTGGTCGCCCCTCTGGTATCCGGTATCCCCCTTCCCCCGTGTTTATACCTATAGATAGGAAGTGGATAGTCATACTAACAAAAAGATTTTATGAGATTAATCTCATGGAATATTAAGGGATTAAGTAGGGGAATAAAGAGAGTGGCAGTCTTTGAGGCAATATATAGGTTCCTTCCCGCCATAGTTTGCCTACAAGAAACCCATCTGACAGGTGAGACAATAATAGGGCTGACCAGGCCATGGATCCAATATGCTTTCATTCGGTCTTTTCATCATATGCGAGAGGAGTGAGTATATTAATCCATCGAAATGTAGATATTAAAATACTAAAAACAGCTATAGATGAGGAGGGCCGATATGTCCTTATGGACTGTATATTGGAAGGCGCGGCATGGATTAATAGCAAATGTATATATTCCACCTCCCTTTAGATCAGATGTTATACTAAAAATAAATGAGTTTGTGCTCAAGACAGGAGATAAACCACTTTTAGTTATGGGAGACTTTAATAACGTTATGGACGATCAAATGGAAAGATGTAGACTACGTGATACCCAAATAATCAATACAGGGTCAAAACTAAAAGATACTATAACAGAATTGGGGTGGATTGATATCTGGAGGGTAATGTACCCGAAGCTAAAAAGATATTCATGTTCTTTGATTGATTTAGTTTTCACTGATAATAAAGGTGCACTTGAGATTTAACAGGTTAAGGCCTCCTGCACACGACAGTATTTTTTCACGGTCCACAAAACGGGGTTCCGTTGGTCCGTGATGCGTGACCGTTTTTTCGTCCGTGGGTCTACCTTGATTTTTGGAGGATCCACGGACATGAAAAAAAAAGTCGTTTTGGTGTCCGCCTGGCCGTGCGGAGCCAAACGGATCCGTCCTGACTTACAATGCAAGTCAATGTGGACGGATCCGTTTGACGTTGACACAATATGGTGCAATTGCAAACGGATCCGTCCCCCATTGACTTTCAATGTAAAGTCAGGAGTTAATATACCATAGGATCTGAGTTTTCTCCAATCCGATGGTATATTTTAACTTGAAGCGTCCCCATCACCATGGGAACGCCTCTATGTTAGAATATACCATCGGATTTGAGTTAGATCGTGAAACTCAGATCCGACAGTATATTCTAACACAGAGGCGTTCCCATGGTGATGGGGACGCTTCAAGTTAGAATATACGGAGAACTGTGTACATGACTGCCCCCTGCTGCCTGGCAGCACCCGATCTCTTACAGAGGGCTGTGACCCGCACAATTAACCCCTCAGGTGCTGCACCTGAGGGGTTAATTGTGCATATCACTAGCCCCCTATAAGAGATCAGGGGCTGCCAGGCAGCAGGGGGCAGACCCCCCTCCCTCCCCAGTTTTAATTTCATTGGTGGCCAGTGCGGCCCCCCTCCCTCCCTCTATTGTATTATTTTCATTGGTGGCACAGTGTGCGCCCCCCCCGGCCCCCCCTCCCTCCCTCTATTGTATTATTTTCATTGGTGGCACAGTGTGCGGCCCCCCCTCCCTCCCTCCCTCCCTCTATTGTATTATTTTCATTGGTGGCACAGTGTGCGCCCCCCCCCCCGGCCCCCCCTCCCTCCCTCTATTGTATTATTTTCATTGGTGGCACAGTGTGCGGCCCCCCCTCCCTCCCTCTATTGTATTATCATTGGTGGCCAGTCTGCACCCCCCCGCCCCCCCTCTATTGTATTAATATCATTGGTGGCAGCGGAGAGTTCCGATCGGAGTCCCAGTTTAATCGCTAGGGCTCCGATCAGTAACCATGGCAACCAGGACGCTACTGCAGACCTGGTTGCCATGGTTACTTAGCAATATTAGAAGCATCATACTTACCTGCTGCGCTGTCTGTGACCGGCCGGGAGCTCCTCCTACTGGTAAGTGACAGATCATTAAGCAATGCGCCGCACAGACCTGTCACTTACCAGTAGGAGGAGCTCCCGGCCGGTCACAGACAGCGCAGCAGGTAAGTATGATGCTTCTAATATTGCTAAGTAACCATGGCAACCAGGTCTGCAGTAGCATCCTGGTTGCCATGGTTGCCGATCGGAGTCCCAGCGATTAAACTGGGACTCCGATCGGAACTCTCCGCTGCCACCAATGATCGGGGGGGGAAGAGGGGAGGCCGTACACTGGCCACCAATTATATTAATACAATAGAGGGGGGGCCGGGGGGGGGGACGCACACTGGCCACCAATGATAATACAATAGAGGGAGGGAGGGGGGGGGCCGGGGGGCCGCACACTGTGCCACCAATGAAAATAATACAATAGAGGGAGGGGGGCCGCACTGGCCACCAATGAAATTAAAACTGGGGAGGGAGGGGGGTCTGCCCCCTGCTGCCTTGCAGCCCCTGATCTCTTACAGGTGCAGCACCTGAGGGGTTAATTGTGCGGATCACAGCCCCCTGTAAGAGATCGGGTGCTGCCAGGCAGCAGGGGGCAGTCATGTACACAGTTCATAGTATATTCTAACTAGAAGCGTCCCCATCACTATGGGAATGCCTCTGTGTTAGAATATACTGTCGGATATGAGTTTTCACGAAGTGAAAACTCAGCTCTGAAAAAGCTTTCATACAGACGGATCTTCGGGTCCGTCTGTATGAAAGTAACCTACGGCCACGGATCACAATCTTGTGTGTATCCGTGTTCTTTCACGGACCCATTGACTTGAATGGGTCCGTGAACCGTTGTCCGTCAAAAAAATAGGACAGGTCATATTTTTTTGACGGACAGGAAACACGGATCACGGATGCGGCTGCAAAACGGTGCATTTTCCGATTTTTCCACGGACCCATTGAAAGTCAATGGGTCCGCGAAAAAAACGGCACAACGGCCACGGATGCACACAACGGTCGTGTGCATGAGGCCTAAGTATGGAAGACGGGGGATTTCAGACCACAACCCAATTATTATAAATATAAAAACACAAAAAAAGAGAAATAGAGGGATGAATGTAACTATAGGATGGATAAATATAATGGGTATTCACAATAAGATATTGAAAGAGATTAGGGAATACTTTGAGATATATGAGGGCACAGCCGAAAATTATATGGTATGGGAGGCTGCAAAGGCCTTAATAAAAGGGATTATCACTAAATACACGGTAATGTATAAGAAGGAAATAAGGGGAAAAATTATGGATAACCCTATTATACAAAACTATAAAGAGTGGACAGATCAAGCTGCTAAACTGGAAAGTGATTTGTTTCTCCTGGTGGAACAACAAAAAGAAAATTATGTAAGGGAGAATTATATTTATGCACATATACCTGGCAAAAAGCTAGCTGCCCTGGTGGCAACTCAGATAAAAAATAATATAAGTCTGGCCGTGAAATTGTTGAACAAACGACCAAAATAGACCTTCTTAAGGATTATTTTGAAGATATAAATGGCAGTAAGATAAATAAGAGCTTGATGGAATTACAACAGTTTTTAGGAAAAATTGCTATTACTATGCTAACTGATGATAAAAAAAAAAGCCAGGAAGCCCCTTTAGACCCTGCAGAAGTGGAGGCAACATTGTCAAAGATTGCCACGACCAAGACCCCAGGAATAGATGGTATTCCGTTTGAAATTTATGCCCAATATAAAGAAGTATTAATCTTAAAAATGCTTACAATGTGGACTGATTCGAGGGCATTAGGAAAACTCCCAGACTCTGTAAGAGAAGCCTTGATAACACTTATTTTAAAACCAGGGAAGGATCCGGTGTTCCCGGAGTCATACCGCCCTATATCATTAATCAACACTGACAATAAGATATTGGCAAGGATTCTAGCAAATAGACTTGGGAGAGTGGTCCCGGGGATCATCCGTAAGGATCAGTCGGGCTTCATGTCAGGTTAAACAACAACTGATAATATGATTAGATACTTTATGAACACCCAGCTAGAACCTAAGAATTGTGGTGAACGTATGATAATAACTATAGATGCCTCGAAAGCCTTTGACACGATAGAATGGCCTTTCCTATTCGCTACATTGAAGAGAATGGGATTTGGAGATAATTTTGTATCTTGCGTTAAGTTATTATACACTGA
This sequence comes from Bufo bufo, assembly GCF_905171765.1. Lineage (NCBI taxonomy): Eukaryota > Metazoa > Chordata > Amphibia > Anura > Bufonidae > Bufo > Bufo bufo. The sequence goes on from NC_053391.1 coordinate 3,326,604, forward strand.
AGTCTCCGCAAGGGTAATATTAAATGGTGAATACTCGGATAAAATACACATCGGCAGGGGGGTTAGACAGGGCTGTCCCCTGTCCCCCCTGTTATTCGTCATAGTTATGGAACCTTTAGCTGACTTGATAAGGCAGGATAAAGAAATTGTAGGTGTAACGGGGTGCCGAAGGCGCACTTGGTCTCCCATCAGCCGCAGACCTGCTGCTTAGCTTCGGGAGCGAGGATCTGTGTTCAGCCTTGTTCCCAGGGCAGCTTTGCTAGCTGGGTGGCTCCTTGCTCCTAGGTCTGCTTTGAGCGCTGATCACTCGTTGCTCGACTGGTTGGTCTGTCGGTCATGTGACGCTGGCCACGTCACATGACCCTCACTCCCCACTATAAATACAGGCAACCTGCTGGCTACAGGTTGCCTGTGATTTTCGTCCAATAGGCTGTGTACTTTATTGTTATTAAGCGACCTCTGGAATTGACCCTCGATCCGCCTCTTGACACCTCTTCTGCCTGCTCCCTGTACCTTGACGCTACCTCTCGGATTCTGACCTCGGCTTGTTTACGGATTTGTCTTTGCCTCTTCCCTTGTTCTGACATGACCTCCTGGACTGACCTCGGTTAGTTGACCCGCCGCGCCTTCCGTTTTGTTCTATCTCTTGTCTGCTTAGTGTTACTTCTCAGTGGCTGTCCGCTTCCCTACTGTCTCTTTCTCTCTGCTTGCACTTAGTAGGTTAGGGATTGTCGCCCAGTTGCGCTCCATCACCCAGGGTGGGTGGTACAAGTAGGCAGGGACAGGGGACCGGGTGGCAGCTCAGGGGGTGCACCTCCGCTCTATCTTTATTCCCGTGACTCTACCCGTGACAGTAGGTTTTAGGTTTGGAGCCCATGAGGAAAGAATTGCATTGTATGCAGATGATATTATGTTGTTTGTGGGATCCCATAGCTCACTTATGAAGATCTTGCAGGTATTTGAAGAATATGGTGATTTCGCTGGACTAAATATAAACTGGTCCAAATCGACATGCATCCCGATTGATCCTCTGAGTGGTTTTATACTGGGAGCACTGGAAATTAAAGAGAAGCAAGAACCGGTTAAGTACTTAGGTATCCAGATAACATCTAACCCGAGGGATTATGTGCAGTTGAATGGGCTCCCTAAAATACGAGAGATGCGGAAGAAAATAGAGGTTTGGAAAAAGATACATATCTCGATGGCAGGTCGTATCTCATTAGTTAAAATGTGTGTATTACCCTCTCTGAATTATATCTTTTGGAATGCACCGATAATAATTCCTAAAATTTTTAAAACAATAGCCAACAGATTTGATATGGCGAGGTAAAAAACCTAGAATAAGAGCGCAGATATTGTATATTCATGAGAAAGAGGGCGGATTATCATTTCCGGATCTAGAACTGTATTTTATTTCCGGACAAATAAAAAATATGATAATGTGGAGTAAATCATATAGATATAAGAGCATGATAACAGGGATTAATAAAAGTTTGCAAAATTGTAGTATTTTCCAACTAGTAGAAACGGACATTCTGTCACAACAACAAGCTAATAAAATACCGCTATTTGAGCTGTGGACCAAATCTTGGAAAATGGTAAAAGAACTCTGGTCTCTGAAGGGAATACATTTGGATACCTTGCTATGGGATAATACTCAGTTAAGAGAATTAAAATCAATTGAACAAAAAATCTGGTTGAAATATGGAATCCTCAAACTGGGTCAGATATGGAAAGAGGGAGATATAATAACCTATCAAGATCTAAAAAATGGGAAATAGAGATCTGGGTTTCTTTTATTTACAATTGAAACAAGCTCTGCGTGCGGAGATAATAAAAGGAACTCAAATTGCTCCCCTTCCACGATCTTTAGTTAATATCTCTAACTTAGTACCCGGGAGGAAACTGATTTCCAAAATATACGGAAGTTTGCTAAATCAGTAGACAAATAATAGAGCTGTTAATACCCTAAACCATAGATGACAAGAGGTCCTAAATCTGCAACGGGAACAATTTTGGGAAAGGTCCATACAGTCAAAACAGGGTATCAAAAAATTTCTCCCATAGAATTACTCAATTTAATATATTATACCGTCTATATTATTCCCCTAAGATTTTAATGAAATATTATAAAACCAAACAATTTAGTTGTAAAAAAATGTGGGGAGGAAGGGGCAGATGACGTCCATATATTATGGACATGTACAAAGATCCAGAAATTCTGGGGGAAGGTAAATGAAAAAATTGAAAAATATCACCTATTTAAAATCCCTCCCTTCCTCGAGGTATCTATCCTGGGGGTGATGGAGAAAATTCATACCGTTAAAGACCGAGAAATAGCATCTAAATTACTATTTTATGAAAGGAAATGTATTGTGGCACACTGGGGAGATAGGGTGGTACCCACAATTAGGGAGTGGGAGAATTTTACTAGACTATCGCTTGTCAGAGAGGAATTTTATTTGGTGGCAATTAAGAAAAAAGATAGATTTGTTAAACAGTGGCAGAAGTGGCTGGAATAGCGGGCTTGGTTGGGGGGAGCCTGGGGGGTTGGGGGGAGGGAGGGGAGCGGGAGCGCAACTGTTACTCAACTTTTTATTTTTATTATTATTTTTTTCTTGTTGTCGTCTCTCCCAGGAGTGGACTAAGCATCAGGGTGGGTTTGAGGGATAGGGTAATATGCAGAGGCTGATACTGGGAAAAATATAAGAAAAGGAAAAGGGGAAAAATGATTGACTGAATATTTGTATTTGTATGCATGAAATAAGAATTCAATAAAAGACTATTTATAAAGAAAAAAAAAAGGAGGATTTATGATTTATGATTTCGAAACGTTAATACCTGACGGTTTAAATACTGAATTCAAATTATTTGGATTTTTATGACCGGAAAGGTGAATTCCCCCCGTTGATGCACAAAAAAGGTCTAGCAACCTAGTTGGCACCACTTTCGTGTCCCGATGGGGACCCCTATTCAAGATCACAAGTCGGAAGGTATTCATGATTCATGATTCTAGACCTTGCTGGAGATGATCCCAAACCATCTGGCCACTATCAATGGAGCGTACACCCCCCCATTGATGTGCAGACGAGGTCCGGCTGCTTACCAGCACCACATCCGCTCCTCGATGGTGGGCCCCCATTCCCGGTAAACGAATGAAAATAGAAACATTTGAAGCTAAACGACAAAAAGAAGGAAACATTAGAAAGAAACAACTTCAATAAACCTAAAAGTACAACCATAGTACAATCATAGCTCCGCCTCTGCTCTGCTCCTGTCAGTATGCGCCTGACCCTTGTCACTGGTGTCTGCTAGCCAGGCACAACCGTTCACAGAAACCCCCCTTTGGACCCTCTACTGTCATTGTTTCTCGGTGATGTCCCTCACTGCCTCAACGGTTTTATTGAACATCTCATCCACTATGGATGAGAAATTGTTTAATCGCTTCATAAGTCCAACTCCCCATCCCGTCCAAGTAAGGAACCATGCCCAGTCCCTGTCGGAGCCAGAAAACAACTCCCTTCTAGCTCTCCCTGCCCTTCTTACCTCCTCCCACACCATCAGTTCCTCCCAATCGGCTGCTACGTAAGATGCAGGGACAAGCTTCACAAGGACACACCTCTGACATTAGAGGGAATTACCTTATAAGCGGCTAACCCGCCTAGGAAATAGTATGGACCCGTCAACTCCACACAAGAATTTCTGACGGTCACGGACCTCCAGTAATAACTGAATAGACTGGGGGATCGCTCCCTGAGTCTGAACGTCACACCCTCCTTTCCAGCAGATATAATCTGGTCTATGGGTGCTATTAAAGAGATCGGGGTTTTCATTAGTAAGGTTGATCGTTATACCTTCCTCACAACTGGAGGATCCCACAAACGTATGCCCTTTACCACATATACGGGCCGCCTAGCTGCCTGGACACCCATACAGGATTAACAAGCGAGGAGCCAGAGCTACTATTAAACCTATAGCTGATATTACCCTCTAGGAATGTAAAACCAGTGCTATCAACAAATGTCTCCTTGTGGCCCTGGCTAGTTTGAGGTGCATTTCCCTTTCTAAAAACTAAACTAAACAAATAAACAAAAGTGATACTCTTCATTCTTTGACGTAGTTGAGCAGCTTCTTGCAGTTACCGGTGTGGGTCCAGTTGTCTCATCCCTCGAACTTCAGAGAGGTTGGCGTCATCAGCAGCACCTGGAATGGCCCAAGATATCTCGGCTCTAGTCCCGTCCTTGGATGTTTCTTTAGCATGACCCAATCACCTGGTTGACTAGAATGAACACTGGTTATTGAGTCTGGGTCCGGGAGAGACTTCCGAACCCGGTGGTGGACATCGGGTAATAACCCGTGGGGCTGCCTGGGGGCATCCCTGATGGAATAAAGGGTTACAGCAGAACATTCAGGCCATGGATCGGCCGTGATTTTTTTTTCCTTCTTTGCAGAAATCTGACCCAAGTACCGTTAAAGAAAAGGCAGTCGTGATGGTTCTCGACGTGATTCCCTACTAGGTTAGAAAATTGATTGACAGTTGAGAGGTTAGAATGGTTAGTAAAAAGTTCGAAAATTGTTGTTTTCTGCACCACTCCCATCCCCCCCCCCTCATTGTCCTCAAAACCAGGAAGAAGAGAAGCTGGATTCAACATGGTGCATCGTCTCAAGGTTAGATGGAGAGATGAGGAAGGGATGAGAGAGAGAGGGAGAGATAGAGATAGAGAGAGAGAGAGAGAGAGAGAGAAAGAGAAAAGCGACCCTGTCAGTAGTGGAGGTGGAAGTGACAGTTGGGGACTCACTTACCTCAGGTACTGGTTGTGTTTCAGTAGGCCCGGGTTTAGTGGATCTGGCCTGTTTCAACAAAGTCAGCCAAGATAGAGCCTTCTCTGCTTCCTGCATCGGATCCCTAACCTCAATTTTCCCCGGATTGAAACCGCCTTCTGTACGCCCTGCTTACTTACCACAATTGACTTTTGCAGCCACCATTGCGCTACCTCCAACATTTTTGACGACTGGAGCCTGGGCCTGAACTCTGTAATAAATTTTTCCCATCTCCATACGTCAAAAATACCTTCCAGAGGGATACTCCAATTAGTTCCCTTGGACCACCTACTCCATTCTTTAAGGGGCTTTGTGGCCTTCACCCCATAGCTAGATCTCATGTACTGAGCAGCCGTCTGACCCCTCGAGGGGACTATTTTTTCCCCCCGAACATGGATCTGCCATAACCCATCCTTGGTTAACCAAGCCATTACTACACTGCGTGCAGAATTATTAGGCAAATGAGTATTTTGACCACATCATCCTCTTTATGCATGTTGTCTTACTCCAAGCTGTATAGGCTTGAAAGCCTACTACCAATTAAGCATATTAGGTGATGTGCATCTCTGTAATGAGAAGGGGTGTGGTCTAATGACATCAACACCCTATATCAGGTGTGCATAATTATTAGGCAACTTCCTTTCCTTTGGCAAAATGGGTCAAAAGAAGGACTTGACAGGCTCAGAAAAGTCAAAAATAGTGAGATATCTTGCAGAGGGATGCAGCACTCTTAAAATTGCAAAGCTTCTGAAGCGTGATCATCGAACAATCAAGCGTTTCATTCAAAATAGTCAACAGGGTCGCAAGAAGCGTGTGGAAAAACCAAGGCGCAAAATAACTGCCCATGAACTGAGAAAAGTCAAGCGTGCAGCTGCCAAGATGCCACTTGCCACCAGTTTGGCCATATTTCAGAGCTGCAACATCACTGGAGTGCCCAAAAGCACAAGGTGTGCAATACTCAGAGACATGGCCAAGGTAAGAAAGGCTGAAAGACGACCACCACTGAACAAGACACACAAGCTGAAACGTCAAGACTGGGCCAAGAAATATCTCAAGACTGATTTTTCTAAGGTTTTATGGACTGATGAAATGAGAGTGAGTCTTGATGGGCCAGATGGATGGGCCCGTGGCTGGATTGGTAAAGGGCAGAGAGCTCCAGTCCGACTCAGACGCCAGCAAGGTGGTGGTGGAGTACTGGTTTGGGCTGGTATCATCAAAGATGAGCTTGTGGGGCCTTTTCGGGTTGAGGATGGAGTCAAGCTCAACTCCCAGTCCTACTGCCAGTTTCTGGAAGACACCTTCTTCAAGCAGTGGTACAGGAAGAAGTCTGCATCCTTCAAGAAAAACATGATTTTCATGCAGGACAATGCTCCATCACACGCGTCCAAGTACTCCACAGCGTGGCTGGCAAGAAAGGGTATAAAAGAAGAAAATCTAATGACATGGCCTCCTTGTTCACCTGATCTGAACCCCATTGAGAACCTGTGGTCCATCATCAAATGTGAGATTTACAAGGAGGGAAAACAGTACACCTCTCTGAAAAGTGTCTGGGAGGCTGTGGTTGCTGCTGCACGCAATGTTGATGGTGAACAGATCAAAACACTGACAGAATCCATGGATGGCAGGCTTTTGAGTGTCCTTGCAAAGAAAGGTGGCTATATTGGTCACTGATTTGTTTTTGTTTTGTTTTTGAATGTCAGAAATGTATATTTGTGAATGTTGAGATGTTATATTGGTTTCACTGGTAAAAATAAATAATTGAAATGGGTATATATTTGTTTTTTGTTAAGTTGCCTAATAATTATGCACAGTAATAGTCACCTGCACACACAGATATCCCCCTAAAATAGCTAAAACTAAAAACAAACTAAAAACTACTTCCAAAAATATTCAGCTTTGATATTAATGAGTTTTTTGGGTTCATTGAGAACATGGTTGTTGTTCAATAATAAAATTAATCCTCAAAAATACAACTTGCCTAATAATTCTGCACTCCCTGTAGTGTTGCCTGCGTCCAGGGACACACTTTTGACCGTACACGGAGGGTACCGCCCGGCTCCTTCTCACGGTATGTCTGTCCGACTCCGACTTTTACACAGCCTATGTCAGACAGCTAGTAATCTCGTGCACTGAGAGCGGCTTATTGCTACTCTCAATGCTATTTCCACTCCCACAGGGCCTTTAGGCCAGAGCTCCTTTTGCTGGTTTTCCAGTATGCCTCCTAAAGGGCTATACACAGCTGAGGCTACCCAATAAATAAGACCCGCTTTTCTCCAACTTAATGTGGCTCCTCCAGTGAATCTCCTGCTGATAAAGTAAAAAGAAATACTGGGTTAACCTCTGGTCGTTAAAGAAAGTCCTGGAGTGGAGAACTGTCACTTGGAAAAGAGAAATAGAAGGAAAAAAGTATGCTAAGATCGAATATAGACCTGCAGAAAAAGGTAAATATAAAACTTCCCTCACAATACAAAGGTAAATCCTGTAATCAATCAAAGAAAAGCCTAAACAAAAATAGACAAAAATGACAGAAAATAAAACCGGAAAAAGATGGCAAAATATGAAAAAGGAAAAAAATGAAAAAGAACTTGATTACAACAATAAAAATCTAAAAATAAATACGAGTTAGTAAAAGAAAACCTGTAAAAAGGAGAGAAAAAAGCAATGTAGCCTTCTCAAGAATCAAAAACGCCCAAACAATAACATGAAAAAACCCACCACTGAAGCACATTCTCTACAAAAAAAACTTCAGTTACAGGAAGTCTTGCTATATACATTGAGATTCAGTAAAAAGTAAATTTTAACTTAAAACCGAAACTCAAATATAAAAAACTAAAAAACCTTTGGAACACATACAATTGTATAGGACTGAATTAACACATCGATGTCTTGGAGGGTTCGTCTGAAACCGTAAACACTGGCAGGAGAATTTCTTGGTAAAGATAATTTAAACTTGGTAGTCAGGATTTAAACATCACAAACGGCGCTTACTGACTAGCAAGCTTGTAAGATGGAACAATACAAAGTGAAAAAAAAAGAACAAAAGAGAAAGCGCCACTCTCTACGCAACCAAAGGAGAAGGATTTGTGGTAGCCCAGGGATCAGGATTATCAATAAATCAGGTGGAGTAGTTGATCCCCAAAAATTCCAAAGAGATACAGTACTAATAGTAGTCATAGAAAAAGCTTTGAGAGTGCCAAATGTGCAGATTACAACCACAATATTAATGTAATTAGAAGGTAAGACACAGACTCTATTTAAAAATAGGATAAAAACAAATCGCTGGGGGGTTGCCACCAGGATAAAACTCAAGACACCTGGGGCAAACCCCCCGGGCCGGGATCGCCTGTAGTCTGGTGGAGATTGAAGTCAGCGCTCCAGTCGTGCAATAGAGATGGCAATCGGGACGCGGGTCAGCAACTTCTTTGTCAATCGCTTCATTTCTGTCATGGTCTTACCTTCTTGCTGTTCTCCTTCGTTTGACATGTGCTGGCGGCCATCTTGGTTTCTGGGTTTCTTGTAGCCTTCCACCCTGCGGCTCCTCCTTCCCACTGGGAGGAGCTGGATGCCTAGCTCATATATATAGGAGGTCTGTGGCTTCAGTTCCTTGCTTGGTCCTCCTGTGTTCACATGCTTCTAAGACTGCTGCTGCTTCTGGTTCCTGATCCTGGCTTCGTCTGACTACCCTGCTGGTTCCTGATCCTGGCTTCGTCTGACTACCCTGCTGGTTCCTGATCCTGGCTTCGTCTGACTACCCTGCTGGTTCCTGATCTCTGGCCTCTCAAAGACTCTGCTTCGGTTTCACCATTCGTTTGGACTTTTGCTTTACAGCTTTATTTTCAATAAAGCCTTCTTATTTTCACTTATCTCTTGTTGTACGTCTGGTTCATGGTTCCGTGACATTAGGACCAAGCCATGAGTTCTGACGGTACAGGGCCATCCTCGCTACCCATGCTGGTTGCCAGACTTGATCAGCAGGATCACCTGTTGGGTCGGTTCGCTGTGGCGTTGCAAACCCTGCTTGAACGCACGGCTCATTTCGCTCCCGTTGCCGATGGGTCAGTTGTCGCTCCTACTGCCGCTCCGGTTGTTGCGCCAGAGTCTACCCAGACACCTGTTGTTGCGCCTGCAGTGTTTCGGGGTATGACCGGTTCTGCCCCTCTTCCACAGCGCTTTGGGGGAGAGCCAACTCAGTGCCGAGGTTTCCTTAACCAGGTGGGCATTTATTTTGAGTTGCTGCCACATGCCTTTCCTACTGAGAGATCAAAGGTGGCCTTCTTGATCTCGCTGCTCTCGGACAAGGCCTTGGCCTGGGCCAGCCCTTTATGGGAGAACAACAATCCGGTGGTTGCCGAGTTTTCCGGTTTTGTTGCTTCTCTTCGGAAGGTATTCGATGTGCCGGCTCGTGCTGCCTCTGCTGCGAAGCTCCTTATGTCCATCAGACAGGGTTCACGATCCGTAGCTGAATACGCCATTGAGTTTCGTACCCTGGCAGCAGAGGTGGGCTGGAATAATGAGGCTCTGGTCGCTGCTTTCTCTCATGGTCTCTCGGATGCCTTGAAGGATGAGGTTGCAGCTAAGGACCTACCAGTGGAGCTCGAGTCTCTTATTTCTTTCCTGATTTTGATTGACACCAGACTCAGGGAGAGACCTTCCTTTAAGGAGAGCCTGCGGAGGTCTTCTAACAGATTGGCGCCTACGTTTGCTGTCCCACCCGTGCCTCCCTCTCCTCCCACGCCTCCTGGGGATGACTTGTCTGGGGGTGAACCCATGCAGCTGGGGTTTGCTCGCCTGTCCGAGGGGGAGAGGGTACTCCGGAGACGCGAGGGTCGATGCATGTACTGTGGTCTCGGTGGGCATTTTCGGTTGGCATGTCCGAACCGTCCGGGAAACGCTCGTACCTGAGATCCTGTCGGGGGCAGATCTTGGGTGGAGTCTCCTCGTCCCCGGTTTCCCGTGTTGACAAACCACTGATCACTGTTGTCCTCTCCTGGGTCGGGGGCTCGGTGACGACCCAGGCGTTGGTGGACTCTGGTGCTGGTGGTTTGTTCATTGATAGTGTGTTCGCTGCCGCCAATTCCATTCCTCTGCAGGCTCGAGGTTCCCCACTGGCTCTTGAGGCGATAGACGGCAGACCCCTTCTGTCGTCACACGTGAATCATGAGACCCTTCCAGTGGGGATAGCCATTGGTGCCGTTCACAGAGAGTCGGTCTGTCTCCGGGTTATTTCGTCTCCACACTACTCGGTGGTCTTGGGGTACCCCTGGCTCCAGAAGCATAATCCGACTTTCGATTGGAGATCGGCCGAGATCCTCTCGTGGTCACCGCAGTGTGGGGCTAGTTGCATCCATGGGTCTGTCAAGTTGCTGTGTACTTCCTCGGACTCTCTGTTGCCTCCTGAATACGAGGAGTACCGGGATGTATTCGATAAGGTGCGAGCGGTTGCCCTACCTCCGCACCGCCCATACGATTGTGCCATAGAGTTACAACCTGGTGCCGTTCCTCCTCGTGGCAAAGTCTATCCACTGTCGGTAGCGGAGAATGAGGCCATGGAGGAGTACGTGAGGGAGGCGCTTTCACGCGGACACATTCGCAAATCCTCGTCCCCGGCAGGGGCTGGATTTTTCTTTGTGAAAAAGAAGGGCGGTGAGTTGAGGCCTTGCATCGATTACAGGGGTCTCAATCGCATCACGATCAAGAACGCTTACCCGATACCCTTGATTTCCGAGCTGTTCGATCGCCTTAAAGGGGCCACGGTCTTTACCAAACTCGACCTGAGGGCGGCATATAACCTGGTAAGGATCAAGGCGGGCGATGAGTGGAAGACCGCGTTTAACACCAGGACCGGTCATTATGAATCCTTGGTTATGCCCTTTGGGTTGTGCAATGCGCCCGCAGTCTTTCAGGAATTCATCAACGATGTTTTCCGTGACCTGTTGCAGCAGTGTGTGGTGGTCTATTTGGATGACATCTTGGTATATTCTGAATCCATGGAGGCCCACATTCTGGATGTCAGACGAGTGTTGCAACGGTTACGAGAGAACAAGCTGTTCAGTAAGCTTGAGAAATGCGAATTTCACCGATCCCAGGTAACCTTCTTAGGTTACATCATTTCCGCTGAGGGGTTCTCCATGGATCCTGAGAAGGTTTCGGCTGTCTTACAGTGGCCCCAGCCCAGTGGTCTTCGTTCCCTGCAGCGCTTTTTGGGCTTCGCCAATTATTATCGGAAGTTCATCAGGGACTTTTCCATGCTGGCCAAGCCTCTCACGGATCTGACCAGGAAGGGCAGTAATTCCCAGGTCTGGCCGCTCGAGGCCATCCGAGCTTTTGAGGCCCTAAAGTCCGCTTTTGTGTCGGCTCCGATTCTGTCGCATCCCAACCCTGGGTTGCCCTTTGTCCTCGAGGTGGACGCGTCTGAGACGGGAGTAGGCGCCCTTCTGTCTCAGCGTAGAACACCAGAGGGTCCTCTGCTTCCTTGTGGGTTTTACTCCCGGAAACTGTCTTCCGCGGAGTGCAACTATCAGATTGGTGACAGGGAGGTATTGGCCATCGTGCAGGCCCTTAAAGAATGGAGGCACTTGCTCGAGGGTTCGGTGGTTCCGGTTCTCATCCTGACGGACCATAAGAATCTGACCTACCTTTCTGAGGCCAAGAGATTGACACCACGTCAGGCCAGATGGGCTCTGTTCTTGTCACGTTTTAATTACGTGGTCTCCTACCTACCCGGTTCCAAGAACATCAGGGCGGATGCCCTATCACGGCAGTACTCCGAGCTGTCCAGGGAGGAGTCGATTCCGACTTCGGTCATACCTCCGAATCAGATCCTGGCCGCCATTTGCACCAGCCTGACCTCTCCCCTGGGTGAGCAGATTTTGGCACTCGGTTGTTGCGCACTCGGTTGTTGCGAACCTACCATAACTCCAAGACCGCGGGGCATCCTGGAAAGAATCAGCTGTCCTGGGCTGTTTCACGTCTGTTCTGGTGGCCTTCCCTACGTTCCGACATCGCCGCATATGTAGCGGCATGCTCCGTTTGTGCCCAGAGTAAGTCCCCTCGGCACCTTCCGTTGGGCCTTCTGCAACCCATAGCCACCGGGGAGCGCCCATGGTCACACCTGGGGATGGATTTCATTGTGGACCTCCCTGCATCACGAGGCCATACGGTCATTCTCATGATTGTGGATCGGTTTTCCAAAATGTGCCACTGTGTTCCTCTCAAGAAGTTACCCTCTGCACAAGAGTTGGCCACGATTTTTGCCAGGGAGGTCTTCCGGTTGCACGGTTTGCCCAAGGAGATTGTGTCGGATCGGGGGAGTCAGTTTGTGTCCAGGTTCTGGCGCGCCTTTTGCTCCCAGTTGGGGATTCATCTCTCCTTCTCCTCGGCCTACCACCCTCAGTCCAATGGGGCCGCAGAACAATCCAATCAGGCCTTGGAGCAATTCCTTCGTGGCTATGTCTCCGATCACCAAGACAATTGGGTTGACCTTCTGCCTTGGGCTGAGTTTGCCAGGAACACGGCGGTGAACTCTTCCTCTGGGACGTCTCCCTTCATGGCCAATTATGGGTTCCAACCTGCCGTGTTACCGGAGGTATTCTCTCCCCAGGATATTCCGGCTGTGGAGGATCACCTTTCCGTCCTACGTGCTTCTTGGGTACAGGTCCAGAAGTCCCTTGAGGCCTCTGCGCAGCGCCAGAGACTCCAGGCTGATCGCAGACGAGCGCCTGCTCCTTCCTACCAGGTCGGAGACCGTGTATGGTTGTCCACCCACAACCTCAACCTTCGAGTGCCCACTCCCAAGCTGGCGCCTCGCTTTGTTGGTCCCTTCCGAGTGCTTCGCAGGGTAAACCCGGTAGCCTATGCCTGTCACGGCCATGGCTATGACCGTGACTCCTGAACCGCATGCGGTTGTCAGCGGTTCTCTTTGGTGTTCAATCACAGGTGAGGGCTGTGGTATTTGCCTCACCTGTGGTTGCCGCTGGCAACAGTGTGTATGGGCAGCATAGCAGTCGGAGCTGTGCCATTGCAGCTTGCTACGTTGTGCATGCGGTTTTGCGTGATGTGTGTATGTGTGCACTTGTTGTTAGTTATTGTGTGCACTTTCCCTTTATGTATGTTTGTTTTCCCTTCTGTGTTACTGGAAGGGTTAACTTCCTTCCCAGTGTGTGTGTGATGTCACTGGGTGTGTCCAATCCTTGGGTGTGGCCACTTGGGCCTATAAAGACCCTCTCTCTTGCAGAGCTCAGTAGGTTGCTTCAGCATGCTTGCTGATAGCAGCCTCCTGTGTTTGTCATCCGCCAGTGAGAGCCACCACTGTGGTCATAGTTTGAGTTTGAGTTTACAGTTCATAGTATAGTTTTATGTTTGCCTATGTCTTTATGTGTGTGTTGTAGCAAGTTTGTCTGTTGGGATTTTCATATGTGTTTGTGCAGCATAACGGTTCTGGATCCCTGTCTGTTTAGGGATCCAGTCAGCAGGGCTGTGGCAGGTTGGTGAATGTCTGTTCACCTGCCATTTCCGTATTGCTGTTTCTGTTCCCCTTTTCCCAACAGCTTGGCCATTGAGGCTCCTGCTCCTCCGTGTCAAGGAGGAGTAGGTTGCCTTACCCAGCTCCTAGCTCAGGGATCTGCGGAGGGTAAGACAGGGCTCCGAGGTTCCGGCGCATGGGCCCTCCTACCTTAAAGGTCGGCCCATGCAGGTTAGGAGTTAGGGTCAGGGTAGGGACGTTGTAGGAGGTGACCTGCTCCCTGTCCTGTGGCTTCATGGCCGAGTAGCTACATCAACACCTGGCACCTCACGGCTGAGGGTTTCCCCCATCCCCAGCCGTGACAATGCCCTTGCGCTTCCTCCTGGCATGCGGATCTCTAACGTGTTTCATGTCTCCCTGTTGAAGCCACTGGTGTGTAATCGTTTCACTTCCTCGGTTCCTCGGCCTCGTCCGGTCCGAGTGGGCAATCATGAGGAGTATGAGGTGAGCAATATCCTGGACTCACGCCTGGTCCGCGGTCGGGTGCAGTTTTTGGTCCATTGGCGTGGTTATGGTCCAGAGGAGCGTTCCTGGGTTCCCTCCGCAGATGTCCATGCTCCTGCCTTGCTCCGAGCCTTCCACGCACGCTTCCCTCAGAAACCGTTTTTTGCTCCGCGGAGGAGGGGCCCTTGAGGGGGAGGTACTGTCATGGTCTTACCTTCTTGCTGTTCTCCTTCGTTTGACATGTGCTGGCGGCCATCTTGGTTTCTGGGTTTCTTGTAGCCTTCCACCCTGCGGCTCCTCCTTCCCACTGGGAGGAGCTGGATGCTTCAGTTCCTTGCTTGGTCCTCCTGTGTTCACATGCTTCTAAGACTGCTGCTGCTTCTGGTTCCTGATCCTGGCTTCGTCTGACTACCCTGCTGGTTCCTGATCCTGGCTTCGTCCGACTACCCTGCTGGTTCCTGATCCTGGCTTCGTCTGACTACCCTGCTGGTTCCTGATCCTGGCTTCGTCTGACTACCCTTCTGGTTCCTGATCTCTGGCCTCTCAAAGACTCTGCTTCGGTTTCACCATTCGTTTGGACTTTTGCTTTACAGCTTTATTTTCAATAAAGCCTTCTTATTTTCACTTATCTCTTGTTGTACGTCTGGTTCATGGTTCCGTGACAATTTCAAGGATATGCGGCTCAACGCGTTTCGGGGAAGGCATAAATACCCCTTCATCAGGAGAAATAATAAAAAACGGTTACAGGTAGGACACATATATATATATATACACACATACATAACATAAAATGCCTGCCTAAGTGACATCACTTCCGGTTTCCAGGCAAACCGGAAGTGGTGCGTTCAACTGTGGAACGCATATTATACATTAGAAAACAAGTGATGAATATACAAACGGAAAATGCAAATGTGATCGCACACTACATCCAGCATTCTGCCCTGCCTCCATGCTGGATGAGACATTGGTGTACATTTTGGCCAAAGCGTAATAAGCCACTCACCGCGTCAAGGTCGTCTCATTTGAGTGGTCCCTCAAAGTTGCTTCTCTTCGGAAGGTATTCGATGTGCCGGCTCGTGCTGCCTCTGCTGCGAAGCTCCTTATGTCCATCAGACAGGGTTCACGATCCGTAGCTGAATACGCCATTGAGTTTCGTACCCTGGCAGCAGAGGTGGGCTGGAATAATGAGGCTCTGGTCGCTGCTTTCTCTCATGGTCTCTCGGATGCCTTGAAGGATGAGGTTGCAGCTAAGGACCTACCAGTGGAGCTCGAGTCTCTTATTTCTTTCCTGATTTTGATTGACACCAGACTCAGGGAGAGACCTTCCTTTAAGGAGAGCCTGCGGAGGTCTTCTAACAGATTGGCGCCTACGTTTGCTGTCCCACCCGTGCCTCCCTCTCCTCCCACGCCTCCTGGGGATGACTTGTCTGGGGGTGAACCCATTCAGCTGGGGTTTGCTCGCCTGTCCGAGGGGGAGAGGGTACTCCGGAGACGCGAGGGTCGATGCATGTACTGTGGTCTCGGTGGGCATTTTCGGTTGGCATGTCCGAACCGTCCGGGAAACGCTCGTACCTGAGATCCTGTCGGGGGCAGATCTTGGGTGGAGTCTCCTCGTCCCCGGTTTCCCGTGTTGACAAACCACTGATCACTGTTGTCCTCTCCTGGGTCGGGGGCTCGGTGACGACCCAGGCGTTGGTGGACTCTGGTGCTGGTGGTTTGTTCATTGATAGTGTGTTCGCTGCCGCCAATTCCATTCCTCTGCAGGCTCGAGGTTCCCCACTGGCTCTTGAGGCGATAGACGGCAGACCCCTTCTGTCGTCACACGTGAATCATGAGACCCTTCCAGTGGGGATAGCCATTGGTGCCGTTCACAGAGAGTCGGTCTGTCTCCGGGTTATTTCGTCTCCACACTACTCGGTGGTCTTGGGGTACCCCTGGCTCCAGAAGCATAATCCGACTTTCGATTGGAGATCGGCCGAGATCCTCTCGTGGTCACCGCAGTGTGGGGCTAGTTGCATCCATGGGTCTGTCAAGTTGCTGTGTACTTCCTCGGACTCTCTGTTGCCTCCTGAATACGAGGAGTACCGGGATGTATTCGATAAGGTGCGAGCGGTTGCCCTACCTCCGCACCGCCCATACGATTGTGCCATAGAGTTACAACCTGGTGCCGTTCCTCCTCGTGGCAAAGTCTATCCACTGTCGGTAGCGGAGAATGAGGCCATGGAGGAGTACGTGAGGGAGGCGCTTTCACGCGGACACATTCGCAAATCCTCGTCCCCGGCAGGGGCTGGATTTTTCTTTGTGAAAAAGAAGGGCGGTGAGTTGAGGCCTTGCATCGATTACAGGGGTCTCAATCGCATCACGATCAAGAACGCTTACCCGATACCCTTGATTTCCGAGCTGTTCGATCGCCTTAAAGGGGCCACGGTCTTTACCAAACTCGACCTGAGGGCGGCATATAACCTGGTAAGGATCAAGGCGGGCGATGAGTGGAAGACCGCGTTTAACACCAGGACCGGTCATTATGAATCCTTGGTTATGCCCTTTGGGTTGTGCAATGCGCCCGCAGTCTTTCAGGAATTCATCAACGATGTTTTCCGTGACCTGTTGCAGCAGTGTGTGGTGGTCTATTTGGATGACATCTTGGTATATTCTGAATCCATGGAGGCCCACATTCTGGATGTCAGACGAGTGTTGCAACGGTTACGAGAGAACAAGCTGTTCAGTAAGCTTGAGAAATGCGAATTTCACCGATCCCAGGTAACCTTCTTAGGTTACATCATTTCCGCTGAGGGGTTCTCCATGGATCCTGAGAAGGTTTCGGCTGTCTTACAGTGGCCCCAGCCCAGTGGTCTTCGTTCCCTGCAGCGCTTTTTGGGCTTCGCCAATTATTATCGGAAGTTCATCAGGGACTTTTCCATGCTGGCCAAGCCTCTCACGGATCTGACCAGGAAGGGCAGTAATTCCCAGGTCTGGCCGCTCGAGGCCATCCGAGCTTTTGAGGCCCTAAAGTCCGCTTTTGTGTCGGCTCCGATTCTGTCGCATCCCAACCCTGGGTTGCCCTTTGTCCTCGAGGTGGACGCGTCTGAGACGGGAGTAGGCGCCCTTCTGTCTCAGCGTAGAACACCAGAGGGTCCTCTGCTTCCTTGTGGGTTTTACTCCCGGAAACTGTCTTCCGCGGAGTGCAACTATCAGATTGGTGACAGGGAGGTATTGGCCATCGTGCAGGCCCTTAAAGAATGGAGGCACTTGCTCGAGGGTTCGGTGGTTCCGGTTCTCATCCTGACGGACCATAAGAATCTGACCTACCTTTCTGAGGCCAAGAGATTGACACCACGTCAGGCCAGATGGGCTCTGTTCTTGTCACGTTTTAATTACGTGGTCTCCTACCTACCCGGTTCCAAGAACATCAGGGCGGATGCCCTATCACGGCAGTACTCCGAGCTGTCCAGGGAGGAGTCGATTCCGACTTCGGTCATACCTCCGAATCAGATCCTGGCCGCCATTTGCACCAGCCTGACCTCTCCCCTGGGTGAGCAGATTTTGGCGGCTCAATCTGGTGCTCCCCCTGGGAGACCCAACGGCAGATGTTTTGTGCCTGAGAAGTTGCGCACTCGGTTGTTGCGAACCTACCATAACTCCAAGACCGCGGGGCATCCTGGAAAGAATCAGCTGTCCTGGGCTGTTTCACGTCTGTTCTGGTGGCCTTCCCTACGTTCCGACATCGCCGCATATGTAGCGGCATGCTCCGTTTGTGCCCAGAGTAAGTCCCCTCGGCACCTTCCGTTGGGCCTTCTGCAACCCATAGCCACCGGGGAGCGCCCATGGTCACACCTGGGGATGGATTTCATTGTGGACCTCCCTGCATCACGAGGCCATACGGTCATTCTCATGATTGTGGATCGGTTTTCCAAAATGTGCCACTGTGTTCCTCTCAAGAAGTTACCCTCTGCACAAGAGTTGGCCACGATTTTTGCCAGGGAGGTCTTCCGGTTGCACGGTTTGCCCAAGGAGATTGTGTCGGATCGGGGGAGTCAGTTTGTGTCCAGGTTCTGGCGCGCCTTTTGCTCCCAGTTGGGGATTCATCTCTCCTTCTCCTCGGCCTACCACCCTCAGTCCAATGGGGCCGCAGAACAATCCAATCAGGCCTTGGAGCAATTCCTTCGTGGCTATGTCTCCGATCACCAAGACAATTGGGTTGACCTTCTGCCTTGGGCTGAGTTTGCCAGGAACACGGCGGTGAACTCTTCCTCTGGGACGTCTCCCTTCTAGGCCAATTATGGGTTCCAACCTGCCGTGTTACCGGAGGTATTCTCTCCCCAGGATATTCCGGCTGTGGAGGATCACCTTTCCGTCCTACGTGCTTCTTGGGTACAGGTCCAGAAGTCCCTTGAGGCCTCTGCGCAGCGCCAGAGACTCCAGGCTGATCGCAGACGAGCGCCTGCTCCTTCCTACCAGGTCGGAGACCGTGTATGGTTGTCCACCCACAACCTCAACCTTCGAGTGCCCACTCCCAAGCTGGCGCCTCGCTTTGTTGGTCCCTTCCGAGTGCTTCGCAGGGTAAACCCGGTAGCCTATGCCTGTCACGGCCATGGCTATGACCGTGACTCCTGAACCGCATGCGGTTGTCAGCGGTTCTCTTTGGTGTTCAATCACAGGTGAGGGCTGTGGTATTTGCCTCACCTGTGGTTGCCGCTGGCAACAGTGTGTATGGGCAGCGTAGCAGTCGGAGCTGTGCCATTGCAGCTTGCTACGTTGTGCATGCGGTTTTGCGTGATGTGTGTATGTGTGCACTTGTTGTTAGTTATTGTGTGCACTTTCCCTTTATGTATGTTTGTTTTCCCTTCTGTGTTACTGGAAGGGTTAACTTCCTTCCCAGTGTGTGTGTGATGTCACTGGGTGTGTCCAATCCTTGGGTGTGGCCACTTGGGCCTATAAAGACCCTCTCTCTTGCAGAGCTCAGTAGGTTGCTTCAGCATGCTTGCTGATAGCAGCCTCCTGTGTTTGTCATCCGCCAGTGAGAGCCACCACTGTGGTCATAGTTTGAGTTTGAGTTTACAGTTCATAGTATAGTTTTATGTTTGCCTATGTCTTTATGTGTGTGTTGTAGCAAGTTTGTCTGTTGGGATTTTCATATGTGTTTGTGCAGCATAACGGTTCTGGATCCCTGTCTGTTTAGGGATCCAGTCAGCAGGGCTGTGGCAGGTTGGTGAATGTCTGTTCACCTGCCATTTCCGTATTGCTGTTTCTGTTCCCCTTTTCCCAACAGCTTGGCCATTGAGGCTCCTGCTCCTCCGTGTCAAGGAGGAGTAGGTTGCCTTACCCAGCTCCTAGCTCAGGGATCTGCGGAGGGTAAGACAGGGCTCCGAGGTTCCGGCGCATGGGCCCTCCTACCTTAAAGGTCGGCCCATGCAGGTTAGGAGTTAGGGTCAGGGTAGGGACGCTGTAGGAGGTGACCTGCTCCCTGTCCTGTGGCTTCATGGCCGAGTAGCTACATCAACACCTGGCACCTCACGGCTGAGGGTTTCCCCCATCCCCAGCCGTGACAATGCCCTTGCGCTTCCTCCTGGCATGCGGATCTCTAACGTGTTTCATGTCTCCCTGTTGAAGCCACTGGTGTGTAATCGTTTCACTTCCTCGGTTCCTCGGCCTCGTCCGGTCCGAGTGGGCAATCATGAGGAGTATGAGGTGAGCAATATCCTGGACTCACGCCTGGTCCGCGGTCGGGTGCAGTTTTTGGTCCATTGGCGTGGTTATGGTCCAGAGGAGCGTTCCTGGGTTCCCTCCGCAGATGTCCATGCTCCTGCCTTGCTCCGAGCCTTCCACGCACGCTTCCCTCAGAAACCGTTTTTTGCTCCGCGGAGGAGGGGCCCTTGAGGGGGAGGTACTGTCATGGTCTTACCTTCTTGCTGTTCTCCTTCGTTTGACATGTGCTGGCGGCCATCTTGGTTTCTGGGTTTCTTGTAGCCTTCCACCCTGCGGCTCCTCCTTCCCACTGGGAGGAGCTGGATGCTTCAGTTCCTTGCTTGGTCCTCCTGTGTTCACATGCTTCTAAGACTGCTGCTGCTTCTGGTTCCTGATCCTGGCTTCGTCTGACTACCCTGCTGGTTCCTGATCCTGGCTTCGTCCGACTACCCTGCTGGTTCCTGATCCTGGCTTCGTCTGACTACCCTGCTGGTTCCTGATCCTGGCTTCGTCTGACTACCCTTCTGGTTCCTGATCTCTGGCCTCTCAAAGACTCTGCTTCGGTTTCACCATTCGTTTGGACTTTTGCTTTACAGCTTTATTTTCAATAAAGCCTTCTTATTTTCACTTATCTCTTGTTGTACGTCTGGTTCATGGTTCCGTGACAATTTCAAGGATATGCGGCTCAACGCGTTTCGGGGAAGGCATAAATACCCCTTCATCAGGAGAAATAATAAAAAACGGTTACAGGTAGGACACATATATATATATATACACACATACATAACATAAAATGCCTGCCTAAGTGACATCACTTCCGGTTTCCAGGCAAACCGGAAGTGGTGCGTTCAACTGTGGAACGCATATTATACATTAGAAAACAAGTGATGAATATACAAACGGAAAATGCAAATGTGATCGCACACTACATCCAGCATTCTGCGCTGCCTCCATGCTGGATGAGACATTGGTGTACATTTTGGCCAAAGCGTAATAAGCCACTCACCGCGTCAAGGTCGTCTCATTTGAGTGGTCCCTAACACTTGTTCCTACCTGTAGCCATTTGGCTCCAGGAGAAGTATATGGTGGGCTCAGCATGCATGTTGGTACTTGCATCCCTGGATCCGATGAAAGCTGTAATGGCACCGGACGGGGTTAAAAGCAGAGTGTGCTTGGCATGCATGCTGACCTGCATTCCCTGGACTTTGTGTGGCTGTCATGGCCCATAAACAGGTAGGAACTAGTGTTAGGGACCACTCATAGAGGCGACCTTGACGTGGTGAGTGGCTTATTACACTTTGGCCAAAATGTACACCAATGCCTCATCCAGCATGGAGGCAGGGCAGAATGCTGGATGTAGTGTGCGATCACATTTGCATTTTCCGTTTGTATATGTATTTCGCCATAGTGATATGCACCTACATGCGGGTTGTGCGGACTCAACCCCCCACATTTTTTCTAAGTGATGAATATATATGTATTAATATATTAAATGTTGAAAGAACTAAATAGGAACAATGTGGGTTAGAAAGAGGGCGGAGCCCAATTCAGGAAGCCAAAATGAATAATTAATATAAAGAAAACGGCGCTCACCGGGGAACAGGAAGCCCGGAAGTACAGTGACCCGGTGAAACACACAAGTGGAACACACGAGACCCAATGCATTCCTTTGGAGCACATGTGCACGGGCCCTCGTGCGTTCCACTTGTGCGTTTTGACCGGAAATTCACTGTACTTCCGGGTTTCCTGTTCCCCGGTGAGCGCCGTTTCTTTACATTAATTATTCATCTTTTTGGCTCCAAATGCAGAGGATTACAACGGCGGCCCAATGGGGACACACGGAGGTGTAGACGTGTATGAACGCCAATGAGCTCATGGGGGCGGGACTTAGAGTAATAAAGTAAAAACAGAGGGGGGGATAACATTATAAAGGACATCTATATGCAAATAAGGGTGAAACAAATCTCATGTGTAAAAGGACCCTAGGGTTACGGTAAAAACGAAACAGAATCTAACAGTACCTAAAAAATATTATATATAAAAAATAATGATAATAAATGAACGGATGATAAATTATACGTAATAAAATATGCACGGTCAATAGGGACTAGGATAGGAACTAATCAGACTATTAAAACCAGAAATGTACAAAAGAGGACACATAGGAATAACGGTAGTATAAAGACAAAGTGGAGTAAAATGGAATAAAATAACAGTATCTGAGCGCATAATAAAATATCGGTGTCTGTGCTCAAGATAAAGATATGCGCGGAGTCAAACTAAATTTGTAAAAACACCAATAGATACATTGAAAAGTACACATATATCCTAGTGAAATGTATGATTAACCAATGTACATAGAGAGTAATGGACTCATGAAGGTGTTACAACCACAGTACAGTGGGTAAATCATGGATGTGGGGGGGTGGTACGTGTTGTGTGTTGATGAGGACACAAAAAAGTCGATTCCAGGGGAGTTACTCTCAATGAGGATGGGCCCCCGTCATGGTGCAGTGAGAAGTGACGAGATACTATATGTGTTACTATTTTTCGTCATATGTTCGAACGGTGTTCATTCATCCGTTCTCTTAAACACTGGGTTGTCCGTCCTACGTACAGGAGATCACAAGTACATTGTAGAAGGTATATAACATTTGAGGTGCTACAATTCATAATGTGGCGTAGTATAATTGGTTCTCTAGGAGGTGGTAGTATGACCCGTTCCGCACAGCAGCTGACAATATCACAGCATTTACACCTTTTGATACCGCATTTGAAAGAGCCTGATCTTGGGTGGGTCTTGTTGGTTTTGGGTCTAAGGGTAGAGGGATCGTTAGATAGTTTGGGGTACGAGGGTGCTACGATGTTCTTCAAAGTACGCGCTTTTCTATAAGTTAGGTTAGAGATTTTTGGAATTGTCGTGCCTATAACGGGGTCTTTTAAGAGGATTTTCCAATGTTTATTAAGAATCTTCCTGATCTCGGAATGTTTGGAGTTGAAGTTGACATGTGAGGGATCACTCTGTTTTCTCTCCTTACCATTTTTTAAGCTATCTCTTTAACTTTCTTTAAGGACCCTACTCTCTGATTTCTGTATCAGTTTATTGGGATAACCCTTATCTGAAAATCTTTTTTTGAGAATGGCAAGTTGTTCTTTACAGACTCCGTCATCAGAACAGTTTCTGCGGATCCACCTCATTTGGCTGTATAGGATAATTTTTTTCCATCTGTTGTGGTGGCAGCTCTTAACTCCTTAAGGACACAGCCTTATTTCACCTTAAGGACCAGGCCATTTTTTGCAAATCTGACCAGTGTCACTTTAAGTGGTAATAACTTTAAAACGCTTTGACTTATCCAGGCCATTCTGAGATAGTTTTTTTGTCACATATTGTACTTCATGACACTGGTAAAATGAAGTAAAAAAAATGTATTTTTATTTATAAAAAAATACCAAATTTAGCAAAAATTTGTAAAAAATCGCAAATTTCCAAGTTTCTATTTCTCTACTTCTATAATACATAGTAATACCTCCAAAAATAGTTATTACTTTACATTCCCCATATGTCTACTTCATGTTTGGATCATTTTGGGAATGATATTTTATTTTTTGGGGAAGTTTAGAAGCAAATCTTGAAATTTTTCAGAAATTTTCAAAAACCCAATTTTTAGGGACCAGTTCAGGTCTGAAGTCACTTTGCAAGGCTTACATAATAGAAACCACCCAAAATGACCCCATTCTAGAAACTACACCCCTCAAGGTATTCAAAACTGATTTTACAAACTTTGTTAACCCTTTAGGTGTTCCACAAGAATTAATGGAAAATAGAGATACAATTTTAAAATTTAACTTTTTTGGCATTTTCCATTTTAATATTTTTTTTTACTTTTACAAAGCAAGGGTTAACAGCCAAACAAACTCAATATTTATGGCCCTGATTCTTTAGTTTACAGAAACACCTCATATGTGGTCGTAAACAGCTGTACGGGCACACGGCAGGGCGCAGAGGGAAAGGAATGCCATATGGTTTTTGGAAGGCAGATTTTGCTGGACTGGTTTTTTTGACACCATGGCCCATTTGAAGCCCCTCTGATGCACCCCTAGAGTAGAAACTCCATAAAAGTGACCCCATCTAAGAAACTACACCCCTCAAGGTATTCAAAACTGATTTAATAAACGGTGTTAACCCTTTAGGTGTTCCACAAGAGTTATTGGCAAATGGAGCTGAAATTTCAGAATTTAAATTTTTCAGCAAATTTTCCATTTTAATCCATTTTTTTCCAGTAACAAAGCAAGGGTTAACAGCCAAACAAAACTCAATATTTATGGCCTTGATTCTGTAGTTTACAGAAACACCCCAAATGTGGTCTTAAACCGCTGGGCACACGGCAGGGCACAGAAGGAAAGGAATGCCATACGGTTTTTGGAAGGCAGATTTTGCTAAACTGTTTTTTTTTACACCATGTCCCATTTGAAGCCCCCCTGATGCACCCCTAGAGTAGAAACTCCAAAAAAGTGACCCCATTTTAAAAACTATGAGATAGGGTGGAAGTTTTGTTGGTACTAGTTTAGGGTACATATGATTTTTGGTTGCTCTATATTACACTTTTTGTGAGGCAAGATAACAAGAAATAGCGGTTTTGGCACCGTTTTTATTTTTTGTTATTTACAACATTCATCTGACAGCGAAACCCGGGTCGGGTGATTTGATCCATTGTATACTGCTTGTTTATACGTGTGCATTGTGAGTATAATAAAACCGTTTTACTCCGACTTGCATGACGGTACTTCACTATTGGATGCAATTTTGGTGTTCCATAGAAGCCTGGAAAGGAGAGGAGGAGAGGTTTTGACTGGCCTGTTTGCTTCCCCATGCTTGTGAATATCTTGCTGGCTTCGATTGTGGATTCTCTGTGATTCCAGAGGTAGCGCGGTCCTATCCAAAGAAACACCATTTAAACACACAATGGGACAATGGCACAATAGAAACACACCCAGCATTTTCCTCCCAAGCTGACAAGTTACACTTATTATAAATTGTTACAACTTTGTGAGTTTACATTGGCCATACATATAACTTACATCAATTTAAACAGTATAACTTGGGGACAAACCTATCCAAAATTCACTTGAATAGGTTCAGGGGTTTAAAAGTTAGTATGGGCCATAATCCTGAGGCAAGAGGCGGATAAACAGGCCTCTCCAAAACTCAGTGGCGAGGTTGGTTTCGCCACAAGTGTCTTTGAAAATAAAGTAATTGTGGTTGAGGATTAAGTGAATGGAATTAGTAATGAAGGTTCTCTGAGATGGGGGGCATCAGGGGATCCGCAAGAAGTGTTCTTTCGACTGCTTGTATACCAAGGGAATGGGTTATGTTGCTAAACAATGAGCTCAAATCTGTTTGACCACAGCACTCTTCCTTAACCTGGCAAAATTGGGTGCACGTCCGGGTTTTAGTTCTTTTTTTTATTTATTAATTTCTTTATTAATTTTCTCAGAAGAGGACAATATACAAATATATAAAAAGAAGGAGCATATTGGGTATACATATCACATCTCAAATGTATAATCACAATAATATACATAATGCTAGGACACTAACATGGCGCATTAGCCAAATAGGCCATCAAACACATAGAGGAGAACAAGAAGCCCCAGCATGGATACTAGTCTCCCTCCTTCCATGAAAAACAAACCCCAGTCATAGTACCCTGTAAATCATACCTTAACCGCCGTATGTACGTGGGTGGTTCCGCCCGGGCATCCCTTATCAGCTCCACTCCAGCCCAGTATCCTCTCATTATGTCCGATGCTTCTCCCCTTTACATTTAATGTACTCTAATTCCTTTACTTTCCCACTCTGGTAGGGTAGGGGCCTTATCCGTCACCCAATTTCTAAGAATTAGTACCTTAGCCAATAAGAGTCCCTTGAGCCAGCGAATCTGTTAGCCTTTTGATAGTTTATGTTTAAACTCCGGAGAAAATATCCCGAGTATGGCTAATTTAATTGTTGGGGTAGGGCTATTCTCAGTTATTGACCCCATACCCTGGAATATACTTTGCCAAAAATTCTTAATGGCCGGGCAACTCCATTGCATATGGACATATCCGGCTTCGGGACAGAGGCATTTCAGACAACAACATTATTTTTCTTTATTCCTGTACATTTTAGAGAGGAGTCCCGGAGTAAGATATAACCGGTGTACAATTTTAAATTGTGTCAACCGATACTGGCGCGAGAGGGAGGCCTTCTTAATATTTTGATATACTTCCCGCCACTGGAGTGAGTTACCTGACCCTAAATCCGCTTCCCATTTGCCAACACTTTTAAATTTAATAACCGTGCTTAAATCCTTTTGAAATGTAGTATAGATTTGTGAGACCCTATTTTTTTTCCCATAAGAAGTGTAACAGAAACCTAACAGTGACTGCGTGGCGGGTGTTTGAGAAATTTTATTTCGCATATGTGCGAGTGCATGCTTAAGTTGAGCATATCTATAGTGGTTTAACGCCGTAATTGGTGTCTCGTGAAATATTTCCCCTATGGGTTTTAGTTTACCAGCAGTACAAATATGTGACAGCGTCGTGATCCCTCTCCGAGTCCAATAATTGTTATCATTTAGGGCTGAAAATTCTTTTAGGAAAGGATTATCCCATAACGAGGTGAACTCCAGGGCATACGTAACCTTCAAATGGATTTTATCTTATTCCATACTTTCTGCAGCATTATACTTATGGGGCAAGTGTGTTCACAGCGACCTAAAAGTCCAGCCTCCACTATACTAAATATGTTCTGTATAGGACACGTCTGTTGTTTAGTAATGTAAGATAGCAATAAGCTATCCGAAGCATTAATGCACCATTACAGTTGGGAACACAAATAGTATCCCTGAAAATATGGAAGGCCAAGGCCACCATCAATTTCAGCTAACCGGAGATATCGCAGCGTGATACGAACCCTTTTCCTGCCCCATATCAGATCGTTGATCAGTCTGTCAATCCAGTTGAAAAAACCATCCTCGATCCAAATGGGGCAGGGGCCGACCACATACAGTATCCAGGGCAATAAAATCATTTTAATCAGTGCGATTCTATTAATCTGCGAAAGGGGAAGTTTCTGCCAAACCCTGACCTTCTCCTTTACTTTATTTATCAAGGGGATGATGTTTAATTTATTGTAGTCCCTTAATGAGCTACCAATCTTTATCCCTAAATACTCCAAATGGTCCAGCGGTGATATTAGTTTTACCTTTACCTCGGTTTGTGGGGGTCCGCGAATCAGAGGAAAGAGGACAGATTTGGACCAGTTTATCTCATACCCGGCCGCCCGGCTGAACTCGTCTATTGTTTGCATAACGCGTGGAACATTTCTCCATCCGTCATTTAAATAAAGCAGTACATCGTCCGCGTATAAACTGATCTTGTCCCCCGCCCCCCTTCCTCCGAATCCCACAATTCCCTCATCGGCTCTAATCCTGCAAGCAAGGGGTTCCATGAAAATTGCGAAAAGTAATGGAGAGAGCGGGCAGCCCTCCCGAGTACCACGCTGCAGACGAATAGCAGGGGAGATCACCCCGTTGATGTTAACTCTAGCCACTGGACCATTGTATAACATTCTGACCCATTCAATAAAACTTTTCCCCAAATTCATCTTATGCATGGTCTGCCAAAGAAAGGACCACTCCACCCTGTCGAAGGCCTTAGCGGCGTCCAAAGACAGGATGAAGCGGTCCTCCCCCCCTCCTGTCTGTATATTCAGGAAGGTCCTACGTATATTTGTCTGGATCTGTCGCCCGGGAATGAACCCCGTCTGATCTGTATGTACTAGCCCCGTTATTACCTTTTTTAGTCTGTTTGCGAGGACTTTGGCGACTATCTTGTAATCTGAGTTGAGTAATGATATGGGTCGATAGGCCTCTACTTTATTACCATCCTTCCCTTTCTTCAAAATCAGTGTGATAATTGCCTCCATTAATGATGGGGGCAATTTCCCTGTAGTACTGGATTCATTTAGTACCTGCAATAGCCCAGGCAGGAGGACCTCCGCGTGGCACTTTTATATGCCAAACGGGAGGCCATCCGACCCGGGGACAGGAGACCCCTGAATTCCAGATACGACCTCCTGCAACTCCCCCAAGGAGATTGGGGAATTCAGAAGTGTCGAGTCCGGTTCCGCAAGTGCTGGGATCCTGGTTCGCTGCAGGAAGTCCTCTATAAGTGCCTCTTTGTCGTCTATCTCCGAGCGATATAAGTTGGGTTTTAGTTCTTAGCTCCACCACAAGAACTGTATACATCGTATGGATTTAGACAGCACTCCAACAGCAATTATGATGCATATTGAATTTTATTTCATATTATTTCAGCCGGGCACAGTGGTACACCAGAAGCAACGTTTCGGGCTAGTATAAGTCCTTCATCAGGCAGAACCGTGACCACATTAAGAATGCAGCCGGCTTCAGATTCATTTTTCCAAAGAAGCAGGATTTAACATTACAAGGTCCCAAAACCGGTTTCAAGGGAAAGGGAAAAGTCAATTTAAATTAGGTCTTAAAGTTCCTCTTTTCTTTTTCTTTTTTACAAACAGTAAAATGGTTTACAAAGACCTCAATAACATCTCGTCATTTCCCCTTCTCTGGCACACAAAATTAGAAACTCTGCTGAATTCCAGGAACCGATCTCTTTCCTCTCTGAGCTTCACATTTTCACATTTTAACCGTTCATATTGGGATTTAAAATCTGCTTCCTGGATCCATGACCTTGGCTGTCCCTGGGTTCTATACCTTTGCAAAGAACCATGTCTGGGACCATTAGCCCACCTTGCTGAATAAACCACTTCACTTCTAGGTGTGGTTCTGGGGGTACTTAACATGCCTGTGTCTGTAGCCATTAGCGATGTCACAATATCGTGCAATGTGCCCGTATTCCCTGCATGCAAAACAACGAATAGCTTGTCTCCCTGCACAATACCTTCTCTGGGCACATGGTGATCTGCCTTGCTGCACAACATCCCAGCATTACTAGATCCCACACTACCATCTGTATTGAGTCCACTTACCACGGACTCATCTGAGGAATCTTCTGGCATTGTGTTAACACTTCCAACTCCAGGGTCAGACACATTGTCCATCTCCATCCCTGAGTCGGTTCCACTATGTGACCCACAGTCCTCAGACTTCTCCATGCTTACAGCCCATACATTTCCTCTAACCCCAGACACATTACTCTCTAACGGTTGTTTCAATGACTCCGGCTGCGCTAAGCACCGAGAATGTTCATCCTCTGTCCTCCTGCAGAGAGCAGACAATTCCCTCTCAGCATCCTGTGCATGCGTCAGGCTTTCAGACAACCATTCATTCTCCTTGCGCAGCTCAGTATTACACCTCACAGTACATTCATACTCAGGGCTAGCTTCAGCTGCCTGCTGGACAAGAGTTCTCAATTTAACAATTTCCCCTTTTAAATCTTCCACTTCTCCTTCCAAACTCAGCTTCCGCCTACAAGACTCCTGATATTTATCCGCTATCCACCCAGCAGCAAAAATCAGAGCATACTTGCCTTTCCTTTTGCGCCATTTTTTGGTACCGATCAGGTTTGCTACACAATTCTGGGCCTGCAGCCATGGATCAGTAGATCCCTGCATAGCTTGAAGAATGGCCGCCGTTTCCTTCAACTTTGCAACTTATTTAAAAATGCTTTCCATTCTACAGGAATACAAACACAATGGTTGCTACAAAAAAAAATAAAAGACACTGGTACCGATCTCTAGGAGTTGGCACAAAACTACAAGCACCTCCTTTCTACACTGTAGTACCCGTATTAATTATGCCAAACAATTCTACAAATTCAGTGTAACAGCCACAGATATACAAACATTAAGCAGAATCATCAACTATAGGACGATTTCACCGCTAAACTGCCACTAATGTTCACACAAAGTTATGGCCGGACTGGGAGCAGAGCTTTAGGGGAGGCCGGCATAACGGAGGGTTTGGCTCAGGGAGACCCCGGACGTAGTAAGAGTTCAGGTAGTAAAGAGGGGCGGATTAAGAGGAATCATGGGGGTTAGGGACTGGATAATTTGAGTTTAGGGGTGGGGGTTGAGGGGTTAAAAGAATGAGGCAGGGAGAAGGAAGGTGCCATTTTAGGTAGAAGAAAGAAGAGTCCCACCCCCCACCCTTTCCTTTATGATGGGAAGGAGGGGGGTATGGCAGATTACAGGAATGGTCGGGGGTAAGTGGTTTTGGTCGGTGAGGTGTGGAGATAAGGGGGAAGGTCTTGTCACGGTGGCTGTGGCGGGGGGAGGTCCTTGAAGTTGGTTTATTCACTGGTGAGGATGATAGGAGGGCACCATGGTTGGGGATGGACTCCCAGTGGTGGCGGCATTGAAGAGGGGGGCTATTCAGGTGTGCTTCCGAGCTGGCGGGCAATGGCTGGAGGCAAGATGGCACCCCAGTGGGGTATTTCTGTTATTTGCGGCTTCAAGGACCTCCCCTTGCAAGGAATTGATTATTAGAGTTATGGTCATTTATATGGTTATTTATATTTTATGTTGTTTGTTAATAAAAATGGCTGCTGTGGGGATTTATTCCTGCCTGGTTTTTGTTAAAGGTAAGGGGTATGAGATGCTGGGAGGGGATGGATTGGTAAAAAAAGGTGGGGGGATGGCCTGTGTGTGGGGTGTGTGTGTTTCAAAGGGCAGGTGAGTATGAGTAAGGGGTCGGCCGTCAGGTAGCCAATACCCCTGTCATGATTCCAGTATCAGACTGGTCACTGCGCTATACCATAACCGAACACTCAACCGATATCCGGCACAAAACTTACCAAAACAAAATCAAACTGTACATAGAAAGGTTACCTCTATAACAATCAATATTCCTCCCTGGTTTCTCCAGGCTGGAGGGATGGACTATCTCTGCTGTACTGCATATCATATACTGCTGTATCCTCTCTAGGAATACTATCTCCTGACAGGTGGCCTTTCTGTCTTTGGTTATGGTGGGCAGCTGTTAGCTTAGAGTTTCTCCACCTAATGCAAAGGAGACTAGAGCCTGATAAATGACAGTTACCTTCCTTTGCCAATATTCTCACTCCCTCTCTGGTTTGCCTGGATTGCCTGTAATCTTTTCCTTCTAGAGGCTGCTAGATGGAGCTAACTCTGGAGTCTAGATAACTCTCCACAATGAGGTGTTTCTTCTCCCTCAGACATCACACTCTCCTCCTTCTTCTCTTCTCAGAGAGCGGAGTCAGCCCTGGGAGGGTTGTTAGAACCTCCACCTCCCTCTGCAACTTTATGGGAACTCAGGCACAAGCACATTTTCATGAAACACAAGCACAATATTAAGCAGTTTGTTTCAGTGAGTCACGATGGCACTAATACAGTCCCTGCCCACTGTGGTGTCAATCCAGATTACAGTAGTGGTGGCCTCCACCACTGCACCCACGACACACCAGGCACATAGCTGCCGTGGAAGCAGTAGAAGTGGCTGCTATGGGGCCTAAACACAGGAAGGGGCCTGGGAGGAGAACAAATGGATTTATTTTCAGGGCCCAGGAAGCAGTATGGTGCTCCTAGTCCTAGCACTGGTATTACTCGCCGCTCTCTGGTCTTATTCTCATAGCGCCTGTGCTGCACTAAGTCCTGGAAGCACAAAGCTTCAGGATGGGACATATTGTGAGTATGACTTGACGTTGTGTGATCATGGTGTAGTGCGTGCCTAGACAAGATCTGTGCTTGCTGTCAGTGAATGGAAATAAAGACTGAAAACATGTCCTAACCTAGTCCAGCTCTACAATGTTTTAGAGCAGGTAAAATGTATCAGCCTGGTCTACAAGTGTAGATAAAGTGAAGTAAAAAGTCTGTTATTCTGCTATCTTCCCTCCTGTCCATGCCTGCAGCTGATGGCTATGTTCTGCTCTCTTGGACCTTGCTGCAGACTGTATAATGGGCTGTAATGTATATACTTCTGCCTCTAATATTTGGACCTTTCTCTTCCAGCCCTTGTCCAGGACATATTTGCAGCCAGTGGTGGGAAGATTGTGATCCCCCTGGACACGAGGCTGGAGTACACGAGTGGCATACTATGTAATAGGTTTATATGGACATTCAAGAGACCGAGGCAATTCATCAGACAACTGGCGAGTGTGGATGATTACTGCAATAAACGAGACTGTAATAACGAGGGGAGACCACAATGTTCACTGTCCACCAATGGAAGCCTGCAGCTGCACGATGTGAAGCCGGACGATGCCGGAGAGTACATCATCACCACCTACCATGTAAACAAAGCAAAACTCACAGAGGACACCTTCAACCTCCATGTCCTGGGTGAGTCTTCTCCAGACCAGCAGAATGACTGATCTGCTACAGGGATTCTAAAATATGCTGTTAAACATTGGTTGGTGGGACTGGTGTCCATGTGAATGCTATATCACCTTTCTTAGTCGACCCTGATCCCCCCCTTCCGGAACCATGTCTAACAGAGGTTCACTTTGGGTCGGTGGGAGACTTGGACTGGACTAAATGGATGTTGTCCGATTAGAGGGCAATATCCGTTTAAGGACAGGCGGATTCATTTGGAGGCATTTGCACGTGTCCTGGGAGAGGTGGTGGATTGTGATCAGCAGGCCACATGAGCATGTTTGAGCTCCACCGACCGGCACTCTCAGGAGGTGTCCAAATATGTCCCTTCCAGTTCTGAAATATATTCCTATTGGTTAAGGCATTCGGTGGATTGTACCTGCCTTCTGTAATATTATTGGGCGGCCATGTGCCATGGAGGGCGGGGTTAGCACAGTAAAAGGTCTGAGACGTTAACAGAGACACAGATTTTTCTTGGAAACTAAGCAGACTGTACGAGTCTTCTTTCATCGGTGCTGGTTGCTTACACTTGCAAGTCTCCTTATATCTAAAAGAGCTAATAGTACTTCACAAGGATCAGGATTCGACGGTACCAAGGGACCCAGCCCACTACTACAAGAGCTCCATAGTCTCACAGCTCTTACAGTAAAGAGTCCATAGTCTCACTGCTCTTACAGTAAAGAGTCCATAGTCTCACTGCTCTTACAGTAAAGAGTCCATAGTCTCACTGCTCTTACAGTATAGAGTCCATAGTCTCACTGCTCTTACAGTAAAGAGTCCATAGTCTCACCGCTCTTACAGTAAAGAGTCCATAGTCTCACAGCTCTTACAGTAAAGAGTCCATAGTCTCACTGCTCTTACAGTAAAGAGTCCATAGTCTCACTGCTCTTACAGTATAGAGTCCATAGTCTCACTGCTCTTACAGTATAGAGTCCATAGTCTCACTGCTCTTACCGTAAAGAGTCCATAGTCTCACCGCTCTTACAGTAAAGAGTCCATAGTCTCACTGCTCTTACAGTATAGAATCCATAGTCTCACTGCTCTTACAGTAAAGAGTCCATAGTCTCACTGCTCTTACAGTAAAGAGTCCATAGTCTCACCGCTCTTACAGTAAAGAGTTCATAGTCTCACTGCTCTCACAGTAAAGAGGCCACAGTCTCACTGCTCTTACAGTAAAGAGTCCATAGTCTCACTGCTCTTACAGTAAAGAGTCCATAGTCTCACTGCTCTTACAGTATAGAGTCCATAGTCTCACTGCTCTTACAGTAAAGAGTCCATAGTCTCACTGCTCTTACAGTAAAGAGTCCATAGTCTCACTGCTCTTACAGTAAAGAGTCCATAGTCTCACTGCTCTTACAGTAAAGAGTCCATAGTCTCACTGCTCTTACAGTATAGAGTCCATAGTCTCACTGCTCTTATAGTAAAGAGTCCATAGTCTCACTGCTCTTACAGTAAAGAGTCCATAGTCTCACTGCTCTTACAGTAAAGAGTCCATAGTCTCACTGCTCTTACAGTACAGAGTCCACAGTCTCACTGCTCTTACAGTAAAGAGTCCATAGTCTGACTGCTCTTACAGTATAGAGTCCATAGTCTCACTGCTCTTACAGTAAAGAGTCCATAGTCTCACTGCTCTTACAGTATAGAGTCCATAGTCTCACTGCTCTTACAGTATATAGTCCATAGTCTCACTGCTCTTACAGTAAAGAGTCCATAGTCTCACTGCTCTTACAGTAAAGAGTCCATAGTCTCACTGCTCTTACAGTATAGAGTCCATAGTCTCATTGCTCTTACAGTAAAGAGTCCATAGTCTCACTGCTCTTACAGTAAAGAGTCCATAGTCTCACTGCTCTTACAGTAAAGAGTCCATAGTCTCACTGCTCTTACAGTAAAGAGTCCATAGTCTCACTGCTCTTACAGTATAGAGTCCATAGTCTCACTGCTCTTACAGTAAAGAGTCCATAGTCTCACTGCTCTTACAGTAAAGAGTCCATAGTCTCACTGCTCTTACAGTAAAGAGTCCATAGTCTCACTGCTCTTACAGTAAAGAGCCCATAGTCTCACTGCTCTTACAGTAAAGAGTCCATAGTCTCACTGCTCTTACAGTAAAGAGTCCATAGTCTCACTGCTCTTACAGTATAGAGTCCATAGTCTCACTGCTCTTACAGTAAAGAGTCCATAGTCTCACTGCTCTTACAGTATAGAGTCCATAGTCTCACTGCTCTTACAGTACAGAGTCCATAGTCTCACTGCTCTTACAGTATAGAGTCCATAGTCTCACTGCTCTTACAGTATAGAGTCCACAGTCTCACTGCTCTTACAGTAAAGAGTCCATAGTCTGACTGCTCTTACAGTATAGAGTCCATAGTCTCACTGCTCTTACAGTAAAGAGTCCATAGTCTCACTGCTCTTACAGTATAGAGTCCATAGTCTCACTGCTCTAACAGTATAGAGTCCACAGTCTCGCTGCTCTTACTGTAAAGAGTCCATAGTCTCACTGCTCTTACAGTAAAGAGTCCGTAGTCTCACTGCTCTTACAGTAAAGAGTCCATAGTCTCACTGCTCTTACAGTATAGAGTCCATAGTCTCACTGCTCTTACAGTATAGAGTCCATAGTCTCACTGCTCTTACAGTATAGAGTCCATAGTCTCACTGCTCTTACAGTATAGAGTCCATAGTCTCACTGCTCTTACAGTACAGAGTCCATAGTCTCACTGCTCTTACAGTATAGAGTCCATAGTCTCACTGCTCTTACAGTATAGAGTCCATAGTCTCACTGCTCTTACAGTAAAGAGTCCATAGTCTCACTGCTCTTACAGTATAGAGTCCATAGTCTCACTGCTCTTACAGTAAAGAGTCCATAGTCTCACTGCTCTTACAGTATAGAGTCCATAGTCTCACTGCTCTTACAGTATAGAGTCCATAGTCTCATTGCTCTTATAGTAAAGAGTCCACAGTCTCACTGCTCTTACTGTAAAGAGTCCATAGTCTCACTGCTCTTACAGTAAAGAGTCCGTAGTCTCACTGCTCTTACAGTAAAGAGTCCATAGTCTCACTGCTCTTACAGTATAGAGTCCATAGTCTCACTGCTCTTACAGTATAGAGTCCATAGTCTCACTGCTCTTACAGTATAGAGTCCATAGTCTCACTGCTCTTACAGTAAAGAGTCCATAGTCTCACTGCTCTTACAGTATAGAGTCCATAGTCTCACTGCTCTTACAGTAAAGAGTCCATAGTCTCACTGCTCTTACAGTAAAGAGTCCATAGTCTCACTGCTCTTACAGTATAGAGTCCATAGTCTCACCGCTCTTACAGTATAGAGTCCATAGTCTCACTGCTCTTACAGTAAAGAGTCCATAGTCTCACTGCTCTTACAGTATAGAGTCCATAGTCTCACTGCTCTTACAGTAAAGAGTCCATAGTCTCACTGCTCTTACAGTAAAGAGTCCATAGTCTCACTGCTCTTACAGTATAGAGTCCATAGTCTCACTGCTCTTACAGTATAGAGTCCATAGTCTCACTGCTCTTACAGTAAAGAGTCCATAGTCTCACTGCTCTTACAGTAAAGAGTCCATAGTCTCATTGCTCTTACAGTAAAGAGTCCATAGTCTCACTGCTCTTACAGTAAAGAGTCCATAGTCTCACTGCTCTTACAGTAAAGAGTCCATAGTCTCACTGCTCTTACAGTAAAGAGTCCATAGTCTCACTGCTCTTACAGTATAGAGTCCATAGTCTCACTGCTCTTACAGTAAAGAGTCCATAATCTCACTGCTCTTACAGTAAAGAGTCCATAGTCTCACTGCTCTTACAGTATAGAGTCCATAGTCTCACTGCTCTTACAGTAAAGAGTCCATAGTCTCACTGCTCTTACAGTAAAGTGTCCATAGTCTCAGTGCTCTTACAGTATAGAGTCCATAGTCTCACTGCTCTTATAGTAAAGAATCCTCTTCTATGTTTGTGTACAAACCTTCTTTCCTCCAGATGCAGAGGATGTCCCCTCGTCACAGTCACAGTCCTGGGGATAAATAGATGATGGGATAGATCTCTGTACTGACCCCTGATATATTTATACATAGTTATTAGATCTCCCCTCAGTCGTCTTTCTAAAGTGAATAACCCTAATTTTGATAATCTTTCAGGGTCCTGTAGTTGCTCTATTACAGTTATTACTTTAGTTGCCCTCCTTTGGACCTTCTCCAGCTCTGCTATGTCTGCCTTGTTCACAGGAGCCCAGAACTGTACACAGTCCTCCATGTGTGGTCTGACCAGTGATGTGTAAAGTGGTAGGACTATGTTCTCATCACCGCCATCTATGCCCCTTTTGATGCAACCCATTATCTTATTGGCCTTGGCAGCAGCTGCCTGACACTGGTTTTTGCAGCTTAGTTTGCTGTTCACTAAAATACCTAGGTCCTTTTCCATGTCAGTGTTACCCAGTGTTTTATATTTAGTATGTATGGGTGACTTGCATTATTCCTACCCATGTGCATAACCTTACATTTGTCAGTGTTAAACCTCATCTGCCACTTATCTGCCCAAGAGTCCAATCTATCCAGATCCCTCTGTAGCAGTATACTGTCCTCTGTAGTATATATACAGTATACTGTCCTCTGTAGTATATATACAGTATACTGTCCTCTGTAGTGTATATATACAGTATACTGTCCTCTGTAGTATATATACAGTATACTGTCCTCTGTAGTATATATACAGTATACTGTCCTCTGTAGTATATATACAGTATACTGTCCTCTGTAGTATATATATAGTATACTGTCCTCTGTAGTGTATATATACAGTATACTGTCCTCTGTAGTATATATACAGTATACTGTCCTCTGTAGTATATATACAGTATACTGTCCTCTATAGTATATATACAGTATACTGTCCTCTGTAGTATATATACAGTATACTGTCCTCTGTAGTATATATACAGTATACTGTCCTCTGTAGTATATATACAGTATACTGTCCTCTGTAGTATATATACAGTATACTGTCCTCTGTAGTATATATACAGTATACTGTCCTCTGTAGTGTGTATATATACAGTATACTGTCCTCTGTAGTATATATACAGTATACTGTCCTCTGTAGTGTGTATATATACAGTATACTGTCCTCTGTAGTATATATACAGTATACTGTCCTCTGTAGTATATATACAGTATACTGTCCTCTGTAGTATATATACAGTATACTGTCCTCTGTAGTATATATACAGTATACTGTCCTCTGTAGTATATATACAGTATACTGTCCTCTGTAGTGTGTATATATACAGTATACTGTCCTCTGTAGTGTATATATACAGTATACTGTCCTCTGTAGTGTGTATATATACAGTATACTGTCCTCTTCCGGGTCAATTACTTTACACAGTTTAGTGTCATCTGCAAAAAAAATTATTTTACTGTGCAAGCCTTCTACAAGATCATTAATAAATATATTGAAGAGGATAGGGCCCAATACTGACCCCTGTGTTGTACCACACTAGAGATGGTGACCCCTCCAGTACTGACCCCTGTGGTACTCGCCTAAGTGACAGTGACCCCTCCATCACCCTGTGTTGTACCCCACTAGTGACAGTGACCCCTTCAATACTGACCCCTGAGGTACCCCACTAGTGACAGTGACCCAATCTGAGTGTGTACCGTTAATACCCCCCCTCTGTTTTCTATCACTCAGCCAGTTACTTACCCACATGCAGACGTTTTCTCCCAGTCCGAGCATTCTCATTTTATATACTAACCTTTTATGCGGTACAGTGTCAGATGCTTTGGAGAAGTCCAGATATACGGCATCCATTGATTTGCCGCTGTCAAGTCTAGAACTTACCGCCTCATAGAAAATGATTAAATTAGTTTGCCATGACCGATCCCTCATGAAGCCATGCTGATATGGTGTTATTTGTTTATTTTCATTGAGGTACTCCAAGATAGCATCTCTTAGAAAACCTTCAAACAGTTTACCCACGACAGATGTTACACTTACCGGTCTATAGTTTCAAGGCTCTGTTTTTAGACCCTTTATGAATATTGGCACCACATTTGCTATGCACCAATCCTGTGGAACACTCCCTGTCAGTATAAAGTCCTTCAATATCAGAAATAAGAGTCTGGCTATGGGGTGTATGCCATCTGGTCCCGGCGATTTGTCTATTTTAATCTTTTTAAGACGCTGCTGTACTTCTTCCTGGGTCAGACAGGGCACTTTTAATGGGGAATTTACTTTTATATTCTGCATTTCATCTGAAAGTTTATTTTCCTCAGTGAATACAGTGGAGAAAAAAATATTTTATATCTTTGCTTTCTCCTCATCGCTCTCTGCAACTCTCCCCTCATCACTCTGTAAAGGGCCGACACCTTAAAGAACTGCAGATGAAAATCTTGATGCCACTTGAGGTCGATCTATAAACAGGGGTAGATAGGATGGGGCCATGGAGTTCTGACGGAGGAGGAACTGCAGACAGATCACATTACTGTGGCAGCAACAGGAGCCAAGATTTATAACGTAGCTATCATTATAGATGTACTGATCTGAATATTTAAACCTTTGGGGATATCAAGAGGAAAGGTAAGGAAGGGAACATCTGGATGTACAGAGTTCTCATCTCTGCATGCTTGTGCCACTTATAGTCATTTAGAATAATTTGCCCAGATATGTTCTACCCTCCACAGTCCTTGTATTGTAGGTTGTGTTGCTGCTGAGAGATGCCCCTAAACTTTCCTTCTGTCTTGACCTGATAAACTCCTTGATTTCTCTTTTTGCCACAATAGATGCCGTCTCAAAACCGGTCATCAGTCTCTCATGTGTCTCGGAAGGTCAACTAGTGGTTTTGTGCAGGGCAGACAAAGGGACAAACGTCTCAACCTCAATTATAGCAAATGGAGAATTGTTACTGGAGAAGGCTGCTTCTGAAGGAGAGGGTCAACTCTTCAAAGTGTCATCTTCTGCTCCCTGGAATATCAGCTGCTCCATAACAAACAAGGTCAGCCAGGAAACCATCAATGCTGAGTACTCCATGTGTCCTGGTGAGTACAGTGGCCTTGTGTGACCCTATATACTCAGCAAACACCACCAACTTATTGTTGATTTTGTTTTAGCTAACATGGGGTGGAAATCATCTGAATTATCACATTTCTTACATTGAGGCTGCTCTTGAGATGGTCATCTAGACTTGAATAGAAAGTCTTATTAATGAGGGAGATGTTTGGAGTAACTGGTATCTGTAGTGCTCCATCAGCCATCATTATAACGACCAGTGATGGTCCAATATATTGGTGGATACTGGCTAAACAAGTCGTCTAAAACAACAATTTGACTGTAAGTGATATTATGAAGCCAGTAGTGTCATTTCCCCTCTATATCTAGAATGATCCTATGTGATCTGATGGGGCCATGTAGTGTGGTGTCATGTCTCATGTCTATTCCTAGGAGGATCCTACATAACTTGATAGGGCCATGTCTTACCTCTATTCCTCAAATGATCCTGTGTGATCTGATGAGGCCACATAGTGTCATGTCTCACTTCTATTTCTAGGATGATCCTCTTTGACCTGATGGGGCCATGTGTTGTCATGTCCTACAGATGTAGCATATTTAATATTTAAGTGTGTGTTAACCCTGCTACATCTGTACCTCTATTCCTAGGAGAATCCTATATGGCCTGATGGGGTCACATAGTGTCATGTCTCACTTCTATTTCTAGGATGATCCTATGTGAAATGATGGAACCTCATGGTGTCATGCCTTAGCTTTACATCTGAGATGATCCTATGGTGTCATGTCAACTTCCTTCCTTATTAACAGAGGAGACACATTTGATGATAATCCTTTTCATATACTTCCCCAATACTCTTTCAGAGACTTGTACAAATACAGAAGATGCTTGTTTTTTACTTTGGGTTTCTCCCATGAGTCACATTTTGGGGGAAGCTCCGTTGTCACATGATTGCACCAGCAGATCGACACTGGTATATCAAAAGAGAAGGGGACTGAGCCTGATGCAGGTTGTGTTTGCCGTGCGGAGTTAAAACACTTCACTGTCATGTCTTCTTCTTCTCGCTCCCCTCAGTCCCTTCTGATATAGGTTGTGTTAGCAGAGAAGGGTTATAATTAGGAGATGAGCGAATAGAAGTTGACGAATTGGAATTCGATCTGAATTTCCTCACGCTTCGTGGTAACGAATTGCACTTTTTCCTAAAATGGCTGCTGCACGTGTGAGGACATGGAGCAAGAAACTCTGGGAAGGCGGGATCACCCACAATGCCATGCATGCAGCCAATCAGCAGCCAGCCAGCCCTGTGATGTCACAGCCCTATAAATAGCGGCAGCCATCTTGGATTCTGCCAGTTTCCAGCGTACTTAGTGCAGGGAGAGACGTCAGCAGGCGCTAGGGACAGTGCGAGGAAAGACTTTAAAACTTTTATTTTGCTGTATAGAACTTCAGGGAAAGGACAGGGAGGAATCATTCCACAGCGTTTCTGTAGAACAGGGTTCAGTCGGGAGGTCACAGCCTGGGGAATAGTAACTCCCTTCAAACTGCTATCAGCGATGAGGGGGGCTACATTAATACTTCCCCATATTTTAAAACACATAACAGGGATTTTTACCCTATCCAATCCCGATCAATCTTGATAAATACCAGGAATGGGTAGAGAGAGAATTATGTCTGTTATATGATACCTCTAGAGCACAGGGACATTCTAATATGACCGCAGCAGAAAAAACTGCCCTTCGTGATCTACGGGAAAGGGAGGACATTATCATCAGAGAGGCGGACAAGGGGGGGTCTGTGGTTGTACTGGACAAAGGCTTATATGGATCCCTTGTAACCACTATGTTAGATGATATTGGGGTTTATGTTCACTTGTCCAGTGACCCACTAAGGGTTTTTCAATCAGAAATGAAGAATCTCCTGGAGTTGTGTGGTTGTCTTAGTACAAAAAAATACATTTTTGTGGAACATCCTATAGCCCCTATTTTCCATGCATTACCTAAAGTCCACAAGGATGTATTCCCTCCACCCCTCAGACCCATCGTGGCTGGTATAGGCTTCTCTGAGTGGGTGGACTCCCTGTTACAACCGCTGATGCCACTTATTCTGGGCTTTCTGAAGGATACGAGGGCCGTATTACAAGCCTTCGCTGACTTCGAGTGGAGGATAACAGCGGACATTGCGTCCTTGTACACTAATATTCCCCACAATCTAGCTGTTGTCTC
The DNA here is from genome assembly GCF_905171765.1 of Bufo bufo. Classification (NCBI taxonomy): domain Eukaryota; kingdom Metazoa; phylum Chordata; class Amphibia; order Anura; family Bufonidae; genus Bufo; species Bufo bufo. The sequence goes on from NC_053391.1 coordinate 3,367,655, forward strand.
ACTGAGGTGGTTTTTTGAACACTATAGTGATTACACCCAGGTACTCAGGGAGTATGTTGTTCAGGTGGTGGACTTCCTCCTCAGGCACAATTATTTTTTGTTTGGTGAGAATTTTTATCTCCAGGTGTCGGGGGTGTCGATGGGGGCCAAGTTCTCTCCCTCCATTGCAAACATCTTCATGGCATGGTGGGAGGGACACTTTCTCCTCATCAACACCTCTCCACTCCTGGACCGCCTGCTCTGGTATGGACGTTACATCGACGACCTGCTGATGGTATGGTCTGGCGGTGTGGCGTCCATACCGGAGCTTATGGAATATTTCAATTCCAAGGTGGACTGCATACAATTTGTTTTCCACACTCATCAAACTGAGATCCAGTTTTTGGATCTGTGCCTAAGGGGGAGGGGGGAGGTCTCCGCCCACAAAGTTAACACGTTTACCCACCGGAAACAACTTGCTGGGAATACTATATTATCGGCCCAGTCACGCCATCCCTCCCACACCATCCACAGTATCCCCAAGGGTGAATTGATACGTGCCCGTCGGAATTGTTCCGATCAGAAGGCTTTTGAAAGGGAAGCTTCTAATATAACTGAAAGATTGCTACGTAGGGACTATTCACGCATGAATATACAGAATGCCACCAAAATGGTTTCAAACATGAACAGACAGTCCCTCATTTTTCCCAAACAGTCCACAGCATCTAGACAACCAGCAGATACTGACCACAGCAAACAAGCAACTTATTTCGTTACACAATACAGCCAAGAATTCTCTGCCATATGTAAAAGTATGAAAAAATATTTTCTCGTACTTAATTTTGATGGCGACTGATATTGATATTGTGTCTAACGGAATTAAGTGTGTGGCCAAGAGAGCGCCCGCCCTGGGCAACATTATCAGCCCCAGCTTTTTCTCAGAGGGAAAGAAACCACAAGCCACTTGGTTACAACACAAAGGTAACTACAAATGTGGACACAAAAAATGTATCTGTTGTCACCACATGACCACTGAGAAAACGTCCAAATCTATGACTAATGGAAAAGTATACAATATCCAGTCTTATAGTAATTGCAACACCAAACATGTGGTTTATCTCATCACATGTACAATGTGCTCTTTGCTTTATGTGGGCTGCACCACCAATCGGATCCGCAGACACATATCCGATGTGCCAAATTATAAAGACCGGGATGTCTCTGCATTTTGCAATTGCACCTGCAGGAGACGTGTCCCATTTACAAGTCAAAGGTATAGAAAGGGTCCATCTGCCGCCTAGGGGGGGGGGGGGAACACAGAAGGAAACTCCTTAACAGGGAGGCCTTCTGGATCTTCCAGCTGGGATCTCGCCAGCCCTATGGGCTCAATAAACGCCATGATCTCATCTTACAATATTGACATGAGATCATGGCGTTCTCTTTTCTTTTGTGTATATGCATTGACCCTATGACTATTGCTCTCTTTGAATTTTGATTTTTACCCATTACTATGATTATTGTTATAATGGCAGCATTTATACCTCAGTCTCTTTCTCACGTTTGCTTTGATTTTGGTCTAAAAGTTTTTTTTAGCTTTGTCAATTTGCATGGGAACACCCCTGATGTCTCCTCCTCCCAGGCGATACTCATTAACCTGGGGTTAGTCTGGGATACATAAGGAGGTGCTCCCATTTCATACACATGCTTGTCATGAGGAAGGACCCACATACCTAAGAGGTCTGAAACGCGTAGATTGATTTATGTACACTTGTTTACGGATTTTACTTCGCTGGAATAAAAAGCTATTATACTTCACCTGAAGTGAGACGGATTTCTCTTCTTTGTTCTTTGGATTTTTACCGCATCCAGGTGCGGCATCCGTGCACCACAGGTGATTCAACCACTGCAGGTGAGAGCTGCCTCACAATTTTTTAGCCTGGGGAATAGGAACAATCCTATTACACCTTGCTGCACTGACTGCGGATCCACATTGCCATTATACAGCTCTGTAATTCCAGCAAACCGTTCCTGTTATTAGGGGGCAAGTTCTGTGTGATACCGCCATTAACAGGGTTATTACAGGAGATATTTCTACTTCATATTTGCCCTTTTTGTAGTGTATTAGTGCGAAAAAAGGGCTTATTAGCCGTTGTGTGGTGAAGTGAGAAATTTACAGACTTTTTGGGGTGTTTTAATTTCCTTTTTATTTATTTATTTGATCTTACAGTATGTCAGACAGAGAAGTGCCAGGCCCTGCACAGAGGAGGGAGAGAGGCCTAAATGTTTCTGGCGCAGAGTGACGTGGGAGCTGGTGTTGTGAGCGGTCGGCCTCCTGACCCAGAGACGGTTGAGGAGGACATCAGTGACGGGCAGACAGTACTCGATGATGATGATGTAGCTGATCGCACTTGGGAGCTGGGTGAATTAGGGGCTTCATCATCATCAGGAGAAGAGGGTGGCAGCTTGCCCGTGAGGCAGTGGCGGAGCCAGCACGTCAAGTTGCTGGCATGGCCAGGAGTCAGCAGGGTGGCAGCAGTGGGAGGTCGGGAACCAAACGTGCCCGGGGTAGACCACCCGCTTCACAGGAGCCTATCTGCCCGGAAAGTAGTGGTGCAGGGTTTTACGGAAGCAGAGGCGGTAGCAGTCAGTCAGTGTGAACTGTTGGGGGTAAAATTACCTGCTCGGCGGTGTGGCCGTTTTTGTTAAGCCGCTGGAGGAGGTCAACATGGCCATATGTAGAATATGTGGGCAGAAGGTGAAGCGTCGCCAGGGTGCCAATGGGGCCCTACGTCAACATATGCAGAATCACCATAAAATGGCCTGAGAGAACCATGGCTCTGATGTGGTGGACCAGCCTGCCACAGCAACCGCTGCATCACCCAGTTGCATGCACCCCATTTCAGGCAGTCAAGGCTCCACCACCTCAGCCGAAGGGAGCTGTCTGTCCTTCCCATCATCTGCTGGTCCTGATGCTCCTGCTCCTCCTCCTATTCCTCGTCAATCATTCCGTCGATCACCAAAGCGATTGCAAACAGACAACAGTATGCGTGCACTCATCCAACGGCACAGAAGCTGAACGTGCTCCTGCCCAAGTTGCTGGTGCTGCAGTCCCTCCCTTTCAAAGTGGTGGACTCTGCACCTTTCAGAGAACTGATGGCTTGTGCCGAGCCGAGGTGGAGAGTCCCAAGCCGTCATTTATTTGCCAAAAAGGCAGTACCAGCCCTGCACACACATGTAGAACAGAAGGTGGGCCAGTCCTTGAGCCTGTCAGTGTCTGCCAAAGTGCACGGCAGCGCCGACGTGTGGAGCTGTAACTACGGTCAGGGACAATGCATGTCATTTATGTCCCACTGGGTGAATGTGGTTCCTGCACAGCCACACCAGCAACTTGTCCAGGTCACGCCGCTTCCGCCTCCACATTCTCACGCTGTTGGTCCTGCGACAATGTCCGCCTCTGCCTCCTCATCCTCCACCTTGTCCTCAGCCTCCACTGCAGGGACAATTCACAGTGCCCCTCCAGCATACCACATGTTCAGGGCTCGGCGGTGTCACGCTATTCTGCACCTCGTTTACCTGGGCGAACTGAGTCACACAGGGGAGGAACTGCTCCGTGTCCTTCATCAAGAAATCAAATCCTGCCTTTCTCCACGACAACTCAAATTCGGAACCATAGTGACCGACCATGGGAAGAACATGGTGTCTGCACTGCATCAAGGAGGGCTGAGCCATGCGCCCTGCATGGCACACATGTTTAATCTGGTTGTCAAGCGGTTCCTGAAGTCTACCACCCATCTGCAAGACATCCTAAAAATGGCCAGGAAACTTTGCATGCACTTCACCGCAAAGCACACCCTCCTTGAGCCGCAGAGGCAGAACGGCATCCCCCAACATAGGCTGATATGTAATGTTTCCACCCGTTGGAATTCCACTCTTCATATGTTGGACCGACTGTACGAACAGAGAAAGGCCATAAACGACTTCTTGATGATCCAAGCGGACAGGAGTACTCCCCTGTGTAACTTCGATGTCAGGCAGTGGCAGCTCATGTGTGACACCTACCGTTTTCTCAGGCCCTTTGAGGACGCCTGTTACAGTTGTTACAGTTACACTCTGGCTGATACTTTGTTGCAACCATGTATTTCGGTTATTTAAGACATGAAAGCCGGGTCATTTGGTACTTGCCCGATTTAAACAGTGATACCCCAGATTGCTATGCCATGGAGCCCATTCGGATAACGAAAGACTATGTGAAAGTAAAGACTTTGGCTCCATGGCGATTCTACTGTATTCGTGTAGTCTGAGTGCCATTTACCTAATAATATGCACTCAGACAGGAGCTATCTGCGGATGTGTTACATGTCTATGTTTACTGTAATGGTTGTGACATTGTATGTTGGAGTAGTGATTTCTGTCCTATTGTCTCCACGTGTGTATTGGCAATCTCCCTTTGTCCTGAGAGATAATTGAATTACTCCTCAGTTGTCTCCGGGGCAGAGAGGAGAAAACCAGAATGCATTGTGGGGATGTATTGTGTCTGTGTGTCCTGAACTGTTGTTTTTCTGTCCTGTGTCACAGTCTTCCATCTGGTCCCCTAGGGGAGTGTCCACCAGATGGGGACCTGCATAAATACGGGCGGGTAGCCCTCAGTAAAGAGAGATTCTGCTTCTTACCCTCAATTCGTGCTTTGACTCGTTTTGTAGAGCATCACTAATCACTAGCCCTTGTAAGAGCTCTCTGGATTTCATCTACACCTACAGGAGCATGGATGACTGCTAAAAGGAACCTAACAGCGCTCTCTAAAATTTGGGGACAAGGATATCTAAGCGGTCCAACCCTCAGCCAGCCTGAGGCAACCGGAACAACGCCACGTTATTTTTCAGTCGCCAGGTCTACGGAATGAACAACGTCATTCCACTGCTTCATGTCCTGGAACAGATGCTGGTAAATCTGGCTGGTCAGGGGACTGGAGACGTGGCGCCTACATCTCACGGCCACATGAGAGGGGGCTAAACTGGAGGAGGGGAAGTACATTGGAGCACAAACAATGTGTAACAGGAGAGGAGGAGCAGGAGCAGCCAGAGGAGCTACAGGGCGATGAGGAAGAGGAGGCATGGGACCCAGACACACCATGGCAGTATGCAGTGGAGATGGAGGCAGGGAGTTCCTCCGAGTCACTTGCACAAATGGCCCGATGCATGCTCACTTGCTTGCGTAGATGATGTCAGTGTGTATTGTAATAAATCCTTTATATTAAATAACAATTAATATTATATCACATATTATTTAACAAGTGGCAGCCGAATTGTCACCATTCGGCAGAGGGATGACTTCCGGCTCACCACCTTGTTGGACCCTCGCTACCGGTCCAACACCCACTTAGAGGGAGGACAAACTGAACTACTATAGAGACATCCTATGTAGTCAGTTGCCCGCTGCCTATCTGCGCCATCGTCCATTCTCTCGCAGGTCTGACAGCGGGGAGGGTGCCCTCTGCACTCACGTTCCTCTGCCATGGCTGCTGTGGCAGGGTGGGGGGTAGGATCAGTTCCAGCTCCATCAGCAGCAGCCTGAGTCTAGAGTCGCTGATGAGCAGCTTTCTTCACCCGCCTAGGAAGAAACTACTCACCAGCAGCAGCAGCTAGACCTGGAGCAGAACCTGAACCAGCAGGTGGTGACATACTTGGACAGCACCTTGCCTTCCCACATTGAAGATCCGCTGGACTACTGAGCAGCCAAACCGGATTTGTGGTCGCAACTGGCCGAGTTTGCCCTGGAAAAGCTGTCTTGCCCGGCCAGTAGAGTGGCATCAGAGCGGGTGTTTAGTGCGGTGGGGGCCATAGTTACCCCAAGAAGAACTTGCCTGTCCACCCAAAATGTGGAGAGACTGACCCTTGTCAAGATGAATCAGGCGTGGATCAGCCAGGATTTCCACCCACCAATGCCTGATGCATCAGACTAGATCATCCATGGTGCCACACCAACACTTTGACAAAAGAGACCGGTTTCTTCTGGCTACCTGCCTCAGCTACTTTTCTGATGCTGCCACCCGCCTGATGCCACACATCTGATGCCAAGTGCTCCTTCTTTCACCCACCATCTTCAGCTGGTACAGGTATTGCCACCCACCTCCCCACTCTGTCACCGGGTCACTCTGTGGTCTCCTGATGCTGCTGCCACCTCCACACTATGTCACCTTGCCACTCTGTGGTCTCCTGATGTTGCTGCCACCTCCACACTATATCATCTTGCCACTCTGTGTTCTCCTGATGCTGCTGCCACCTCCGCACTATGTCACCACTCTGTGGTTGCCTATAGTTATGAAGTGCTTTGAGCGACTGGTCCTGGCACATCTCAAGTCATGTTTTCCCCTCACACTAGATCCTCATCAATTTGCCTATCGAAGCAAAAGGAGTACAGAGGATGCTATATCCACAGCACTTCACTGTCTACTCTCACACCTGGATAACAAGAATTCTTATGCAAGAATGCTGTTTGTTGATTTCAGCTCAGCCTTTAATACAGTCATTCCTTCCAAGTTGATCACTAAACTTGTGGATCTTGGAATCAGTAACTCCATTTGTAACTGGATTATGGATTTTCTGACCAACAGATTTCAGCATGTTAGATCAGGAAATAACTGCTCCACTACCATCATACTCAACACTGGTACTCCACAGGGCTGTGTGCTGAGCCCGTTTCTCTACTCTCTTTTCACCCACGACTGCAGGCCTAGGTATGGATCTAATTCCATTATCAAATTTGCAGGTGACACCACGGTGATTGGTCTCATCAGTGATAACGATTAGTCTGACTACAGGGAGGAGGTAAAGCACCTAGCTGTGTGGTGCACTGACAATAACCTGCTCCTGAATACCAGCAAAACTAAAGAGCTTTTTGTGGACTTTTAGGAAGGAGAAGAGAGACACCCATGACCCTGTCACAGCGCGCTTCTCCGTGCCCGAGTTTCTGCGTATGTTGGCTGCTTGTCCTCTTGTGTACTGGCTGCAGGCTGCCCTCCTGTGTAGGCTGGTTACTTGGGGCTGCGTGCTGGCTGCGGTATCCGTGTTGAACCGCCTGTGTATGTTTTCCCTCCCTGATTGTGTTCTGTGGTTCTGTTCCGGTGCCCGGATTGTTGTACGCCCTTGCGTTCTGGCAGTGGTGTTCCATGTATGCCGGTTGCTAGGGGCAATGTCCGGAGCTTCTGCTTGTGTTTTGGTCCTGGCCTGATAGGGTTAATCCTCCTGAATTGTGGGTGGGCACTCGTTTAGCACCTATTTCTCCCAGTGTGTCCTGTTCCTGTGGTCCGTTCTGGTTTAGTTAGTCTGTTCTGTTTACTCTGTTCCGTTCTGTCTGTGAGTATGTCAGTCCTGGTCCTGCTTGCTGGGTGTAGTCCCTTGTCGCTGACCCAAGGGGCTTTCTGGCTACACTTCGGCGTGGTATCACCTAGTTCTGCATTTATGTTTCCTGTCTGATCCGTACCTGTTCTGTGATTATGTTATGCCTTGATGTTGCTATGCCCTGTGTATGTTAGCTTAGCAGAGCTTATCTGTGTCAGTTTCTGTCCATGTCTGTATCTGCTTGTTTTAGGTCTGCCTTCGGAAGAGTGTCCTGTGATTCCCGGAGGGGGATTCACCATCCGTGCGCAGCTCTGCCTGGGGCCGCCTTGCTTCTATTGTGCTTGGGGTGCAGGCATCTGCTTCTGGTTCTGTTCTGTTCTGTCATAGGTTCCAGCGTCTGTTGTTCCTGGTTACCTGTGTATCCCTGTTAGTTACCTTCGTAGGTATCTCAGTGCCCGCCTGTGTTGGCTGCCCACTGACTTGGTTTACGCTCTGGAGTAGCCCCTGGCAGCTACAGTGGCTCAAGTCTATCCTCACCACCAGAGGTGCTAGTGAAGACCTGGTGTTGCTTAGTTGTGCCCCTCCAGAGTATTGCCAGTCAGTGGCACAGTGGGGTCACACCCGCTGATCCTTGCAGTACATTTTGGTTTCCCGATTCTGTCATTTGCTTTTATTACTTGTGTAATAAAGTCCTGTTGTACCTTGGTCTCTTTCACCTGTTTTCCAGATGTCCCGGAGGCTTATCCAGGGTCCCCAGCACGTGACAGACCCCATTCATAAATGGCACAGTTGTTGAGCGGGTCTCCAGTTTCAAGTTCCTGGGGACCCACATCTCTGAGAATCTGTCCTGGTCAACTAACATCTCCAGCCTGGTCAAGAAGGCACATCAGCGCCTCATTTTCTTGAGGACACTGAATTAAAACCACCTGTCTGTTGACATACTGGGTAACTTCTATCGCTGTGCGATAGAGAGCTTCTTCATCAACTGTGTTACAGTTTGGTATCGGAATTGCTCTGTTGCTGACCGTTAGGCTCTGCAGCGGGAGGTGAAAACTGCCTAACGCATTATAGGGACTCCACTTCTTGCCATTGAGGATGTTCACAGGAAGAGATGTCTACGCCGGGCACGTATCATTTTTAGGGACTCCACTCATCCTGCCAATAAACTCTTCCAGCTCCTTCATTCTAGAAGGCGCTACAGGACCCTTCAGACAAAAACTAGCAGGTTTAGGAACAGCTTTTTTCCTACAACTGTCACCCTACTGAACTCAGTTCCTTGTTGAACCTTTCTATCCATACTCATTTAATCCTCTATACTCTTCCTCCCCTTCATCCCTCCAATGACCATGATAATCTGTACATAATTATTCTTACCTTCTATACTTCCCTTATCTGTATATAACTTGTTTTTATTGCACTTGCTGCTCTTTGCATTTCTGATTGGATGCAAACTATATCTCGTTACCTTGTATTTATACATGTGTAATGACAATAAAGTTGAATCTAAAAAAATCTAATCTAAATCTATATAAATCCTGATGCTGCTGCTGCCACCTCCACACTATGTCACCTTGCCACTCTGTGGTCTCCTGATGCTGCTGCCAGCTCCACACTATGTCACCTTGCCACTCTGTGGTCTCCTGATGCTGCTGCTACCTCAACACTATGTCACCTTGCCACTCTGTGACCTCCTGATGCTGCTGCTGCCACCTCCACACTGTTATTGTGCCACCCTGTGGCCTCCTCCTGATGCTGCTGGTGCTGCCACCTCCACACTCTGTCATTGTGCCACTCTGTGGTCTCCTCATGCTGCTGCTCCCACCTCAACACTGTCATTGTGCTACCCTGTGTCCTCCTCCTGATGCTGCTGCTGCCGCCACCTCCACGCTTTGTCATTGTGCCACTCTGTGGCCTCCTGATGCTGCCACCAACTCCACTATGTCATTGTGCCACTCTGTGGCCTTCTGATGCTGCTGCCGCCACCTCAACACTATGTCATTGGGCCACTCTGTGGTCTCCTTATGCTGCTTCCACTTCACCACTATGTCATAGTGAAAGAAAACCGAGGGCTGCGCCCACAGGTATGGAGGGTACACAATGCCACACAGACACAGACAACGGTTCTTTTTCAGCAATTGAGTTTGCTGAACAATATAGTGAACAAGAAGATGAGAATTAGTACACCGAAAATAAACCAACAGTAAATGTAACGCAGTACAACAAAAAAAACTGTAAATGTGATGTTTTCCCCAACGTTCATTAAGCAGCCTAGCTGCACTTGTATGTGACTGAACGAGTTCCTCATTGGGGTGCACCCTAAGTATTGCGCAATACTATTTGTAATCCACAGGGAAATTATGTCTATCTCTTGTAACTTTAATCCTTACTCCAGCTCACAGCATATAGCACCCAGTGAGATAGGAAGGTGTCAGCATATGAGTCCCTTAGGGCTATGCATTAGCTTGTAGCCTGTATTCCACAATGTAACTGTACTTGGAGAGTTATTGGTTGTCCAAATGCCACTTCAACCGTGTGGTGCAATGCGACGCGGCAGAGCCGCACTTACAGTTCCTTGAGCAGGTTCTTGGTGCTTTATCTTGTTTCCTGGTCCACTCCAGAACTGGATTCTACAGACACGACACTCCTGATGTCGTCATTGCAAACCTCCCCTTCATGCTGTTGCCAGTCTCCACCGTGAGCCAGTCCATTCAATTCCAGATTCTGCAGAGAAGATCTTTTCTGGTCTCTAGCAGCACCAAGCACAGCCTCCGTCTGCTCATTTCCTGCTCCTAGAGGCACCTCCTCTCTTTACACAGGGAGAGTGTGATGCAATAAGTAATTTGCTAAGTGCAGTGTCAAACCTGCATAATAAGTTTGCTATCACACTTGTAAAGGACCAAAACAACCCATAAATTAGCAACTTTGCAAACTAGATATATTATGGTATCTCTCTGATAGGCAGCTCCATTGTAGACTTTTATAATCTAATCCTATGCTGCAATCTACTGACAAAAGTGAGATGTTGCAGTAATTATACAATTCACAACATAGCAGAGTAATACATTTTTAGGATCCCTTGCCTCACATCCTTACATGCCCCACCACTAGAATATTGGCATCCCGACAGCTCTACCAAGTAAATGAATCTGCTGCATAGCGCTGAGGGGGGATACCTGTGGTGGAGCGCTCAAATCTGCAAAGGCTTGGGTCCTCTGTCATTTGTGCAGGAACAGGACTCGACCCCTCTCAGAGTGGTAGCGCATTTTCAGGAATCGTGTCAACTACTGGTCAATTGGGGGTGGAAGACTCGTCAGTCTGTAAAGGCAGCGTAGGGATTAGCCACCACCCTATGTCTCTTGGACTTGGGCTTTGACTGCCTCTCCTGAACACCCCCAGAATTATCTGTCAGGGAATGACTCTCTGAAAGACAAAGTCTGAGCATGTTACGGTATAATCTTCGAGTCGGACATTGTAGACTGGGCCTTCCGGAAACACCTGCCGTTTCACAATATATGGTTGCAGTTCCCAGCGGTCATCCAATTTATCTGTGGGCCATTTAGCACGAACCAATACTCTGTCAACCGGCGACAAGGGTGTAGTCTGCACAGGTTGATGATCCCAAGGGGTCTGCTGTTGCAATTTCTCATTGACCAACCGATGAACAGTCCTCAGTTTGTCTTGGTGCTCCTGCACCCATGAGTCAGCTGTCCTAGGGAACTCTTCCATAAGAGGTCCAAGGTTCATTTCGGCAACTTCTTGCCCAGGACGAGCGAACAGCAGCATGTGTGGAGTATAGCCAGTAGTGTTATGAACATGATTATTATACGCCCAGAGTAGTTCGGGCAAATACTCCGGCCAGCGCAACGTAAGTCTTTCTCCAGAGTACGGAGCATCTGTAGAAACGTCCTGTTGAATATTTCACAGGACCCATTGCCCTGCGTGTGGTATGGCGTTGTTCTTGACTTTCCAATCCCATACAGCCAACACAGCTCTTCCATCAACTTTCCTTGTAAGCAAGCTCCTTGATCAGAATGAATCCGCGCCGGGCATCTGTACACCTGGATAAAATGTTTGCATGCTGCACGGGCGGCTGATTCTGCTGTCTGGTCACGGCTAGGTACCGCCACAAAGAACTTTGTGAAGTAATCAGTCATCACAGGCAATACTGGTGACCACTCACCGACTGGCCGATCAAGATGTAATCGATCATTAGGATCTCTAGTGGCGCGGACGTTCGGACAACTTGAATTGTGCTCTCTGCTCAGGAGGCTTCACCAGCTCGCATGCTCGACACTTCTGACACACTTCACGGACAATCTGTTCCAACTGCGGCAGTATACGAATCTCTGTACCCACTTATATGCCTTCTCCGCTCTAAAGTGGGCACCCTTCTCATGTCACTTGAGGGCCACTCTTCGGGCCAGGCTACTAGGTATCACTATCTGCCACCTTTCTTCGAGATCGGTAGGCAGAAACACCTTCCGGTACATGATTCCATTTCGGTTTCGCATCAGAATTGACTTATGATTTGGTAGCCAAAAGCAGGAGTGGGTACAAAACACAGAAGACATGCAAATATTTCATTCACGTGTCATCGCTGTTTTGGATCCACTCCTGTTTTTTTGGCATTAGCAATACTGATGGATTACTGACCAAATGCTGACCGAGTGAAGGCGGATGCGTCACAGACAGGATCCGTTTTTTGTGGGTTATTGTTCTGACGGATCAGAGGAAGGGCAAAATAATTAGTGTTGTCAACACAAACTTACTGCTGACACCCTCTCCACTCTGTCGGGGGCTCTACTTGTATAAGTGTTTACTAGAATAGGTTCTGTAGACATCCATGTGCAATCAGCTGATGACGGTGTAAAAGAAGTGCGCTTCTTCTTGGCGCTAACATCGACCTGTAAGGCTGAGTTCACACTTGAGTTATTTGGTCAGCTTTGGCCCCGTGACTGCCCAAATAAGTGATGTGTGCAGTGATTCTAAGACTGATGCCTGTCATCTGCGTGTCATACGGACTCACAGTATTATTTCACTACCACAACAGACTCCCTATGCGTGTTACTGCAAGGCACAGTGTTCTACACCACTATAAGGCTCTCTGCAGCCAGGAATTTTTTTTACGCAATTCACTGCGAATAAATTCGGATTGAAATGAATTTTTACGAAAAATTTGGCGAACCGGCCGAATCAAACTTTTCAGAAATTCGCTCATCTCTAGTGGTAATGAATCACATTTTTTCTAAAATGGCTGCTGCACATGTTAGAACGAGGAAGTAAGAAGCCTGGGAATGAGGAAGCACCCATAATACTATGCAGACGGCCAATCAGCAGATAGCCAGCCCCTGTGATGTCACAGCCCTATAAAAAGTCTTCTCCTGCCCTTTCTCTGCCATTTTTCAGTAAACTTAGTGCAGCGAGAGACATTACAGGCGCTAGGGACAGTGATTAGGAAAGACTTTATTAAAAAAGATAACTATTGAGAAGTTCAGGGAAAGATTATTCATAGTATAGGGAAAGGATAGGGAGGCATAATCCACACTGGAGGGAGAGAGCAGGGACTGCTTAGAGATAGTGTAGGGATATAATAGGGAGGCATTATCCACACTGTAGGGAGAGTGCAGGGGCAGCTTAGAGATAGTGTAGAGATATAATAGGGAGGCTCAATCCACACTATAGGGGGAGAGCGGGGACAGTTTAGAGATAAGGAGAGAGCAGGGACAGCTTTGAGATAGTGTAGGGATATAATAGGGAGGCATTATCCACACTATAGGAAGAGAGCAGGGACAGTATAGAGATAGTGTAGGGATATAATAGGGAGGCATTATCCACACTATAGGGAGAAAGCAGGGACAGCATAGAGATAGTGTAGGAATATAATAGGGAGGCTTTATCCACACTATAGGGAGAGAGCAGGGACAGCTTAGAGATAGTGTAGGGATATAATAGGGAGGCATTATCCACACTATAGGAAGAGAGCAGGGACAGTATAGAGATAGTGTAGGGATATAATAGGGAGGCATTATCCACACTATAGGGAGAAAGCAGGGACAGCATAGAGATAGTGTAGGGATATAATAGGGAGGCTTTATCCACACTATAGGGAGAGAGCAGGGACAGCTTAGAGATAGTGTAGGGATATAATAGGGAGGCAATATCCACACTATAGGGAGAGAGCAGGGACAGCATAGAGATAGTGTAGGGATATAATAGGGAGGCATTATCCGCACTATAGGGAGAGAGCAGGGACCAATAAGTACACCTTGCTGCACTATTTGGGGTTATTAAAAGTGATCTATTACTACAGATTTTAGGTTTTTTGCATTCTTTAATACATCAAGTAATAGTGATGTATAAAAGAATGCAAAAAACCTAAAATCTGTAGTTCCAATAATCCTTCATTCTGTTATTGGGGTGAAACTATGGTCTGATACTACAGAATTTGGAGTTTTCACTGTGTTTTATATATAATTCAATCAATCGATTGTCTAATTGGGGTGATAGTGCGTCCGGATACTACAGATTTTCGGTTGCTCAAGTTGTAATATACATAAGTATATCTGTCAATCCCTTATTGTGGAATTGGTGTGAAAATGCAGTGTGATACAAGTTTTGAGGTGTATTTAGTGTATATATAAGTACATTCATTCCTCCTTGATTCTGGGGTGAAATTGCGGCCTGATACAAACAGTTTTGGGGTGTGTTTATTTCATATACAGTACAGACCAAAAGTTTTCTTTATTTTCATGACTATGAAAATTGTAGATTCACACTGAAGGCATCAAAACTATGAATTAACACATGTGGAATTATATACGTAACAAACAAGTGTGAAACAACTGAAAATATGTCATATTCTAGGTTCTTCAAAGTAGCCACCTTTTGCTTTTATTACTGCTTTGCACACTCTTGGCATTCTCTTGATGAGCTTTCATAGTCATGAAAATAAAGAAAACTCTTTGAATGAGAAGGTGTGTCCAAACTTTTGGTCTGTACTGTATATATATATATATATATATATATATAGGTACAGTACATCTAGTCATCCTGGATTGTGGAGTGAAATTGCAGCTGGTTACTACAGATTTTAGGTAGCTCAAATTCTATTTCACGAAAATATATCCATTAATCCCTAGTTGTATAGTTGGTGTGAAATTGCTGCCTGACAGTACTGCTCTTTTAACCTTACAGTTACAGTAAAGTATGTCCGACAGACAGGTGACAGGGCCTTTTAAGGGAACGGCCAGTGGCCAAGATGTTTCTGGAGCTGGCAGAAGTAAAAGCAGAAGAAGGGGGGTGGCAGCAGCAGTCGCAGCGACACACCAGAGCTGCCAGTGTCATCCAGCAGTTGTGTTTTGACCAGCAACCCAGCTGTCCTTAAATCGTTGACTCTGTCTTCTACCTTATCTCAAGTGACATCAAACACCCCCAGCCTGGAGTTGGTGGGTTCCTCTGACACAACGCTTAGTTGGCATTGCCCAAGAATAAGCTCTGTGCGCCCACCTGTCCTAAACCTGCCTCTTTCATTTTCTGTTCCTTCTGCTCGAGAAGTATTGTATGCCATCGGCTCAGCTCCACTTTTAAGCGAGGACGAGCTTCTATCTGACAGTAAGCAGCTACTGCCCAGTCAAGATCTGGAGAAGAGATCCGCTGCATCCTCCGGTAGGCGGGCAAGTAGTGATGATAAGAGTCGCGTGGAAGCTGGTGTTGCGAGCTGTCAGGCATGTGGCCCTGAGACCATTGAGGGGGACATCAGTGACATGCAGACAGTAGCCAATGATGATGTAGCTGATCGTAAGTGGAAGCTGGGTGAAGAAGGGGCTTCATCTTCATTAGGAGAACTTGGTGGCAGCTTGCGCATGAGGCAGCGGCTGAGCCAGCAGGGTGGAGTGTCGCCGTGAGTAAGTAGGGTGGTAGCAGTGTGAGGTCTGGAGCCAAACGTTCCAGGGGTAGACTGCCCGCTATGCAGGAGCCTACCTGTCTGGAAAGAACTAGCGGTTCACGGGATCGTGGTGGTAGCAGGCAGTCAGCACGGAGTGTTGGGGGGTAAAATGCCCTACTCGGCGGTGTGGGAATTTTTCATCAAGCCGCCGGAGGACATCAGCGTGGCCATTAGTAAAAGTTGTGGGCAGAAGGTGAAGCATGACCAGGGTGCCACAGCCCTGCATCAATACATGCAGCATCACCATAAAGTGGCCGGGGGAAAACTGTGGCGCTAATGTAGTGGTACAGCCTGATGCAGCAACCGCTGCATCTCCCAGTGGCCCGCACCCCTTCTCCAGCAGTCAAAGCTCCACCACCACAGCAGAAGGGAGCTGTGTTTCCTTCCCATCATCTACTGGCCCAGATGCTGCTGCTCCTCCTCGTCACTTGTTTCCTCAGCAATTGATCACCGAGGTGATTGCAAAAAGACAACAGTATGTGTAAGCTGAACATGCTCCTGGCCAGGTTGCTGGTGCTCCAGTCCCTCCCTTTCCATGTGGTGGATTCCCCACCTTTCAGAGAACTGATGGCTTGTGCCAAGCCAAGGTGGAGAGTCCCAAGCCGTCATTACTTCTCGAAAAAGGCAGTACCAGCCCTGTTGAACAGAAGGTGTGCTTGTCTGCTAAAGTTCATGCCAGCACCGACGTGTGGACCTGTAACTACAGTCATGGACAATATATGTCGTTTATGGCCCACTGGGTAAATGTGGTTCCTGCCCAGTCACACCAGCAATTTGTCCAGGTGACGGGACTGCCGCCTCCGCGTTCTCAAGCTGTGGGTCCTGCGCCAATGTCCTTCTCCGCCCTCCTCATCCTCCAGCTTGTCCTTAGCCTTCACTGCAGGCACAATTCAGAGTGCTACTTCAGCATACCACCTGTACAGAGCACGGCGGTGGCATGCTGCTCTGCACCTGGTTTACTTGGGTGAACAGAGTCACACCATGAAGGAACTGCTCCACGTCCTTCAAGAGGAAATTGAATCCTGGCTGTCCCCTCGGCAACTTAAGATCAGAACTATGGTCACCGACAACGGGAAGAACATTGTGTCGGTGCTGCGTCAAGGAGGGCTGATCCATGAGCCATGAATGGAGCAAGTCTTTAATCTGGTTGTATAGTGGTTCCTGAAGTCTTTCACCCAACTGCACGATGTCCTGAAAATGGCTAGGACACTGCATGCACTCCAGCCACTCTTATACTGCAAAGCACACCCTCAGAATAGCATTCCCCAACATCGCCTCATATGCAATGTTTTCACCCATTGGAGCTTCACCCTCCACATGTTGGACCAACTATACAAGCAGAGAAAGGCCATGAATGTTTTCTTGATGATGCAGGCAGACAGGAGCACTCCCCTGTGTAACTTCAATGTTAGCCAGTGTCAGCTCATGCGTGACACCTGCCATTTGCTCAGGCCCTTTGAGGAGGCCACTTTATTTGTCAGTCGCCAGGACTACTGGATGAACAACGTCATTCTACTCCTTCACGTTCTGGAGCAGATGTTGATAAATCTAGCTGGACAGGGGACAGGAGACATGGCATCCTCATCTCACGGCCACCTGAGCCCTGTAGGGGCTGAACTGGAGGAGGAGAAGGACATTCAATTCACGTACAAGCAATGTGTGTTTTTTCTGCACAAGTGACAGGAGAGGACAAGGAGGAGGTAGAGGGAGATGAGGAAGACCAGACAGATGCATACCGAGTCCCTTGCGCAAATGACCAGATGCCTGCTGAGTTGCTCTACATAGTGACAGCTGTATAATCAGCATTCGGCAGAGGGATGACTACTGGCTCTCCACCATGTTAGACCCTCGCTACAAAATGGGGGCCTTTTTTCCATCCGCTGAGAGGGAGGATAAACTCAACTACTACCCAGACATCCTATGTAGTCAGTTGGCAGCTGCCTATGTGCGCCATCGTCCATCCTCACAAAGGTCTACGCGGGGGGCCCTCTGCGCTCATGGCTGCTGGAGAGGGGGGGCAGGAGCAACTTATGTCTAGAGTCTCTAATGAGCAGTTTTCTTCACCCAACTACTGAAGAAACCACCCACCAGCAGCAGCAGAAAGACATGGAGCAGAACCTGAATCAGCAGGTGGTGGCATACTTAGACTTTACCCTGCTAGCCGACATCCAATATCCCCTGGACTACTGGGAAGCCAAACTTGATTTGTGGCCGCAACTGGCCGAGTTTGCCCTGGACAAGCTTTCCTGCCTGGCCAGTAGTGTGGCATCAGAGCGGGTGTTTAGTGCTGCTGGGGGCTTAGTTACCCTAAGGAGAACTCGCCTTTCCACCCAAAATGTGGAGAGACTGACCTTTGCGAAGTTGAATCAGGCATGGATCAGCCAGGATTTCCACACGCCAGTGCCTGATGCATCAGAGTAGATCATTCTAGGTGCCACGCCCAAACTTTATGAAAAGAGTCCCATTTCTTCTGGCCACCTGCTTCAGCCACTATTCTGATGCTGCCACCTGCCTGATGCCACACACCTGCTGCCTCTGCTGCCATGTTCTCCTACTACCACCCACCATCTTGTGCTGGTACTGCCACTGCTGTTGCCACCCCACCCTGTGACTGGGTCACCGTGTTGCATATTTACAAATGGTCTCGTGGACCAATGATTGTCTCTGGGTTTACACGTGTGAATATTACTTAATATAAAACCTAGCGTTTATTGCCTTTTGATAAAACACTATACTAAACTCACACTTTAAAATTATCAGCTATGTCTGCGATTTGATTACTTAAACTGTGTCCTCATGCTAGCGCTACAGGCTTAACTGGAGGTTCAGGTGTCTACCCGGCCTCGCTATCTCTTCACTTCTTCCCTATAGTGAGTGCTATAGGCTGATACTAATACTTGCACTGTTGTATTCACAGTGTATTCGCAGTCTGCCCGAACCCCTGAGAACGCCAAGTGTTCGGCGAAACATGTCGGGGGGCAGAGTGAAATAGTGCATGTGTTTTAGACAGCGTATGCCTGCATCTAACTACCAGCGACTAATATAAGCACTATATAGACAGGGAGACTTACTTTAGAGAGTGTTCCCATGAGACCGCTAGTGACTATACACTGTGAATACAACAGTGCAAGTATTAGTATCAGCCTATAGCACTCACTATAGGGAAGAAGTGAAGAGATAGCGAGGTCGGGTAGACACCTGAACCTCCAGTTAAGCCTGTAGCGCTAGCATGAGGACACAGTTTAAGTAATCAAATCGCAGACATAGCTGATAATTTTAAAGTGTGAGTTTAGTATAGTGTTTTATCAAAAGGCAATAAACGCTAGGTTTTATATTAAGTAATATTCACACGTGTAAACCCAGAGACAATTATTGGTCCACAAGACCATTTGTAAATATGCAATAAGTATTGTGTCTCAACACGTTGTGATGGGTCATTTCTAAACATAAAAATTTGGGTCACCGTGTTGACTCCTTAACGGTGATCAGCGCGGGAAATCCGCCCACAAGCAGAGACATCTAGTCTGCGCTTCCTGCGAGATGCCAATGCCGGACTCCTATGAGTACAATAGGTGTCCGTTATGTCGTCCCCCTCTGTCGCAACCCACTGTAAGCGACATATTTGGGTGGATGAAGGACTTTATGGGAAATTCCATTTCCGAAATTAAGAGCGCCCTCGCCTCCAAGAGATCAAGAGCATCATCTCCGGGTCTGATGCCTATGCTGGAAGCAATCTCCGTGGACGACCATTCTTCCTCGGACGACGAAGACTCACTGTTCCTGTTTCCAGCCGAAAAAACTCAAAGGCTTTTACGCTCCATCCGGTCAAGGGATCGTGCTGTTGAGCAAGGGGAAGCTCCGCCATCCACCTCTAGGGGGTTAAGAACCTTCAAAGTGGACGAAAACCTTAAGCGTTTCATGCTTACTTATTGGAAACATCCGGAGAAGGGTCCAGTCCTCAACAAGAGGTTTAAACTCATGTTTCCCCTCCACGAATCGGAGTCCGACCTTTGGGTACCGCCTCCAAAGGTTGACATGGCGATATCCAAATTGTCCAAAAGGACCCTAGTCCCGTCAGATGACGGTAGTAATGTCCAGGACCCGTTAGACCAAAGGGTCAAATGCACCCTAAGGTGCAATTATTCCGCTGCGGCAGCCTCTGCGTCAGTAGCTGTTGCCTCCTCTGAGACCGCGGACTTTGTACGTACACAAGACCTCGGGGCCTCTCTAGATCCCAGAGACGTCAGGGGTCCTCCAGACGCGGTCGTGGTCGGGGCAGGGATCGCAAGGCGGACCCATGACTCTCCCGCTTACCTTCACCCTTCCCCTCCAGACCCTCCGTGCGATGCACAACTTCCAAGTGTTCCTCCGGTCGGAGGTCGTTTAAGTTTTTTTCAGCAGGCCTGGCTGCAAGAAATTCCGGACCAGTGGGTCCTAAATATAATTTTGTCCGGCTCCACGATAGATTTCGTGTTTCCCCCTCAGGAGAAATTTGTGTTAACCCGGCCTTTACCCCAAATCAAACAAAAGATCCTGGAGGAAGCGGTCCCCCTTTACCTTCACAAAAAAGCCCTAGAGGAGGTTCCCTCCCACGAACGAGGGCGAGGGGTGTATTCCCCCATATTTCTAGTCCCAAAGCCTTCCGGAGACTGGCGCATGATAATAGATCTGCCTAAACCTCTTCATAAGGCAGAAGCGCTTCAGAATGGAGACCATCCGCTCCTTAATCAATATTGTAAATCCCAGAGACCTCATGGTCACCATAGATCTAAAGGACGCTTATCTTCATGTCCCTATTCATCCAACTCACCGAAAGTTCCTAAGAGTTGCGGTCTCCATAAAGGGTGTGGTAAAGCATTACCAGTTTGCTGTTCTACCCTTTGGCATCTCTTCCGCTCCCCACACCTTTACCAAGGTTGTGGCTCCGGTCGTTGCCAAACTCAGGCTTCAAGGGCTAGAAATCGTGCCATATCTAGACGACTGGCTTTTAAAAGCCGCCTCTCTAGATGTTCTTCAAACCCATCTTCATCTGGCTCTTCAGACTCTCCAGCGGTTAGGCTGGTTAATAAACTGGGAAAAGTCCCAGATCCTGCCTTCCACTTCCCGGGTGTTCCTGGGGTTTGTAGTGGATTCTCAAGCAATGACACTCTCTCTCGCTCCAGAGAGGAAAGATCGGGTCATAAGAGCCGCGCAGTTTCTCATGGCACCTCGTCAGGTGTCCATCAGAACACTTATGAAGATGTTGGGCCACATGTGAGCATCTGCAGAAGCAGTTCCTTGGGCCCTTTGGCACCTCCGTCCACTTCAAGAAGAAGTGTTAGCAGTCTGGAACCACAACCCCAAGGGGTTGGACAAGACTCACTCCCTGTCTGTCAAAGTCCGGTCCTCACTCAAATGGTGGAGGAACCTATCAGATGGGAGGTCCTTGATTCAATCTCGTTGGATCATGTTGACCACAGACGCCTCCCTTCTAGGTTGGGGAGCCCATCTGGAAGACAGTCCAGTACAAGGTATCTGGACTCCACAGGAGAAGCTTCTCTCGTCCAATATGAGAGAACTAAGAGCCGTACGTCTAGCTCTTTATTATTTTGCTCCTTACATCCGCGGAAAGGCGGTGAGAGTTCGTTCGGACAGCACGACTGTGGTCGCTTACATCAACAGACAGGGAGGTACGAGATCTCAACCTCTTCTCCAGGAAGTTGGTCTAATTCTCTCTTGGGCAGAGCTCACTCTATCCCACCTTTCCGCGGTTCACATCAGGGGAGATCTCAACATAGTTGCGGATCGACTCAGTCGGGGTCTACCAGTTCCAGGCGAATGGTCACTGAACAGAGACATCTTCTCCCAGATCACTCTACGTTGGGGCACTCCGGAGATCGACTTGATGGCAACCCAGTTGAACGCGAAGGTGGACAAGTTCTGCTCCCTCTACAAGGAGGACAATCCTCTGGCGATAGACGCTCTGTCTATTCCATGGAGGTTCAGGCTGGCATACATATGCCCTCCACTTTCCATGATACCAAGGGTATTGACAAAATCAGACAAGACCAGACCCCGGTCATTGCAATAATACCATTCTGGCCGAAGAGGTCTTGGTTCACCCAGCTCATGAAGATGAGTCAGGGCACATATTGGAGACTTCCCCTAATGCAGGACCTTGTGTATCAGGACACAGGCCCCT
Organism: Bufo bufo; assembly: GCF_905171765.1. NCBI lineage: Eukaryota > Metazoa > Chordata > Amphibia > Anura > Bufonidae > Bufo > Bufo bufo. The sequence continues at coordinate 3,389,097 of NC_053391.1, forward strand.
GCCTAGATCTGAGGAAACTCAATCTGGCAGCCTGGAGATTGACAGGTCCCTACTAGAAGATAGAGGGCTTTCTGCGGAGGTCTTGAGAACTATTTCACACTCCCGTGCAGAGTCTACAAACAAGGCGTACTCAAGAATTCACAAGATCTTTCTTCAGTGGTGTGCTGTTAAAGAGGTAGTACCCTCAGATCCTCCTCTTTTAGCTATTTTACAATTCCTACAGGACGGCCTGGACAAGGGTCTAAGCCCGTCTACTCTCAGAGTCCACATCAGTTCTCTTTCTGCCTCTCTAGGTAGACCATTATCTCAAGACCCCCTACTCAGGAGGTTCCTCAAGGGAGCCGAAAGATTAAAACCTAGAATCCTGAGACCTATCCCTGAATGGGATTTATCCATTGTTCTAAAGGGGCTATCCTCTCCCCTCTTTGAACCCTTAGAGAATGTAGACCTTAGGTTTCTGTCCTTAAAGGTCACATTTTTAATGGCCATAACATCGGCCAAAAGGATTGGAGAGTTACAGGCCTTAGCGGCCGCTGAGCCTTATGCCCTCTTTCTCCTTGGACATTTTCAGGAATCTAAAAATCTACCTGAACAGGACTGCGAACTTTAGGAAATCAGAACACCTGATGCTCTCCTTCTCCGGTAAAAGCAAAGGTCTAAAAGCCTCCAAACCCTCTCTAAGTAGATGGGTAAAGGAGGCAATCCGGGAAGCCTTTTTATCCCAAGGCTTGGCTCCTCTATCCTTTGTCACTGCCCACTCCACGAGGGCAATATCAACTTCCTTTGCGGAAAAGAATCTAGTTCCACTTGAACAGATTTGTGCTGCGGCTTCCTGGAGCTCCCACAGCACTTTCGTTAGACATTACCGCCTAGACTCTAGGCGCTCGGAGAGGGTAGCATTCGGACGTACCATTCTGTCTGCCGCCCTCTCATAAAAAAATTAACATGTACCTGTGAAGAGGCCCTCCCAATTTGTTTGTGTTGCTTGCTAGGTCCCCACTTGTGCTGCTGGTTAGGACGTAAGGGAAGCGTTAATTTTTTACGTAAATTTGTTTTCCCTTAGTCTTAACAGCAGCACACAAATTTACCACCCTTGTTTTGTTTCTACTTGATATAAAGCACTGAATTATGGGCAGTCTGCCCTTTATAGGGGTGGGTTTTCTACTAATTATTTAATCAGTGCTTGGTAGGAAAAATTTTTGTCATCAAAAATTCCACCTGTCCTACTAGTTTCACAGGGGAGAACTCCCCATTTCACTTGTGCTGCTGTTAGGACTAAGGGAAAACAAATTTACGTTAAAAATTAACGCTTGCCCTGCAAAAAGAAACAGACCCTCATACCTCTATGTAAATGAAAAAAAAAAAAAAAGTTATGATTCCATGAAGGCACCGAGCACCGAGTGAAATATGCAAAATGGCCTAAAGAGTCAGAGACATAACTTGACCGGTCAGGGTGGAGGGGAAGCAGAATTTATCAAAATGCAGAGATAATCTTATTGACAACCTGATCCAGAGCTCTGGACCTCAGACTGGGCCAACGGTTCACCTTCCAACAAGACAATGCACACGACCAGGACAGCACAGGAGCGGCTTAGGGACAACTCTGTGAATGTCCTTGAGGGGCCCAGCCAGAGTCCTGAACCCAATGGAACATCTTTGGAGAGACCTGAAAATGGATGTCCACCGACCTAACAGAGCTGGAGAGGATCTAACACAGTAATATAGTTTAAAAGGCAAAAAGAAAGCCCTCTGTTCATCCAGTTCGGCCTGTTATCCTGCAAGTTGATTGAGGAAGGCAAAAAAAAACTGTAAGGTAGAAGCCAATTTTCCTCACTTTAGGAGAAAAAATTCCTACCCGACTCCAATCAGAATAACTCCCTGGATCAACGACCCCTCTCTAGTAACTATGACCTGTAATATTATTACACTCCAAAAAATACATCCAGGCCCCTCTGCAGAGAAGAATGGCAGAAAATCCCAAAATCCAGGTTTGCAAACCCATCATCCCCAAGAAGACTGGAGGCTGGAATCACTGCCAAAGGGTCTGAATACTTATATCCTGAGAATAGAGGCTGAAGACTTATGTCAATATAAGATTTTAGCTTTTCCTTTTCAATAAATTAGTAAAGATTCCTAACCTTCAGTTCTCACTTTCTCATTATGGGAAATTGAGGGCAAAATGATGAGGGAACTTATAGCACAAGGAGAGAGAGAAAAATAAAAGCCATAGGTGAATAGTCCTTCTTGTAGAGATCTCTGGAGTGAGCCCCGGAGGAGTGTGTAGAAGATGGGAGTGGTAGTGCCCATGATGAAGTGTTGTGTCAGGGTGTACTCCCTCAGGCTGTCCAGTATTATGTGAGTTGGGGGCTTCTCTGGGGTGGGATCTCTCTTCTGTATGTTGAGAGTAGGTATCTGCTCTGGGGTGGGATCTCTCTTCTGTATGTTGTGAGTAGGTATCTGCTCTGGGGTGGGATCGCTCTCCTGTATTATGTCCTTAGGGGTCTGCTCCAGGGTGGGATCGCTCTCCTGTATTATGTTAGTAGGGGTCTGCTCTGGGGTGGGATCGCTCTTCTGTATTATGTTAGTAGGGGTCTGCTCTGGGATGGGATCGCTTTTCTGTATTATGTCAGTAGGGGGTCTGCTCTGGGGTAGGTTCGCTCTCCTGTATTATGTTAGTAGGGGTCTGCTCTGGGGTAGGATCGCTCTACTGTATTATGTTAGTAGGGGTCTGCTCTGTGGTGGGATCACTCTTCTGTATAATGTTAGTAGGGTCCTGCTCTGTGGTGGGATCGCTCTCCTGTATTTTGTTAGTAGGGGTCTGCTCTTTGGTGGGATCGCTCTCCTGTATTATGTTAGTAGGGGTCTGCTCTGTGGTGGGATCGCTCTTCTGTATTATGTTAGTAGGGGTCTGCTCTGGGGTGAGATCGCTCTACTGTATTATGTTAGTAGGGGTCTGCTCTGTGGTGGGATCGCTCTTCTGTATTATGTTAGTAGGGGTCTGCTCTGGGGTGGGATCGCTATCCTGTATTATGTTAGTAGGGGTCTGCACTGGGGTAGGGGTCTGCTCTGGGGTAGGATCACTCTTCTGTATTATGTTAGTAGGGGTCTGCTCTGGGGTGGGATCGCTCTCCTGTATAATGTTAGTAGGGGTCGGCTCTGTGGTGGGATCGCTCTCCTGTATTATGTTAGAAGGGGTCTACTTTGTGGTGGGATCGCTCTCCTGTATTATGTTAGTAGGGGTCTTCTCTGGGGTGGGATCGCTCTTCTGTATTATGTTAGTAGGGGTCTGCTCTGTGGTGGGATCGCTTTTCTGTATTATGTTAGTCGGGGTCTACTCTGTGGTGGGATCGCTCTTTTGTATTATGTTAGTAGGGGTCTGCTCTGGGGTGGGATCGCACTCCTGTATTATGTTAGTAGGGGTCTGCTCTGTGGTGGGATCGCTCTCCTGTATTATGTTAGTAGGGGTCCACTCTGGGGTGGGATCGCTCTCCTGTATTATGTTAGTAGGGGTCTGCTCTGTGGTAAGATCGCTCTTCTGTATAATGTTAGTAGGGTCCTGCTCTGTGGTGGGATCGCTCTCCTGTATTTTGTTAGTAGTGGTCTGCTCTTTGGTGGGATCGCTCTCCTGTATTATGTTAGTAGGGGTCTGCTCTGTGGTGGGATCGCTCTTCTGTATTATGTTAGTAGGGGTCTGCTCTAGGGTGGGATCGCTCTACTGTATTATGTTAGTAGGGGTCTGCTCGGTGGTGGGATCGCTCTTCTGTATTATGTTAGTAGGGGTCTGCTCGGTGGTGGGATCGCTCTTCTGTATTATGTTAGTAGGGGTCTGCTCTGTGGTGGGATCGCTCTTCTGTATTATGTTAGTAGGGGTCTGCTCTGGGATGGGATCGCTTTTCTGTATTATGTCAGTAGGGGGTCTGCTCTGGGGTAGGTTCGCTCTCCTGTATTATGTTAGTAGGGGTCTGCTCTGGGGTAGGATCGCTCTACTGTATTATGTTAGTAGGGGTCTGCTCTGTGGTGGGATCACTCTTCTGTATAATGTTAGTAGGGTCCTGCTCTGTGGTGGGATCGCTCTCCTGTATTTTGTTAGTAGGGGTCTGCTCTTTGGTGGGATCGCTCTCCTGTATTATGTTAGTAGGGGTCTGCTCTGTGGTGGGATCGCTCTTCTGTATTATGTTAGTAGGGGTCTGCTCTGGGGTGAGATCGCTCTACTGTATTATGTTAGTAGGGGTCTGCTCTGTGGTGGGATCGCTCTTCTGTATTATGTTAGTAGGGGTCTGCTCTGGGGTGGGATCGCTATCCTGTATTATGTTAGTAGGGGTCTGCACTGGGGTAGGGGTCTGCTCTGGGGTAGGATCACTCTTCTGTATTATGTTAGTAGGGGTCTGCTCTGGGGTGGGATCGCTCTCCTGTATAATGTTAGTAGGGGTCGGCTCTGTGGTGGGATCGCTCTCCTGTATTATGTTAGAAGGGGTCTACTTTGTGGTGGGATCGCTCTCCTGTATTATGTTAGTAGGGGTCTTCTCTGGGGTGGGATCGCTCTTCTGTATTATGTTAGTAGGGGTCTGCTCTGTGGTGGGATCGCTTTTCTGTATTATGTTAGTAGGGGTCTACTCTGTGGTGGGATCGCTCTTTTGTATTATGTTAGTAGGGGTCTGCTCTGGGGTGGGATCGCACTCCTGTATTATGTTAGTAGGGGTCTGCTCTGTGGTGGGATCGCTCTCCTGTATTATGTTAGTAGGGGTCCACTCTGGGGTGGGATCGCTCTCCTGTATTATGTTAGTAGGGGTCTGCTCTGTGGTAAGATCGCTCTTCTGTATAATGTTAGTAGGGTCCTGCTCTGTGGTGGGATCGCTCTCCTGTATTTTGTTAGTAGTGGTCTGCTCTTTGGTGGGATCGCTCTCCTGTATTATGTTAGTAGGGGTCTGCTCTAGGGTGGGATCGCTCTACTGTATTATGTTAGTAGGGGTCTGCTCGGTGGTGGGATCGCTCTTCTGTATTATGTTAGTAGGGGTCTGCTCGGTGGTGGGATCGCTCTTCTGTATTATGTTAGTAGGGGTCTGCTCTGTGGTGGGATCGCTCTTCTGTATTATGTTAGTAGGGGTCTGCTCTGGGGTGGGATCGCTATCCTGTATTATGTTAGTAGGGGTCTGCTCTGGGGTAGGGGTCTGCTCTGCGGTAGGATCACTCTTCTGTATTATGTTAGTATGGGTCTGCTCTGGGGTGGGATCGCTCTCCTGTATTATGTTAGAAGGGGTCTACTTTGTGGTGGGATCGCTCTCCTGTATTATGTTAGTAGGGGTCTGCTCTGGGGTGGGATCGCTCTTCTGTATTATGTTAGTAGGGGTCTGCTCTGTGGTGGGATCGCTTTTCTGTATTATGTTAGTAGGGGTCTACTCTGTGGTGGGATCGCTCTTTTGTATTATGTTAGTAGGGGTCTGCTCTGGGGTGGGATCGCACTCCTGCATTATGTTAGTAGGGGTCTGCTCTGGGGTGGGATCGCTCTCCTGTATTATGTTAGTAAGGGTCTGCTCTGTGGTGGGCTCGCTCTCCTGTATAATGTTAGTAGGGGTCGGCTCTGTGGTGGGATCGCTCTCCTGTATTATGTTAGAAGGGGTCTACTTTGTGGTGGGATCACTCTTCTGTATTATGTTAGAAGGGGTCTGCTCTGGGGTGGGATCACTCTCCTATATTATGTTAGTAGGGGTCTGCTCTGGGGTGAGATTTCACTTCTGTATTATGTTAGTAGGGGTCTGCTCTGTGGTGGGATCGCTCTTCTGTATTATGTTAGTAAGGGTCTGTAACGGTATCATCTGTGTCACCGTCTAGTATTCCCTTCTTCCCATGAAATAGCACCGCCAAGTAATCCACAGAGCAATAAATCGCTATTATCGCTAGTATCGCTGGTATTGCCAAATAAGTCCACACATGAGCCAAAGCTAAATGCTGGAACAAGACTTTACTGGAAGCAACAACAGGCATTCAAAACTACACTTTCTTTTATGCTCTGCTCCCATGCAAGGGAGACAACCACAACAAATATACATTAACCAATAACCCAAAGGTTACAACCCACATAAAATCCTCCCCTCTGCCTGTGATATAATTATGGTACACAATGGTTAACATAATTATCACAGGCAGGAAAAATACAGTTTTTACCCACGTGCTGTAACTTAAAAAATATACATCCAATCTTTATACAAATACATATTCACAATCAATCCATTCAGGGGAACAACATATTAAAAAATGGCACGAATCGGACCAGGAGTTCAAAAGTTAGTAAAAGTCTCTTTGGCCTGGCTGTACTCATGGCTTTTCTGCCTAAAACCGGTTCTACACAGTCTTTTGTCTTGGAGACAATTGAGAAGTGATCCACTTATCTCCCAAGGACAGAGGCAAGACTCCATTAGCCACATGGTAGCAAAAGACAGCAAAATACTTGAAACTATATAACTATGCAGCTATTGCATAAAACAGGAACATTCAACATATCCCCAGATAGCTTAGATCTGAGCGCACATTATTACTGAATGGCGCTCAGATCACATACATACAGATTAAACAGCAGGGGAAAAACAAGTGTTTCAACATGGGACCATAATCACATGGTAAGAGGCTGGCAAGTAGTCCTCTCCAAGTACTCGTGGCAACCTCAAAAGAGGGGAGTTTGTCACATATCTTCCCTTTGGGGGGGAAGACTAAACAGGTATCTGACCTTCTGTCGGTCAGTACCTAGATTAGTCGGGAAGCCCACCCACAAAGAAAAATTAGCAGAGTTGCCCACCCACGGTAAATAGTTAACAGGGTAACTCATCCACAAGGGACAGTACTGGTCTGTAGGTCCCAGGTTGTGGTGAAACAGTTCAGCATCCTCAATCTCCCTGGTGCAGCTAGGCAAACAGCTGGGGCTACTTGGGGGACAGCGGCCAGCGGCGCTCTGCACTGATGCCAGCACTTCTGCTGGGGTGAGGGGGGTGCAAGCCAGTCCTGTAACAAGGGGGTCAGTAGAGCAGAGGCTAGCGGCGCTCTGCCCTGATGCCAGCTCTTTCACTGGGGTAGCCTGCAGAAAGTCAGGCTCTGCACAAGAGGAAAAGGAAGGGCAGAGGCCAGCGGCGCTCTACCCAGTTGCCAGCTCTTCAGCTGGGAAGGGATCAGTGGGTATCGCAGGCTCATCCACTGCCCCCAGAACTCGGTTGGGAAGTAGCTGGGAAGGGGAGGGCTCGCTTACCTCCTCCTCCTGGTATCCCTGCGCAGATGGATGGGGGTCTGGACCGACCGTCCAGCATCCCTGTAGGACTGGCACAGAGCCCGCGGTCTCATCTGCGCCTGTGTAGTGGGGTTTGTGTTCCCCTTTTCCCGGTATCTCCGGCTGCTGTTGGAAGGTGAGGCCGGTTGCCTCTCCTCCCCAGGACTCTGGTTGCTGTAGGGCAGAGGGACCCAGCATCTCCTCCCCCTGGAACTCAGGTTGCCGCTGGGGAGACAGACCGGTTGTCTCCTCTCCCTGTGATATGCACTGCCGCTGGAGATCTGGGTGGGATCGCTCTGGAGATCTGGGTGGTATTAACAACAGATGTTACAGATTGTAATGGATACAACTACATATTGCAGGTTGGATTCCAATCCTTTGGAATCCTACCGCAAGGAGTTAACTGACATTCTACAGGAGGGCAGAAATTTGGGAATTTTTTCCCACAGTGATTTCCAATATTTAAATGTGGAGTGTCCGATTACTCCTATTATACATGCCTTACCTAAGGTTCACAAAGGTCTTTCCCCGCCACCGCTCCACCCTATAGTTTCGGAAATCGGCTCTCTAACAGAGAAATTGGGTCAATGGTTAGATACAATTCTACAACCATTAGTTAAGAGAATACCGGGATATATCAAAGATACAGGAGATGTATTGAGGAGTTTTTTTGATAAAAAATGGTCCCGAAACTATACATGGGTGACAACCGATGTAGTCACCCTATATCCGTCCATTCCCCATCAAATAGCACTAGTGGCGTTGGAGTATCATTTACACCGCTACAGTGTACATGGTGACGTTTTCATTGACTATGTATTAAAAATAACTGATTTTTTACTGACACACAATTATTTTAGTTTTGATAATAAATTTTATTTGCAAATACAGGGTGTGACTATGGGAGCGAAATTTTCCCCATCACTTGCAAACGTCACCATGACATACTGGAAGGAGCGCTATATTTATGGGGCCGACAATCCCTTTGGTGAATGCATAGAGTGGTATGGCAGATACATCGATGACCTGCTGTTTATTTGGTCTGCCGATGTATCTACCATACCCTCTTTTCTAGACTATTTGAATAGTAATCCATAAGGACTGCGATTTGTTGGAGCGCATGATGTTCATAAAATAAATTTCCTAGATGTGACTTTGACTGGCATTCCAGACCAGGTAATATGTACTCGAACCTATCGCAAACCCATATCAGGAAATACAGTATTAAGAGCTAATAGTCCCCATCCACTCCACACAATAAAGGCTATTCCAGTAGGTGAGATGATCAGAGCTAGGCGTAATTGTAGCAGAGACTCTGATTTCTATGAAGAGATAAGAATAATCACAAATAGATTAAAGGATAGAGGATATCCATTATGGATGACCCAAAGGGCAAAAAATATAGCAGAAAGAAAAAAACTGCAAGATTTATTGTTTGGAACTTCCTTGATGCATAAAGAATCTAATACAAAAGAAATGGACAGGGAAAAATATATCAAAATCAGGGAGGATAAGGAAAACAAGATTAAACCAGGTTATGAAGATAAATCCCCCAATATTCCAACACTTGTGCTAACTTTCAGCAACCAATTTCCTTTGATTGAGAAAGTGGTCTCTAAATGCATTCCTATCCTGTATGAGGATCCACAGCTATATAAAATACTGAGGGGAGGACACAGAGTGGTATCCAAAAGACCTCCGTCCTTGGCTGCCTCTCTGTGTCCTTCCCTTTTCAGTCAAAAATTGGTGGGACAATCGCGGACATGTTGGTTGCGATATACAGGTTTCACACGATGTGGCAATTCTCCATGTAAAGCTTGCAATTATGTGACCCCAAGGAAATATTTTCAAGACTCTGAGGGTAATAATAAATATCCAATTAAAACCTACATTAATTGCAACACATCGGGAATTGTCTACATCATTGAATGCAAAGACTGTCAGTTAATATATGTAGGATGTTCAACCAGAAAATTTAAAGTAAGGTGTGACAAACTGCCATTTGCCACTGGGCATTGTAGAAAACTTATGGCTAGCCTCCTGCCCTACGACTATGGCCCCGGGACATATTACCCTTCAAGAACAGTGTAACAGAACTATGCCGCATGTCTGGACTGTTAATAGGACCGAACGCGGTTGGAATTTGTGACAGACCCATCCGTATGGATTAAAAAATGGCACCCAGATAGCTAATTTTATTGTATTTGTGTACCCTGAGCGGCATTCCCCTAATGATATGCCCTCAGACTTGAGCTATCTGGGAATAGGTTAAATGTCTGTGTTTGCTGGAGGGTGTGACATTGTGTGTTTGGGTGGTGATTCCTGTCCTGTTGTTCCCACATGTGTATTGGTGATTTCCCTTTGTCCTGAGAGATAATTGAATTGCTCTTCGGGTGTCTCCAGGGCAGAGAGGAGGAAACCATGATGCATTGTGGGGATGTGTTGTGTCTGTGTATCCTGAGTGCTACGTATCTGTCCTGTGTCACAGTCCTCCTTCTGGTCCCCTAGGGGCGTGTACACCAGATGGGGACCTGCATAAATACGGGCGGGTAGCCCTCAATAAAGGTTCATGTTCTTCTTGATCCCTCAAAACGTAGCCTTCTCTCGTTATTGCAGGGAATTGCTGTATCACGCTGGGGATTGCTATGCTCTGCATATTCCCTGGAGCTTTAATCTCTTTCCCTGATACCCTCTCCTGGAGGAGAGATCTTTCCCACACGGTCCTGAATGCTGGAGGTTCATTCAGGGTGGAAGGAAGACGGCGCGGCTCCAGTTAAGCTACGGCGGTTGTGGAGTCTGCGGTGGTTGTGGTGTCCAGTGCGGTGCTTGTGGTCCTCGGCGCAAGCTAGGAAGCGTCCATTAACGGAAGGTGATCGGTTACATTAGTGGCAGCAGTGGGATGGCTTCCCTAGTGCGAGGAGCAGCATCCTGGGAACACCAAGCAAAACTGGAATATTGGTATAGTCGCGTACGGTTTGACGCTATACTGAAGAGGCGGTTGGCTATCTACGGGCACCACCTAACAGAGGAACTTGTACCGAAAGTGAGGAGAGAACTGGCGGAGTATCTGCAGAAGGAAGCAGAATATCGGGCAGAGATAGCGAAGTATTCCGTCCCTGCGCCCCAGCAAAAGCGTGAGTTACAGGGGGCCGAAGGTGTCGTCCTTCCCCCCCAGTGGCAGTGTGTACCCCAGGGGGCTGAAGGTGTCGTTCTTCCCCCCCAGCGGCAGTGTGAACCCCAGGGAGCTGAAGGTGTCGTCCTTCCTCCCAGCGGCAGTGTGTGTTACAGGGAGCTGAAGGTGCCTTCCTTCCTCCCCAGCGGCAGTGTGTACCCCAGGGGGCCGAAGGTGTCGTCCTTCCCCCCCCAGCGGCAGTGTGAACCCCAGGGAGCTGAAGGTGTCGTCCTTCCTCCCCAGCGGCAGTGTGTGTTACAGGGAGCTGAAGGTGCCCTCGTTCCTCCCCAGCGGCAGTGTGTACCCCAGGGGGCCGAAGGTGTCGTCCTTCCCCCCAGCGGCAGTGTGAACCCCAGGGAGCTGAAGGTGTCGTCCTCCCCCCCAGCGGCAGTGTGAACCCCAGGGAGCTGAAGGTGTCGTCCTTCCTCCCCAGCGGCAGTGTGTGTTACAGGGAGCTGAAGGTGCCTTCCTTCCTCCCCAGCGGCAGTGTGTACCCCAGGGGGCCGAAGGTGTCGTCCTTCCCCCCCAGCGGCAGTGTGAACCCCAGGGAGCTGAAGGTGTCGTCCTTCCTCCCCAGCGGCAGTGTGTGTTACAGGGAGCTGAAGGTGCCCTCCTTCCCCCCCAGCGGCAGTGTGTACCCCAGGGGGGCGAAGGTGTCATCCTTCCCCCCCAGAGGCAGTGTGAACCCCAGGGAGCTGAAGGTGTCGTCCTTCCTCCCCAGCGGCAGTGTGTGTTACAGGGAGCTGAAGGTGCCCTCCTTCCCCCCCAGCAGCAGTGTGAACCCCAGGGAGCTGAAGGTGTCATCCTTCCTCCCCAGCGGCAGTGTGTGTTACAGGGAGCTGAAGGTGCCCTCCTTCCCCCCCAGCGGCAGTGTGTACCCCAGGGGGCCGAAGGTGTCGTCCTTCCTCCCCAGCAGTAGTGTGTGTTACAGGGAGCTGAAGGTGCCCTCCTTCCCCCCCAGCGGCAGTGTGTACCCCAGGGAGCTGAAGGTGTCGTCCTTCCTCCCCAGCGGCAGCCTGTGTTTCAGGGAGAGGAGCGCAGCACCCTCTCTCCCCAGCGGCAGCTTACCATAACAAGGGGAGACACCAATCGCCCAGACGGCGCAGATGGGACCGTGGTCTCTGCGCCTGACCTACCGGGATGCTGGACAGCCTGTCCAGATGCCCCACTACCCTCACCAGGACAACAGGAGGAGGGGGTAAGTACAAATTCCCCTCCCCAGTTAACTCCTAACGTGGCCTTAGGGTTAACAGAGGCGATGTTAACCCCTACTGACTCCCATGTTCCTCTGGCTACTGAGCCGGACTATGGTCTCAGCACCCCAGCAGAAGAGCTGGCAGCTGGGCAGAGTGCAGTCGGCCTCTGCCCTCCCTCAAGTCCCCACAGCAAAATACCCAGGTGCAGTAACTTTTTCTTGTGGGTGGGTCACCCTTGTACCTTGTAACGGACCGTTTCAGCAGACAAGGGGTTAAAATCCGTCTAGGCGATAAGCCCCTTTCTGAGAGACAGGCACAGCTACTGCAGGACACCAACCTCCCGAACTGGATTCAAAGTAGCACTCCAAACTGGAACCTCACGAATAGCTGCTAGCAGACGAACAGGAAAAGCATACAATCCTGGCAATCGGTCCTACAGCATACAGTGAATCCCCCCAATAACGAGACAAGGCTCCGTGTTGAGGGTCAAACAGTGGTCTGACTGTACTTCACGTACAGCCTCTTTTATTCATCAACCACAAACATAGTACTGCCCACAGGGGTTTGAAATACAACCAATCAGTAATTTACAACACATACAATGTAAGTACAGCCCATCTGGTGTACACGCCCCTAGGGGACCAGAATGAAGACTGTGACATAAGACAGATAAACAGCACTTAGGACACACAGACACAACACATCCCCACAATGCATCATGGTTTCCTCCTCTCTGCCCTCGAGACAACCTGAGGAGCAATCCAATTATCTCTGAGGACAAAGGGAGATCGCCAATACACATGCGCAGACAACAGGACAGACATCACCATTTAAACACACAATGGGACAATGGCACAATAGAAACACACCCAGCATTTTCCTCCCAAGCTGACAAGTTACACTTATTATAAATTGTTACAACTTTGTGAGTTTACATTGGCCATACATATATCTAACATCAATTTAAACAGTATAACTTGGGGACAAACCTATCCAAAATTCACTTGAATCGGTTCAGGGGTTTAAAAGTTAGTATATGGCCCATAATCCAGGGGCAAGAGGCCAGCAGCCAGTCCTCTCCAAAACCCAGTGGCGAGGTTGGTTTCGCCACACATCTCTTCCCCCAGGGAAGACTAACCAGATACCTGACCTCACGCCGGTCGGTACCTGAGTTAGTCTGGCAGCCCACCCACAACCAAATACTGGACCTGTTGAATTTAGTAGCCTGTCTCTGTCCAGTGAGTCCACCAAGATTATGTTGGAAGCTGGTACTCCCGGTCTCTGTGTTGCTGCCTGGCTTGGAGTGGAGGTTGCTTTGTGGGCAGGGATCAGCGGTACTCTGCCCTGGTGCCAGCGCTACCACGGAAGAAGCCTGGTTGGAGCCTGGTTGTTGGAGGGGGAGACTGACTGTCTCTACCCCCTGTGCTGTAAGTGCAGAGACCACGGTCCCATCTGTACTGTTGTGGGGCTTACTGTCTCCCCCTGGTGCGTTAAGCTGCCGCTGGGGAGAGGGGGTAACGAGCTCCTCTGCCATACATACTTCAAGCCGCTGGGGAGGGCGACCGACCGTCTCCGCTCCCAATACAGTGTCCTGTTGCTGGGGAAAGGAGACTGGGCTCTCTATTCCCTGCTGGACACTCTGCCACTGGGGGACAGGACCGACTGTCTCTGCCCCCTGTAACTCCGCCTGTCGCTGGGGAATGGAGACTGGGCTCCCTGTTTCCAAAAAATCATGCTGCTGCTGGGGGGCAGGAACAACTACCTCTGCCCCCTGTAACTCAGCCTGCCGCTGGGGAGGGCGCTGCTCTCCTCTCCCTGCACTTCACACTGCCGCTGGGGAATGGAGACTGGGCTCCCAATTCCCTGCAGGACCGGTGGAGAGACCTCGGTCCCATCTCTACCGGCCACCTGGGGTCCTTCCCAGTAACACTCTACAATATCTGCCCAGCTGAATGGGTCTGGATCTGGGTCTGTCACCTTACCGTCCTGCTGAGCCTTCTCAATGGAGTGGAAGAGATCTCGGTAGTCCTGCTCCAGTTCCCACTCCAGGGTTGCTAGGTGAGCCAGGTCTTGCTCTACCTCATGGGGGTCATCCCACTCATGCCTAGCCTCCCTCTCATAGAAAATGTCCTGAAGTCTGGACTGTACAGGGCTCCTGAAGTCAGGCTCTGCAAAGGACTCCCATAACAAGCCAGGACCATAAAACTCCTCTCCCTCTGGCTTGTCATGTTCGGCTGTCCAGGGTATACACTGTGCCATATACCACCAAAGCGCCTGGTAGGCATCCTCCAGCCATAGCTCCTGCCATACCCGGTGCTCTAGTTCCTTCACCCATTCCTCCAGGGGCTGCTCTCCCAGGAAGGGCATCCGCAGGGCCACTTGCTTCTGCAACCGCTGCTCTTCACTGGGGAGACTCTGACCCCGCTGGTATTGTAGATTATCCAGGGCCTGGTACCAGATGCCTTTCCTTAATGCATCCCGGCCATCCAGGTCCTCCTCCTCGTATAACACTGCTGGTTCCATCCTGCTGCTGTCAGGGACGCTGTACTGGGACATGCGTTGTCCTTAAATTGTAGAATCCACAAAAATGGTGTCTTCTGTAGCTGTCCTTCTGGCTGTAGGAACGATCCCGCTGCTTGCCACCAATGTAACGGTCCGTTTCAGCAGACAAGGGGTTAAAATCCGTTTAGGCGATAAGCCCCTTTCTGAGAGACAGGCACAGCTACTGCAGAACACCAACTCCCGAACTGGATACAAAACAGCACTCCAAACTGAAACCTCACGAATAGCTGCTAGCAGACGAACAGGAATCAGCTTACACTCCTAGCAATCAGTCTGTAACAGCATACAGTGAATCCCCCCAATAACGAGACAAGGCTCCGTGTTGAGGGTCAAACAGTGGTCTGACTGTACTTCACGTACAGCCTCTTTTATTCATAAACCACAAACATAGTACTGCCCACAGGGGTTTGAAATACAACCAATCAGTAATTAACAACACATACAATGTAACTACAGCAACCAATCGTTCACGCCCCCAGAGGACCAGAATGAAGACTGTGACATAGGACAACATATCCCCACAATGCATCATGGTCTCCTCCCCTCTGTCTGGAGACAACCTGAGGAGCAATCCAATTATCTCTCAGAACAAAGGGAGATCGCCAATACACATGTAGATACAACAGGACAGACATCACCATTTAAACACACAATGGGACAATGGCACAATAGAAACACACCCAGCATTTTCCTCCCAAGCTGACAAGTTACAATTATTATAGATTGTTACAACTTTGTGAGTTTACATTGGCCATACATATAACTTACATAAATTTAAACAGTATAACTTGGGGACAAACCTATCCAAAATTCACTTGAATCGGTTCAGGGGTTTAAAAGTTAGTATATGGCCCATAATCCAGGGGCAAGAGGCCAGCAGCCAGTCCTCTCCAAAACCCAGTGGCGAGGTTGGTTTCGCCACATACCTGTTTGTTGTGGGTGGGCTACTCGGGCATTTGGTTACCGTGGGTTGGTGGATCGACTAACGGAGGCACTGACCGACAGAAGGTCAGGTGCCTGGTTAGTCTTCCCCCCAAAGGGGAGATGTGTGACAAACTGCCATTTGCCACTGGGCATTGTAGAAAACTTATGGCTAGCCTCCCGCCCTACGACTATGGCCCCGGGACATATTACCCTTCAAGAACAGTGTAACAGAACTATGCCGCATGTCTGGACTGTTAATAGGACCGAACGCGGTTGGAATTTGTGACAGACCCATCCGTATGGATTAAAAATTGGCACCCAGATAGCTAATTTTATTGTATTTGTGTACTCTGAGCGGCATTCCCCTAATGATATGCCCTCAGACTTGAGCTATCTGGGAATAGGTTAAATGTCTGTGTTTGCTGGAGGGTGTGTGTGGCAAACATCGCCACTTATAGAATGTCTTTCTTGTCTGTACCTCTTCCCCTTCCCCTATTTTCCTGTCCCATTGTTTCCCCAGCAGGGTGTTGTCTCAGGGACACTGGGAGACCTGTGTAAACTAGCTGCAGTGTCCCCCCTCAACCTCCCATCAGCCCTTGCTATTGTCTGACCCCACCTTTCCTTGTACCATAGTAATTTATGTATTGTATGTAAATGAGGCTCTTGGCGGTTTGAAACCAGGTGTGCATGCCTAGTAAAGTCAGTTGACTCCCAAACTGTGTGTCGTCCAGTCACTGGGGAAATTGTCTCTTGGATATTGACCTGCTTCTTCAGCTACAAGGGGATTTAAGTGAAGATATTGAGGGTATACCGTGAAGCTCCGCAACAGTGTGACATTGTGTGTTTGGGTGGTGATTCCTGTCCTGTTGTTCCCACATGTGTATTGGTGATTTCCCTTTGTCCTGAGAGATAATTGAATTGCTCTTCGGGTGTCTCCAGGGCAGAGAGGAGGAAACCTTCGGGTGTCTGTGTATCCTGTGTATCCTGAGTGCTACGTATCTGTCCTGTGTCACAGTCCTCCTTCTGGTCCCCTAGGGGCGTGTACACCAGATGGGGACCTGCATAAATACGGGCGGGTAGCCCTCAATAAAGGTTCATGTTCTTCTTGATCCCTCAAAACGTAGCCTTGTCTCGTTATTGGAGGGAATTGCTGTATCACGCTGGGGATTGCTATGCTCTGCATATTCCCTGGAGCTTTAATCTCTTTCCCTGATACCCTCTCCTGGAGGAGAGATCTTTCCCACACAGTCCTGAATGCTGGAGGTTCATTCAGGGAGGAAGGAAGACGGCGCGGCTCCAGTTAAGCTACGGCGGTTGTGGAGTCTGCGGTGGTTGTGGTGTCCAGTGCGGTGCTTGTGGTCCTCGGCGCAAGCTAGGAAGCGTCCATTAACGGAAGGTGATCCGTTACATAAGGTTATTGGAACATATCAATTATATATTAAATCCCGCATATGTAAACATCTCAAGTGTGGCAAAACATTTTATTATGGCCCACAATAAAAGCTTAGCATCATTTACAGCTTATGCCATAGAACGAGTGTTTCTGCCCACAAGAGGCGGAGATCTCAAAAAACTTGTAAACCAAAGAGAAGCCTTTTGGATTCTAAAACTGAATTCAAGAAGCCCTGCAGGACTAAACTTGAGAAAAGAACTTATGTATATTTATTAATAGCTATTAATAATTACACCATGTTGCAACTTTAAAGAAAAATACTGTATAGCCTAAATGAACAGAATTAGATTGCAGCCAGCAAATATAGAGGAGTGTTCAGACGGAGCGTTTTCTTTTTGTTACTCATTTATAATTATATTTATCTATTTATTTATTTATGTTCCGTTACTGTTCCCTTCTCTCCTTTGTTTGCTGGATATAATGTTATAAAATGTCTGTTCATAGCGGCTCATGTTAGATTTTAAACCTGTTTTGCACACTTAAATTTCTGCTAGCACTTCTGATTGAAACACCTGGGATGGTTTGCACCGCCCAGCTAGTTTAATGGGGGGAGGGATTTTTAGGTTCACTTCCATATACAGTACAGACCAAAAGTTTGGACACACCTTCTCATTCAATGAGTTTTCTTTATTTTCATGACTATGAAGGCATCAAAACTATGAATTAACACATGTGGAATTATATTCATAACAAACAAGTGTGAAATAACTGAAAATATGTCATATTCTAGGTTCTTCAAAGTAGCCACCTTTTGCTTTGATTACCGCTTTGCACACTCTTGGCATTCTCTTGATGAGCTTCAAGAGGTAGTCCCCTGAAATGGTTTTCACTTCACAGGTGTGCCCTGTCAGGTTTAATAAGTGGGATTTCTTGCCTTATAAATGGGGTTGGGACCATCAGTTGCGTTGAGGAGAAGTCAGGTGGATACACAGCTGATAGTCCTACTGAATAGACTGTTAGAATTTGTATTATGGCAAGAAAAAAGCAGCTAAGTAAAGAAAAACGAGTGGCCATCATTACTTTAAGAAATGAAGGTCAGTCAGTCAGCTGAAAAATTGGGAAAACTTTGAAAGTAAGGGCTATTTGACCATGAAGGAGAGTGATGGGGTGCTGCGCCAGATGACCTGGCCTCCACAGTCACCGGACCTGAACCCAATCGAGATGGTTTGGGGTGAGCTGGACCGCAGAGTGAAGGCAAAAGGGCCAACAAGTGCTAAGCATCTCTGGGAACTCCTTCAAGACTGTTGGAAGACCATTTCAGGGGACTACCTCTTGAAGCTCATCAAGAGAATGCCAAGAGTGTGCAAAGCAGTAATCAAAGCAAAAGGTGTCTACTTTGAAGAACCTAGAATATGACATATTTTCAGTTGTTTCACACTTGTTTGTTATGTGTATAATTCCACATGTGTTAATTCATAGTTTTGATGCCTTCATAGTCATGTAAATAAAGAAAACTATTTGAATGAGAAGGTGTGTCCAAACTTTTAGTCTGTACTGTATATACTTCCTCAGAAATTTATTGTGAAGGTCATGATTAAAAACCACCTGGTTCGAAACACGTAGACAGTATTGGGGCTTGTATTTTAAGGATTCTTTTACCGCTGTACACTTGGTTTGTGGAATAAACATCTTCAAGCACGAAAATCGAGGTGCTGGATATCTTTGTATTCAAGTATATATGTCTGGGTCTCTTCCCATCCGTGCACTCTCCAAATTGCTGATGCAGGTGAGCTGGACTTTTACTATTGCAGGCGGCCCAGCATCCCTGTAGGGCCGGTAGAGAGACCTCGGTCCCATCTCCACCTGCCATCTGTGAGTCCTCCCAGGACAAGTCTATGAGGTTGCTCACCTCTGAGGTTGGTTGGGCAAAAGAGGGTATAATTTTCAGGCAATCCTCTGGGCTGAGGGATGGTGGTTGAGCTAGGTTGAACAGTTGACGGTAGCTCTGCTCCAGCTCCCACTCCATGGTGACTAGATGAATCAGGTCTGGCCCAAGGTCGTCCGCTCGGGGAAGGTCCAGCATGGTTTCCCTGATGTCGTGGATGTCCCAGAACCGACATTCTGTGGGGCATCCAAAGTCATCGCCCTCCTCAAAGGCTTCCCACAGTAAGCCCGGACCATTATAATCCTCTCCCTCTGGCAGATAGTGGTTAGTCATCCATGGGTTGCGCTGGGTGGCATACCACTTTAGTGCCCGGTACGCTTTGTCCAGCCACAACTCCTTCCAAATCAGGTGACACAGTTCCGTCACCCACTCAGCCAAGGGTTGCTTTCCTAGTAAGGGTGACCGCAGGGCCACGAGTACCTGGAACCTCTGTTCCTCACCAGGAAGGCTCTCTCTCCGCCGCCGCTGTACCTCCTCTAAGGCCTCATACCACAGCCCCTTTCGAGTGGCATCTCTCCAGTCCAGTATGCCCTCCTCTGATACAGGCCCATCCTGTTGGGCCAAGTACTGCTGCAACCTCCAGCGAAACTCCTCTTCCATGTTGTTGTGGATAGGAACACTGCCCGGTAGCTAGCTCTGTCCCTTGAGCTCCTTCAAAGCTAATGTCGCTGCACGAGTGCCAGCGTTGCCCTCCATGCACCATACACTAGTGCCTTCCTTGAATCCTCTGTGCAGGTAAAAAGAAGGGAAAATCCCACTGCTGCCACCAGTTGTGACGGTATCATCTGTGTCACCATCTAGTATTCCCTTCGGAAATAGCACAGCCAAATAATCCACAGAGCAATAAATCGGTATTATCGCTAGTATTGCCAGTATCGCTGGTATCGCCAAATAAGTCCACACATGATCCAAAGCTGAATGCTGGAACAAGACTTTTCTGGAAGCAACAACAGGCATTCAAAACTACACTTTTTTTATGCCCTGCTCCCATGCAAGGGAGACACCCACAACAAATATACATTAACCAATAACCCAAAGGTTACAACCCACATAAAAATCCTCCCCTCTGTAAAAAATACAGTTTTTACCCACGTGCTGTAACTTAAAAAATATACATCCAATCTTTATACAAATACATATGCACAATCAATCCATTCAGGGGAACAACATATTAAAAAATGGCACGAATCGGACCAGGAGTTCAAAAGTTAGTAAAAGTCTCTTTGGCCTGGCTGTACTCATGGCTTTTCTGCCTAAAACCGGTTCTACACAGTGTTTTGTCTTGGAGACAATTAAGAAGTGATCCACTTATCTCCCAAGGACAGAGGCAAGACTCTATTAGCCACATGGTAGCAAAAGACAGCAAAATACTTGAAACTATATAACTATGCAGCTATTGCATAAAACAGGTACATTCAACATATCCCCAGATAGCTTAGATCTGAGCGCACATTATTACTGAATGGCGCTCAGATCACATACATACAGATTAAACAGCAGGGGAAAAACAAGTGTTTCAACATGGGACCATAATCACATGGTAAGAGGCTGGCAAGTAGTCCTCTCCAAGTACTCGTGGCAACCTCAAAAGAGGGGAGTTTGTCACAGGCTTTGCTCTAGGGGGGGGGATCGCTCTTCTGTATTATGTTAGTAGGGGTCTGCTCTGGGGTGGGATCGCTCTCCTGTATTATGTTAGTAGGGGTCTGCTCTGGGGTGAGATTTCACTTCTGTATTATGTTAGTAGGGGTCTGCTCTGTGGTGGGATCGCTCTTCTGTATTATGTTAGTAGGGGTCTGCTCTGTAGTGGGATCGCTCTTCTGTATTATGTTAGTAGGGGTCTGCTCTGTGGTGGGATCGCTCTTCTGTATTATGTTAGTAGGGGTCTGCTCTAGGGGGGGGATCGCTCTTCTGTATTATGTTAGTAGGGGTCTGCTCTGTGGTGGGATCGCTCTCCTGTATTATGTTAGTAGGGGTCTGCTCTGTGGTGGGATCGCTCTTCTGTATTATGTTAGTAGGGGTCTGCTCTGTGGTGGGATCGCTTTTCTGTATTATGTTAGTAGGGGTCTGCTCTGTGGTGGGATCGCTCTTCTGTATTATGTTAGTAGGGGTCTGCTCTGTGGTGGGATCGCTCTCCTGTATTATGTTAGTAGGGGTCTGCTCTGGGGTGGGATCACTCTCCTGTATTATGTTAGTAGGGGTCTGCTCTGGGGTAGGATCGCTCTTCTGTATTATGTTAGTAGGGGTCTGCTCTAGGGGGGGGATCGCTCTTCTGTATTATGTTAGTAGGGGTCTGCTCTGTGGTGGGATCGCTCTCCTGTATTATGTTAGTAGGGGTCTGCTCTGTGGTGGGATCGCTCTTCTGTATTATGTTAGTAGGGGTCTGCTCTGTGGTGGGATCGCTTTTCTGTATTATGTTAGTAGGGGTCTGCTCTGTGGTGGGATCGCTCTTCTGTATTATGTTAGTAGGGGTCTGCTCTGTGGTGGGATCGCTCTCCTGTATTATGTTAGTAGGGGTCTGCTCTGTGGTGGGATCGCTCTTCTGTATTATGTTAGTAGGGGTCTGCTCTGTGGTGGGATCGCTCTTCTGTATTATGTTAGTAGGGGTCTGCTCTGTGGTGGGATCGCTCTTCTGTATTATGTTAGTAGGGGTCTGCTCTGGGGTGAGATTTCACTTCTGTATTATGTTAGTAGGGGTCTGCTCTGGGGTGGGATCGCTCTCCTGTATTATGTTAGTAGGGGTCTGGGGTGGGATCGCTCTTCTGTATTATGTTAGTAGGGGTCTGCTCTGGGGTGATATTTCACTTCTGTATTATGTTAGTAGGGGTCTGCTCTGGGGTGGGATCGCTCTCCTGTATTATGTTAGTAGGGGTCTGCTCTGGGGTGGGATCGCTCTTCTGTATTATGTTAGTAGGGGTCTGCTCTGGGGTGAGATTTCACTTCTGTATTATGTTAGTAGGGGTCTGCTCTGGGGTGGGATCGCTCTCCTGTATTATGTTAGTAGGGGTCTGCTCTGGGGTGGGATCGCTCTTCTGTATTATGTTAGTAGGGGTCTGCTCTGTGGTGGGATCGCTCTTCTGTATTATGTTAGTAGGGGTCTGCTCTGGGGTGAGATTTCACTTCTGTATTATGTTAGTAGGGGTCTGCTCTGTGGTGGGATCGCTTTTCTGTATTATGTTAGTAGGGGTCTGCTCTGGGGTGGGATCGCTCTCCTGTATTATGTTAGTAGGGGTCTGCTCTGGGGTAGGATCGCTCTCTTGTATTATGTTAGTAGGGGTCTGCTCTGGGGTGGGATCGCTCTTCTGTATTATGTTAGTAGGGGTCTGCTCTGTGGTGGGATTGCTCTCCTGTATTATGTTAGTAGGGGTCTGCTCTGTGGTGGGATCGCTCTTCTGTATTATGTTAGTAGGGGTCTGCTCTGGGGTGAGATTTCACTTCTGTATTATGTTAGTAGGGGTCTGCTCTGGGGTGGGATCGCTCTCCTGTATTATGTTAGTAGGGGTCTGCTCTGGGGTGGGATCGCTCTTCTGTATTATATTAGTAGGGGTCTGCTCTGAGGTGGGATCGCTCTTCTGTATTATGTTAGTAGGGGTCTGCTCTGGGGTGAGATTTCACTTATGTATTATGTTAGTAGGGGTCTGCTCTGGGGTGGGATCGCTCTCCTGTATTGTGTTAGTAGGGGTCTACTCTGTGGTGGGATCGCTCTTCTGTATTATGTTAGTAGGGGTCTGCTCTGGGGTGGGATCGCTCTTCTGTATTATGTTAGTAGGGGTCTGCTCTGTGGTGGGATCGCTCTTCTGTATTATGTTAGTAGGGGTCTGCTCTGGGGTGGGATCGCTCTCCTGTATTATGTTAGTAGGGGTCTACTCTGTGGTGGGATCGCTCTTCTGTATTATGTTAGTAGGGGTCTGCTCTGGGGTGGGATCGCTCTCCTGTATTATGTTAGTAGGGGTCTGCTCTGGGGTGGGATCGCTCTCCTGTATTATGTTAGAAGGGGTCTGCTATGTGGTGGGATCGCTCTCTTGTATTATGTTAGTAGGGGTCTGCTCTGGGGTGGGATCGCTCTCCTGTATTATGTTAGTAGGGGTCTGCTCTGGGGTAGGATCGCTCTTCTGTATTATGTTAGTAGGGGTCTGCTCTGTGGTGGGATCGCTCTCCTGTATTATGTTAGTAGGGGTCTGCTCTGTGGTGGGATCGCTTTTCTGTATTATGTTAGTAGGGGTCTGCTCTGGGGTAGGATCGCTCTCCTGTATTATGTTAGTAGGGGTCTGCTCTGAGGTGGGATCACTCTCCTGTATTATGTTAGTAGGGGTCTGCTCTGGGGTAGGATCGCTCTTCTGTATTATGTTAGTAGGGGTCTGCTCTGTGGTGGGATCGCTCTCCTGTATTATGTTAGTAGGGGTCTGCTCTGGGGTAGGATCGCTCTTCTGTATTATGTTAGTAGGGGTCTGCTCTGTGGTGGGATCGCTCTTCTGTATTATGTTAGTAGGGGTCTGTTATGTGGTGGGATCGCTCTCTTGTATTATGTTAGTAGGGGTCTGCTCTGGGGTAGGATCGCTCTTCTGTATTATGTTAGTAGGGGTCTGCTCTGGGGTGGGATCGCTCTTCTGTATTATGTTAGTAGGGGTCTGCTCTGGGGTGGGATCGCTCTCCTGTATTATGTTAGTAGGGGTCTGCTCTGGGGTAAGATCGCTCTTCTGTATTATGTTAGTAGGGGTCTGCTCTGGGGTGGGATCGCTCTCTTGTATTATGTTAGTAGGGGTCTGCTCTGGGGTGAGATCGCTCTTCTGTATTATGTTAGTAGGGGTCTGCTCTGGGGTAGGATCGCTCTTCTGTATTATGTTAGTAGGGGTCTGCTCTGGGGTACGATCGCTCTTCTGTATTATGTTAGTAGGGGTCTGCTATGTGGTGGGATCCCTCTCTTGTATTATGTTAGTAGGGGTCTGCTCTGGGGTGGGATCGCTCTTCTGTATTATGTTAGTAGGGGTCTGCTCTGGGGTAGGATCGCTCTCCTGTATTATGTTAGTAGGGGTCTGCTCTGGGGTAGGATCGCTCTTCTGTATTATGTTAGTAGGGGTCTGCTCTGTGGTGGGATCGCTCTTCTGTATTATGTTAGTAGGGGTCTGCTCTGGGGTGAGATCGCTCTTCTGTATTATGTTAGTAGGGGTCTGCTCTGGGGTAGGATCGCTCTTCTGTATTATGTTAGTAGGGGTCTGCTCTGGGGTGGGATCGCTCTCTTGTATTATTTTAGTAGGGGTCTGCTCTGGGGTGAGATCGCTCTTCTGTATTATGTTAGTAGGGGTCTGCTCTGGGGTAGGATCGCTCTTCTGTATTATGTTAGTAGGGGTCTGCTATGTGGTGGGATCCCTCTCTTGTATTATGTTAGTAGGGGTCTGCTCTGGGGTGGGATCACTCTCCTGTATTATGTTAGTAGGGGTCTGCTCTGGGGTAGGATCGCTCTTCTGTATTATGTTAGTAGGGGTCTGCTCTGTGTGATGGGACCACTCTTCTGTATTATGTTAGTAGGGGTCTGCTCTGGGGTAGGATCTCTCTCCTGTATTATGTTAGTAGGGGTCTGCTATGTGGTGGGATCGATCTCTTGTATTATGTTAGTAGGGGTCTGCTCTGGGGTGGGATCGCTCTCCTGTATTATGTTAGTAGGGGTCTGCTCTGGGGTAGGATCGCTCTTCTGTATTATGTTAGTAGGGGTCTGCTCTGTGGTGGGATCGCTCTCCTGTATTATGTTAGTAGGGGTCTGCTCTGGGGTGGGATCGCTCTCTTGTATTATGTTAGTAGGGGTCTGCTCTGGGGTGGGATCGCTCTTCTGTATTATGTTAGTAGGGGTCTGCTCTGGGGTAAGATCGCTCTTCTGTATTATGTTAGTAGGGGTCTGCTCTGGGGTGGGATCGCTCTCTTGTATTATGTTAGTAGGGGTCTGCTCTGGGGTGGGATCGCTCTCCTGTATTATGTTAGTAGGGGTCTGCTCTAGGGTGGGATCGCTCTTCTGTATTATGTTAGTAGGGGTCTGCTCTGGGGTGAGATCGCTCTTCTGTATTATGTTAGTAGGGGTCTGCTCTGGGGTAGGATCGCTCTTCTGTATTATGTTAGTAGGGGTCTGCTCTGGGGTAGGATCGCTCTTCTGTATTATGTTAGTAGGGGTTTGCTATGTGGTGGGATCCCTCTCTTGTATTATGTTAGTAGGGGTCTGCTCTGGGGTGGGATCGCTCTTCTGTATTATGTTAGTAGGGGTCTGCTCTGGGGTAGGATCGCTCTCCTGTATTATGTTAGTAGGGGTCTGCTCTGGGGTAGGATCGTTCTTCTGTATTATGTTAGTAGGGGTCTGCTCCGGGGTGAGATCGCTCTTCTGTATTATGTTAGTAGGGGTCTGCTCTGTGGTGGGATCGCTCTTCTGTATTATGTTAGTAGGGGTCTGCTCTGGTGTGGGATCACTCTCCTGTATTATGTTAGTAGGGGTCTGCTCTGGGGTAGGATCGCTCTTCTGTATTATGTTAGTAGGGGTCTGCTCTGTGTGATGGGACCACTCTTCTGTATTATGTTAGTAGGGGTCTGCTCTGGGGTGGGATCGCTCTCCTGTATTATGTTAGTAGGGGTCTGCTCTGTGTGATGGGACCACTCTTCTGTATTATGTTAGTAGGGGTCTGCTCTGGGGTGGGATCGCTCTCCTGTATTATGTTAGTAGGGGTCTGCTCTGTGGTGGGATCGCTCTTCTGTATTATGTTAGTAGGGGTCTGCTCTGGGGTAGGATCGCTCTCCTGTATTATGTTAGTAGGGGTCTGCTCTGAGGTGGGATCACTCTCCTGTATTATGTTAGTAGGGGTCTGCTCTGGGGTAGGATCGCTCTTCTGTATTATGTTAGTAGGGGTCTGCTCTGTGGTGGGATCGCTCTTCTGTATTATGTTAGTAGGGGTCTGCTCTGTGGTGGGATCGCTCTCCTGTATTATGTTAGTAGGGGTCTGCTCTGTGTGATGGGACCACTCTTCTGTATTATGTTAGTAGGGGTCTGCTCTGGGGTGGGATCGCTCTCCTGTATTATGTTAGTAGGGGTCTGCTCTGTGTGATGGGACCACTCTTCTGTATTATGTTAGTAGGGGTCTGCTCTGGGGTGGGATCGCTCTCCTGTATTATGTTAGTAGGGGTCTGCTCTGTGGTGGGATCGCTCTTCTGTATTATGTTAGTAGGGGTCTGCTCTGGGGTAGGATCGCTCTCCTGTATTATGTTAGTAGGGGTCTGCTCTGTGTGATGGGACCACTCTTCTGTATTATGTTAGTAGGGGTCTGCTCTGGGGTGGGATCGCTCTCCTGTATTATGTTAGTAGGGGTCTGCTCTGTGGTGGGATCGCTCTTCTGTATTATGTTAGTAGGGGTCTGCTCTGTGGTGGGATCGCTCTCCTGTATTATGTTAGTAAGGGTCTGCTCTGAGGTGGGATCACTCTCCTGTATTATGTTAGTAGGGGTCTGCTCTGGGGTAGGATCGCTCTTCTGTATTATGTTAGTAGGGGTCTGCTCTGTGGTGGGATCGCTCTTCT
Source organism: Bufo bufo (assembly GCF_905171765.1). NCBI lineage: Eukaryota > Metazoa > Chordata > Amphibia > Anura > Bufonidae > Bufo > Bufo bufo. The sequence goes on from NC_053391.1 coordinate 3,415,084, forward strand.
GTATTATGTTAGTAGGGGTCTGCTCTGTGGTGGGATCGCTCTCCTGTATTATGTTAGTAGGGGTCTGCTCTGTGTGATGGGACCACTCTTCTGTATTATGTTAGTAGCGGTCTTCAAGGATGGGATCGCTTTCATATTGTCCACATCTCCGGCCTCACCATTGTCATGTCTCTTTCAGGAGTGTTGGCAATGAAACATGTAGAGTTCTACACCATCCTGAACCAGACCGTCCTCCTCAATGTCCCAGAATGCAAAGTGTCATATTCTGATACTGTGGACTGGCAAGAAAAAAAAGCTCCTTTGGCAATCTGGAAGAAAAATAAGGAGCCTAAATACTACAGCAGCTGTAACTCCACCTGCACCCTCCACCAGAACGGGTCCCTGCTTCTCCGGATAATCAAGGTGCCCACTGCACCATACACACTGATGGTGTACTCCAGTGACGGGAAGCTGAAGTGCAACCAGACTGTGACCGTCATTGTGATAGGTAAGTACAAGGAAGGACAACCAGAAAACTACAAGGGAGACCCAAAAACATCACGTCCTGCAATCCAAAGAGCCTATACAGTGGGGTGTGTGCTGTAGTAGGGGGTCTGTGTACAGTGGGGTGTATGTTGTGGTCGGGGGGTCTGTGTACAGTGGGGTGTATGTTGTGGTAGGGGGTCTGTGTACAGTGGGGTGTATGTTGTGGTAGGGGGTCTGTGTACAGTGGGGTGTATGTTGTGGTAGGGGGTCTGTGTACAGTGGGGTGTATGTTGTGGTAGGATGTCTGTGTACAGTGGGGTGTATGTTGTGGTCGGGGGGTCTGTGTACAGTGGGGTGTATGTTGTGGTAGGGGGTCTGTGTACAGTGGGGTGTATGTTGTGGTAGGGGGTCTGTGTACAGTGGGGTGTATGTTGTGGTAGGATGTCTGTGTACAGTGGGGTGTATGTTGTGGTAGGATGTCTGTGTACAGTGGGGTGTATGTTGTGGTCAGCGGGTCTGTGTACAGTGGGGTGTATGTTTTGGTAGGGGGTCTGTGTACAGTGGGGTGTATGTTGTGGTAGGGGGTCTGTGTACAGTGGGGTGTATGTTGTGGTAGGGGGTCTGTGTACAGTGGGGTGTATGTTGTGGTAGGGGGTCTGTGTACAGGGGGGGGTGTGCTGTGGTCGGGGGGTCTGTGTACAGGGGGGTGTGTGCTGTGGTCGGGGGGTCTGTGTACAGTGGGGTGTATGTTGTGGTAGGGGGTCTGTGTACAGTGGGGTGTATGTTGTGGTAGGGGGTCTGTGTACAGTGGGGTGCATGTTGTGGTAGGGGGTCTGTGTACAGTGGGGTGTGTGCTGTGGTCGGGGGGTCTGTGTACAGTGGGGTGTATGTTGTGGTAGGGGGTCTGTGTACAGTGGGGTGTATGTTGTGGTAGGATGTCTGTGTACAGTGGGGTGTATGTTTTGGTAGGGGGTCTGTGTACAGTGGGGTGTATGTTGTGGTAGGGGGTCTGTGTACAGTGGGGTGTATGTTGTGGTAGGGGGTCTGTGTACAGTGGGGTGTATGTTGTGGTAGGGGGTCTGTGTACAGGGGGGTGTGTGCTGTGTTCGGGGGGTCTGTGTACAGTGGGGTGTATGTTGTGGTAGGGGGTCTGTGTACAGTGGGGTGTATGTTGTGGTCGGGGGGTCTCTGTTCAGTGGGATGTATGTTGTGGTCGGGGGGTCTGTGTACAGTGGGGTGTATGTTGTGGTAGGGGGTCTGTGTACAGTGGGGTGTGTGCTGTGGTAGGGGGTCTGTGTACAGTGGGGTGTATGTTGTGGTCGGGGGTCTGTGTACAGTGGGGTGTATGTTGTGGTCGGGGGGTCTCTGTACAGTGGGATGTATGTTGTAGTCGGGGGGTCTGTGTACAGTGGGGTGTTTGTTGTGGTAGGGGGTCTGTGTTCAGTGGGGTGTATGTTGTGGTAGGGGGTCTGTGTACAGTGGGGTGTATGTTGTGGTCGGGGGGTCTCTGTACAGTGGGGTGTATGTTGTGGTCGGGGGTCTGTGTACAGTGGGGTGTATGTTGTGGTAGGGGGTCTGTGTACAGTGGGGTGTGTGCTGTGGTAGGGGGTCTGTGTACAGTGGGGTGTATGTTGTGGTCGGGGGTCTGTGTACAGTGGGGTGTATGTTGTGGTCGGGGGGTCTCTGTACAGTGGGATGTATGTTGTGGTCGGGGGGTCTGTGTACAGTGGGGTGTTTGTTGTGGTAGGGGGTCTGTGTACAGTGGGATGTATGTTGTGGTCGTGGGGTCTCTGTACAGTGGGGTGTATGTTTTGATCTCTGTACAGTGGGGTGTATGTAGTCTTCGGGGGTCTCTGTACAATGGAGTGTATGTTGTGGTCGGGGGGTCTCTGTACAGGGGGTCTATCTTGGGGTTGGGGGGTCTCTGTACAGTGGGGTATATGTTGTGGTCGTGGGGTCTGTGTACAGTGGGGTTTATGTAGTGGTCGGGGGTCTCTGTACAATGGAGTGTATGTTGTGGTCGGGGGGTCTCTGTACAGGGGGTCTATGTTGGGGTTGGTGGGTCTCTGTACAGTGGGGTGTATGTTGTGGTCGGGGGGTCTCTGTACAGTGGGGTATATGTTGTGGTCGGGGGTCTGTGTACAGTGGAGTGTATGTTGTGGTCGGGGGTCTGTGTACAGTGGGGTATATGTTGTGGTCGGGGGTCTGTGCACAGTGGGGTGTATGTTGTGGTCGTGGGGTCTCTGTACAGTGGGGTATATGTTGTGGTCGGGGGTCTGTGTACAGTGGGGTGTATGTTGTGGTCGGGGGGTCTCTGTACAGTGGGGTATATTTTGTGGTCGGGGGTCTGTGTACAGTGGGGTGTATGTTGTGGTCGGGGGGTCTCTGTACAGTGGGGTATATGTTGTGGTCGGCGGTCTGTGTACAGTGGGGTATATGTTGTGGTCGGGGGTCTGTGTACAGTGGGGTATATGTTGTGGTCGGGGATCTGTGTACAGTGGGGTGTATGTTTTGGTCTCTGTACAGTGGGGTACTCCGAGATCTCTAATGTCAGTGGTGGTGAAGGTGACGATGATGACGTGTCGATGGATGTCACGTGGGTGCCCACAAGAGAGGAAGAGGAGGGGAGTTCAGAGGGAGAGACGGAGCAGCAGATAGGGAGGAGAAGCAGGCAGAGCTTACAGTGCACAGGAGGCAAAAAGCAGACTGCAAATGTATCTGGAACGAAACATCTGTAACACCCCAGAGTTGTGTTACTACACACCTCTACCCCACTACTATCTTCTAAGAGCTTTTATATTCTCATCTGATATAATTTGTATCATGTCTTCACAAATGTGCATGTAAAACCATGTTAAATTCCATAGTTATGGAAGTAATGGATGATTCCAGCTTAGCTCCCCCTCTGTGGAGGTGTGGACTGTTCCCACATCCTGCAGCTTGGGTGGGGAGGAAGTTAGAGTCAGTGTGTCAGCCACCCCTGTTGGGAAAGGCTTTGTGATAGCCTTCAGGAGTCCCCCTGTATAGGGAAGAAAGCCAGGATCTTGTCTCGGCTGAGACATTGATCACATCCCCAGCCTGAGAACCTTCAGCCTTAGCTGGATGCAGGAAGCAGACAACCTCCAGAGTTCCAGGAAGAAAACATTCCCTGAGAAATCATCTGAGAGAGTAAGTCCAGAGACCTAGGAGAAGCCATATCCTCCTCAGCTAGTCTGCCCCCATACAGCAAAAGTACAGAAATGTGCAGAAGATTAGTTCCTGCCACCACTACAGAGCTACCAAGCAGCAGACGAATTATCCTGCAAGCTCACACTTAAAGTGCAGGAGTGTTTATTCCTGCCAATTATTGCTAAAACCTGCTGGGACCAGAGACCAAAGCTGTATACTGCTTGGATACATGTTATCTTCAGTAAAGAAAAGTTTGAACTTCATCTAAAGGTCTGGACATCATTTCTGCTGCAAAATTCCTCTATTACTCCTATTATCACTTCACTCAAATTTATTGCAAGTGAGCCAGGATTCCAGCCATACCCAGGTAGGAGACACCGTTGACACAATTATCACCACCTATAGAGACATTATAGGCCATTACACCACTCTGGCATTCCTAATCTGGGACGTGCATTATAACACCTTGGAAGGGTCCCGTGATAGTACCCTGCGCACACTGCAATTGGCGTCACGAACAAATATAGACTATTATCCACCTGACCCAGCCACTGCATTAAAGTGGCGTCAGCATACCCGTTTACTAGTCACTGCACATCCACCATGCACGGTCACAACTTGCGCTCCCAGGACTCCGGCACATGGCTCCGCAGTGTGGGCTTTTTTTAACGTGTCAGCTGCTGACAATAGTGTTGCCCTCTGGAGCCTGTGCTGTCAACGCATAAGTCACGTTAAGCCCAACACTCACCTGGGGACGACCGCCTTAAGAAGGCACCTGGCCTCCCATCACCGAGCCCAGTGTGAGTAACACCGTCAGAACCCACAAAGCCACACTCCCGACGCTCACCGTCCTGCCTCTTATCCTTCTCCTCCCATTTGTCCTCCACTCCACCTTCCATCGTGCCGTCGTCGCGTTCATCTGGCACAAGGCAGGCTTCCGTGGCCCAAATGTTTATACTGCCATATAAACTGGTGGACTCAGAGGCCTTTATAAAATTTGTGGCCATTGGAACACCGCAATGGAAGGTCCCCGGAAGGAAATATTTCTCCCAGAAGGGCATCCCAGAGCTATATGGCCACGTTCAGCGGCAAGTGAATGTATCTCTGGCACACAGTGTCGGTGCCAATATACATCTGACAATATAACAAAACAATAGCAAAGACAGGTGCACTCTGCAGTCTCACTAAACCCTCAAACTGATTTTAAAATTGAGAGATTAGTCAACATGTCCTACGGTGTAGAACATGTCTAAGCCCGGGCACCACGCCAAGGTTTCTCAAGTAGCCCGGGACCTAACACTCTCCTACCTGAGCCGTATGGGCAATACCAGGAGCCAGTGGGAAAATTACAGGAGCATAAGGCCTACTCACAAACAGCTCACCAGTTACCTCCAGCATGTAACCATGCTTGCAATGGGAGGAGGGAGGAGTCTGCGAGTCCCACTCAAGACTGGCTGATATGTCCCAGGCCTCACAGGTGCACCTAAATATCAGCCAGTCTTGAGTGGGACTCGCAGACTCCTCCCTCCTCCCATTGCAAGCATGGTTACATGCTGGAGGTAACTGGTGAGCTGTTTGTGAGTCGGCCTTATGCTCCTGTAATTTGCCCACTGGCTCCTGGTATTGCCCATACGGCTCAGGTAGGAGAGTGTTAGGTCCCGGGCTACTTGAGAAACCTTGGCGTGGTGCCCGGGCTTAGACATGTTCTACACCGTAGGACATGTTGACTAATCTCTCAATTTTAAAAAAAGTTTGAGGGTTTAGTGAGACTGCAGAGTGCACCTTTCTTTGTTATTGTTTTGTTATATTGTTATATTAATTATTACATCCGCACTTGTTACCTTGTGTAGGACGTCTATTGTGGTACTTGTGGTTCGCCGCAGGCATCCTTCACCGTATGCATTTTGCTGGGGATCGCCATTAGCAACGGGCCACAAGTGCAGGATTTGCTCCCCTATATATATGCACAACTGCATGTGGGTTTGAGCACCTCCTGCTAATGCCAACCTGTCTTCTTAGTTTTCAATATACATCTGACCACAGACACGTGGTCTAGCAAACACGGACAGGGAATGTACATAACTTTTACTGCCCACTGGGTGAACCTTCTGACGTCCGTCAAGCATGTAACCCGTGGCACCTGTGTAGATTTGGTGTTACCGCCAAGGATTGCATGCAGGCCTGCCTCCTCTTCTCCTCCTCCATCCTCCGTCTCCTCCTCGGCTGACTCCTCCTTTTCCGCTGCTACCGCCTCTTCCGCTGCACCCCCCCAAGCTCCCAGAACCTATTCGACGTGCCAGGTGAGACGTTGCCATGCTGTGCTGCGGCTGTTGTGCCTGGAAGCCAAGAGCCACACCGGTCCTGCACTGCTTTCAGCTCTGTGGTCACAGGCCGATCAGTGGCTAACCCCGCTCAATTTGACAGTTGGTAAAGTGGTGTGCGACAACGGTGCCAATCTGCTGAGCGCGCTGAAACAGGGCAAAATGACAAACGTGCCGTGCATGGCACACGTCCTGAACTTAGTCGTGCAGCGATTCGTTGCCAAATACCCCGGGGTCCTGGACGTCTTGCGGCAGGCCAGGAAAATCTCTGCCCATTTTAGATTTTACACGGCCATGGCTCGCCCTGCTGACGTTCTGCGGCAACACCACCTGCCCGTCAGACGTCTGATTTGTGACTGCCCGACGCGCTGGAACTCCACCTTGTATATGCTCGATAGGCTGCTCCAGCAGAAACGTGCCGTTAACGATTACCTGTACGAACTCTGTGGCAGGACAGGTTCTGGGGAGCTTGTTTATTTTTCACCGCGCCAGGGCTGCTCATGCGCGACACATGCAGACTTCTGCGGCCATTTGATGAGATCACTAAACTGGTCAGTCGCAGCCAGGGCTCCATCAGTGACATCGTACCTTACACCTTCTTTCTGGAGAGTGCATTGCGTCGTGTCATTGATCAAGCCATCAAGGAGCAGGAGCATGAAGATGAGGAAGTTGCAATGCTGAATGAATTCCCAGGGAGGCTACTCCATCTGAGACAAGTCAGCAGGAGTCTGAAGAGGAGTCAGAGGAGTATGGTGGCTGGGGGGGGGGGGGGGGAGCAAGAAGAGCAGGCTTTAAACATTTCTGGGATCCCTGGTGTTGTCCATGGATGGGGGGAGGAGACCGAGGACGACATTATCCTGGACGATGAGCAGGAGCCAGGCCGCTCCACCGCTTCCAGTTTAGTGCAAAAGGGGGCAATGACCAGTACTGGGTGGCAACGTACTTAGACCCCCGGTACAAACAAAAAATGGCGGAAATGTTATCACCATCACAGAGGGCTGTCAGAATGCAGCACTTCCAGGCCTTGCTGCGAGAGATGCTGAATTCTGCTGTTGGGGGCGCCGGCAGAGGAATTTCCACTCACAGAGAAACAGGTGCGATTACCAATCCTACAGCGCATGCAAGAAGAGGGCTGTTTGAAGATGTGTTGGTCACTTCGGAGATGAGATCATTCTTGCAGCCAACCCATCGACAGCCGCCCTCTGGATCCAGCCTCAGGGAACGCCTAGACCTACAGGTGTCCGACTTCAACGGGTTAACAGCCGATGTGGACGCTCTGAGAAGAGAGGAACCCCTGGACTACTGGGCGTGCAGGCTTGACCTGTGGCCAGAGCTGGCACAATTTGCCATGGAACTCTTGGCTTGCCCCTCGTCCAGTGTCTTGTCCGAAAGGACGTTCAGTGCGGCAGGGGGGATCGTGACGGATAAGTGCACTCGCCTAGCTTACGGCAGTGTGGACTACCTCACATTTCTAAAAATGAATAAAACATGATTCTCGGAGGACTTCAACACATGTGACGAGTCAACCATGTTTGATTGAAATTCCTCATGACAGCCCACACATATCCGCCACCACCCAGAACAAATCATGGTCCCTGTCTTAGGTAAATACAGCGGCATAAAAGACCTTTTCTGTCCGTTGAATGCCTAATTATTTAGGCCTGTACTGGCCGACACTTACATCTTTATCCTGTGACCGCCTAATGTACCTCCAGCCACAGAATCCAAAGTTCTTTGCTGTCAGGTGAACGCCTATTGGCCTATGTTTGGGGCCTGTACTGGAGTGGAAAGTTCTCACAACAATACTTAGTGCACCAATCACTAATATCTCATGAGACCTTATAAAATGTGAAGTTGTGTGTACCGCGAAAAAATTCATCGCATCATTAGGAATTTTTGCAATGGCGCTTTTTTTAAACACTCGATCTGCATATACAGCTATTGTTATTACATTTCACATGCAGGTTATCAAATACACGGCTTTAATGTCAAGTTACTTACAGTGAGAAGTTCTTCCTCAACGTCGCAAAAATTGTTGCCAACCCTCGTCGGAGGGTCTCTGTACAGGGGCTGTATGTTGTGGTCGGGGATCTGTGTGCAGTGGGTGTATTTTGTGGTCGGGCCATCTGTGTACAGTGGGGTGTATGTTGTGGTCGGTGGGTCTGTGTACAGTGGGATATATGTTTTGGTCAAGGGTCTGTGTACAGTGGGGTGTAAGTAGTGGTCGGGGGTCACTGTACGGAGGCACTGAGCTCTACTTGTTGGGGCTAGTAGTGTCTCTGGCTCGGTTTTGTCTCACAGAGGCGGTGGAGCGGCCGGTCCTCGAATATGACTGTAAGAAGGGAGCGGCCGTTGTTCGATGCTCCACCACCAGCCAGAACAGCTCTAATTTAACACTTTCCTGGAGAAACAATTCATTGACCACAAGTGAAAAATAAATGTCGAAAAATACTAAAGAGCAGAACGTGGAGGTCACCTGCATCGTCAATAACCGCGTCAGCCGCATGGCCGCCACCCTCACCGTCAGCTGCCCAGGTAGGTATGTGGCCCTCCTCGACTCTGCCATTACATGATGTTTTATACTCCAGTCACATCCTGAGCTGCAGTCATAGTTTAAGGTGATAGATATGGAACCACTCTCTCCTTACTGACAAAAAGCCTCCTCTCTGCAAACCAGAAGAATTATAAAAGCAGCTCTGGATGTCTGCGGTTTTATAGCTAATATCCCGGAATCCAATTATATATCCAAAATGTCCTCCTAATTCATATCATAATTAAGCTTTGCAAGAAGCGGAGCTTGATGTATTAGATCTATGCCTGAGGATCTGCTGCCTACAGAGACCACTAGAGGGAGCTCACTACATACAGATTATACAGCCGCCACTAGAGGGAGCTCCCTACATACAGATTATACAGTCACCACTAGAGGGAGCTCACTACATACAGATTATACAGACACCACTAGAGGGAGCTCACTACATACAGATTATACAGCCACCACTAGGGGGAGCTCACTACATACAGATTATACAGCCACCACTAGGGACAGCTCACTACATACAGATTATACAGCCGCCACTAGAGGGAGCTCACTACATACAGATTATACAGACAGCACTAGAGGGAGCTCACTACATACAGATTATACAGCCACCACTAGGGGGAGCTCACTACATACAGATTATACAGCCGCCACTAGAGGGAGCTCACTACATACAGATTATACAGTCACCACTAGAGGGAGCTCACTACATACAGATTATACAGCCACCACTAGAGGGAGCTCACTACATACAGATTATACAGCCACCACTAGAGGGATCTCACTACATGCAGATTATACAGCCGCCACTAGAGGGAGCTCACTACATACAGATTATACAGCCGCCACTAGAGGGAACTCACTACATACAGATTATACAGACACCACTAGAGGGAGCTCATTACATACAGATTATACAGCCACCACTAGAGGGAGCTCACTACATACAGATTATACAGCCACCACTAGAGGGAGCTCACTGCATACAGATTATACAGCCACCACTAGAGGGAGCTCACTACATACAGATTATACAGCCACCACTAGAGGGAGCTCACTGCATACAGATTATACAGCCACCACTAGGGGGAGCTCACTACATACAGATAATACTGCCACCACTAGAGGGAGCTCATTACATACAGATTATACAGCCACCACTAGAGGGAGCTCACTACATACAGATTATACAGCCACCACTAGAGGGAGCTCACTACATACAGATTATACAGCCACCACTAGAGGGAGCTCACTACATACAGATTATACAGCCGCCACTAGAGGGAGCTCACTACATACAGATTATACAGCTACCACTAGAGGGAGCTCACTACATACAGATTATACAGCCACCACTAGAGGGAGCTCACTACATACAGATAATACCGCCATCACTAGAGGGAGCTCACTACATACAGATTATACAGCCACCACTAGAGGGAGCTCACTACATACAGTATATACAGCCACCACTAGAGGGAGCTCACTACATACAGATTATACAGCCACCACTAGAGGGAGCTCACTACATACAGATAATACCGCCATCACTAGAGGGAGCTCACTACATACAGATTATACAGCCACCACTAGAGGGAGCTCACTACATACAGTATATACAGCCACCACTAGAGGGAGCTCACTACATACAGATTATACAGCCACCACTAGAGGGAGCTCACTACATACAGTATATACAGCCACCACTAGAGGGAGCTCACTACATACAGATTATACAGCCACCACTAGAGGGAGCTCACTACATACAGATTATACAGCCACCACTAGAGGGAGCTCACTACATACAGATTATACAGCCACCACTAGAGGGAGCTCCCTACATACAGATGATAGTCACCACTAGAGGGAGCTCACTACATACAGATTATACAGCCTCCACTAGGGGGAGCTCACTACATACAGATTATACAGCTGCCACTAGAGGGAGCTCACTACATACAGATTATACAGCCACTACTAGAGGGAGCTCACTACATACAGATAATACAGCCACCACTAGAGGGAGCTCACTACATACAGATAATACAGCCACCACTAGAGGGAGCTCACTGTACTGTGTACAGGGGATGTATGTTGTGTTCAGTGGGGTGTTTGTTGTGGTCCGGGGGTCTGTTTACAGTGGGGTGTATGTAATGGTCGGGGGTCTCTGTACAGTGAAGTGTATGTTGTGGTCGGGGGGTCTGTGTAAAGTGAGGTGTATGTTGTGGTCAAGGGGTCTCTGTACAGGGGGTGTATGTTGGGGTCGGGGGTCACTGTACAATGGGCTGTATGTTGTGGTCAGGGGGTCTTTGTACAGGGGGTGTATGTTGTGATCGGGGGGTCTGTGTATAGTGAGATGCATGTTGTGGTCGGGGGTCTGTGTACAGTGGGTTGTATATTTTGGTCTCTGTACAGTGGGGTGTATGTTGTAATGAGGGGGTTTTGTGTATGGTGGGGTGTATGTTGTGGTTGGGGGGTCTGTGTACAGAAGAGTGTATGTTGTGGTTGGGGGGTCTCTGTACAGGGGGTGTATGTTGTGGTTGGGGGGTCTGTGTACAGTGGGGTGTATGTTTTGGTCTCTATACAGTGGGGTGTATGTTGTGTTCAGGGGGTCTCTGTACAGGGGGTGTATGTTGTGGTCGGGGGTTCTGTGTACAGTGGGGTCTATGTTGTGTTCGGGGGTCTGTGTACAGTGGGGTGTATGTTGTGGTCTGGGGTTTTGTGTACGGTAAGGTGTATTTGGAATGGGGGGGGGTCTCTGTACAGAAGTGTGTATGTTGTGGTCGGGGGGTCTCTGTAAAGGGGGTGTATGTTGTGGTCGGGGGTTCTGTGTACAGTAGGGTGTATGTAGTGGTCAGGGGGTCTCTGTACAGTGGGTGTATGTTGTGGTCGGGGGTTCAGTGTACAGTGGGGTCTATATTTTGGTCGGGGGGGTCTCTGTACAGTGGGGTATATGTTGTGGTCGAGTCATCTGTGTAAAGTAGGGTGTATGTTGTGGTCGGTGGGTCTGTGTACAGTGGGGTGTACGTTGTGGTCGGGGGTCTGTGTACAGTGGGGTATATGTTTTGGTCAAGGGTCTGTGTACAGTAGGGTGTATGTAGTGGTTGGGGGGTCACTGTACGGAGGCACTGAGCTCTACTTGTTGGGGCTAGTAGTGTCTCTGGCTCGGTTTTGTCTCACAGAAGCGGTGGAGCGGCCGGTCCTCGAATATGACTGTAAGAAGGGAGCTGCCGAAGTTCGATGCTCCACCACCAGCCAGAACAGCTCTAATTTAACCCTTTCCTGGAGAAACAATTTATTGACCACAAGTGAAAAATCAATGTTGAAAAATACTAAAGAGCAGAACGTGGAGGTCACCTGCATCGTCAATAACCGCGTCAGCCACAGTACCGCCACACTCACCGTCAGCTGCCCAGGTAGGTATGTGGCCCTCCTCGACTCTGCCATTACATGATATGTTATACTCCAGTCACATCCTTAGCTGTAGTCAGAAGTTCATTGTTACATTATGTGTTATACTCCAGTCACATCCTGAGCTGCAGTCACAGTTCCAGGTGATAGATATGGAACCACTCTCTCCTTACGGACACAAAGCCTCCTCTCTACAAACCAGAAAAATAATAAAAGCAGCTCTGGATGTCTGCGATTTTATAGCTAATATCCCAGAATCCAATTATATTTTCAAAATGTCCTCATAATTAATATCATAATTAAGCTTTGCAGGAGGCGGAGCTTCATGTATTAGATCTATGCCTGAGGATCTGCTGCCTACAGAGTCCACTAGGGGGAGCTCACTACATACAGATTATACAGCCACCACTAGGGGGAGCTCACTGCATACAGATTAAACAGCCACCACTAGAGGGAGCTCACTATATACAGATTATACAGCCACCAATAGAGGGAGCTCACTGTGTACAGATTATACAGCCACCACTAGAGGGAGCTCACTGCATACAGATTAAACAGCCACCACTAGAGGGAGCTCACTATATACAGATTATACAGCCACCACTAGAGGGAGCTCACTACATACAGATTATACAGTCACCACTAGAGGGAGCTCACTATATACAGATTATACAGCCACCACTAGAGGGAGCTCACTACATACAGATTATACAGTCACCACTAGAGGGAGATCACTACATACAGATTATACAGTCACCACTAGTGGGAGCTCACTATATACAGATTATACAGCCACCACTAGAGGGAGCTCACTACATACAGATTATACAGTCACCACTAGTGGGAGCTCACTACATACATATTATACAGTCACCACTAGAGGGAGCTCACTACATACATATTATACAGTCACCACTAGAGGGAGCTCACTACATACAGATTATACAGTCACCACTAGAGGGAGCTCACTACATACAGATTATACAGTCACCACTAGAGGGAGCTCACTACATACAGATTATACAGCCACCACTAGAGGGAGCTCACTACATACTGATTATACAGCCATCATTAGAGGGAGCTCACTACATACAGAATTCACAGCCACCACTAGAGGGAGCTCACTACATACAGATAATACAGCCACCACTAGAGGGAGCTCACTACATACAGATAATACAGCCACCAGTAGAGGGAGCTCATTACATACAGATTATACAGCCACCACTAGAGGGAGCTCACTACATATAGATTATACAGCCACCAGTAGAGGGAGCTCACTACATACAGATTATACAGTCACCACTAGAGGGAGCTCACTACATACAGATCATACAGCCACCACTAGAGGGAGCTCAATACATACAGATTATACTACCACCACTAGAGGGAGCTAACTACATACAGATTATACAGGAACCACTAGAGGGTGCTCAGTATATACCGATTATATGGCCTCCACTAGAGGGAGCTCACTACATACAGATTATACAGCCACAGCTAGAGGGAGCTTACTACATACAGATTATACAGCCACCACTAGAGGAAGCTCACTACATACAGATTATACAGCCACCACTAGAGGGAGCTCACTACATACCGATTATACAGCCACCACTAGAGGGAGCTCACTACATACCGATTATACAACCACCACTAGAGGGAGCTCACTACATACAGATCATACAGTCACCACTAGAGGGAGCTCACTACATACAGATTATACAGCCACCACTAGAGGGAGCTCACTACATACAGAATATACAGCCACCACTAGAGGGAGCGCACTACATACAGAATATACAGCCACCACTAGAGGGAGCTCACTACATGCAGATTATACAGCCACCACTAGAGGGAGCTAAATACATACAGATTATACAACCACCACTAGAGGGAGCTAACTACATACAGATTATACAGGAACCACTAGAGAGAGCTCACTACATAAATATTATACAGTCACCACTAGAGGTAGCTCACTACATACAGATTATACAGCCACCACTAGGAGGAGCTCACTACATACAGATTATACAGCCACCACTAGAGGAAGCTCACTACATACAGATTATATAGCCACCACTAGAGGGAGCTAACTACAAAAAGATTATACAGCCACCATTAGAGGAAGCTCACTACATACAGATTATACAGTCACCACTAGAGGGAGCTCACTACATACAGATTATACAGCTGCCGCTAGAGGGAGCTCACTACATACAGATTATACAGTCACCACTAGAGGGAGCTCACTACATACAGATTATACAGCCACCACTAGAGGGAGCTCCCTACATACAGATCATACAGCCACCACTAGAGGGAGCTCACTACATACAGATTATACAGCCACCACTAGAGGGAGCTCACTACATACAGATTACACAGTCACCACTAGAGGGAGCTCACTACATACAGATTATACAGCCACCACTAGAGGGAGCTCACTACATACAGATTATACAGACACCACTAGAGGGAGCTCACTACATACAGATTATACAGTCACCACTAGAGGGAGCTCACGACATACAGATTATACAGTCACCACTAGAGGGAGCTCACTACATACAGATTATACAGCCACCACTAGAGGGAGCTCAGTACATACAGATTATACAGCCACCACTAGAGGGAGCTCACTACATACAGATTACACAGTCACCACTAGAGGGAGCTCACTACATACAGATTATACAGTCACCACTAGGGGGAGCTCACTACATACAGATTATACAGCCACCACTAGAGGGAGCTCACTACATACAGATTATACAGACACCACTAGAGGGAGCTCACTACATACAGATTATACAGTCACCACTAGAAGGAGCTCACTACATACAGATTATACAGCCACCACTAGAGGGAGCTCACTACATACAGATTATACAGCCACCACTAGAGGGAGCTCCCTACATACAGATCATACAACCACCACTAGAGGGAGCTCACTACATACAGATTATACAGCCACCACTAGAGGGAGCTCACTACATACAGATTACACAGCTCCTCACTGTCTGCACTTAGCTTTTGTTCCTCAGTTTTGCCTCCTGCCTCTCTAGGTATCTTCTCAGATATCTTCCTGATTCTGAGTGTCGCAGGTGGAGCCGTCGCCCTCATCATTTTCATCGTTCTGGTGGTTTACTCTGTGAAGTACAAGCCTTGGAGAAGGAACAGCAGAAGCGGTGAGAGCAGGCGCCCTTTTTCTCCTCCACACCACTCTTCTAATGTTTTTGCTTCCGCTGCTCTGTATATTTTGGGGTCTCCCCTCTGCTTTTGCCTGTAAATTAGTTATTTTGCAGCAGTCAGAAAATGAGCATGCGTCTTCAGCTTCTGCTCTGCCGCCCTCTAGTGGCCACACAATATAATGATCCCTGTGACGCCGTTCTTTATTCCTTGCAGAGGGCGATGTGGTGATGAATTTACAGCACCATCAACCGCAACTGCAGCCTACAGGTCTGACCACCAGACTCCCGATCAGCCAAGGAGACTTCCCCGAGCAAGCCCCAATCCAGAAGCGACAGGCTCTTCCCAAAGAGTGCCCACAGGAGCCAGGCAGCAAGAAAGGGAAGAAGGCCAAGAGTCGACGGCCACCCCCACAGGCCCCAGGACAGACTGCACAGATGTACCAGGCCGCCCCTCACCACAGAACGCCCGCCTTACCCGGAAATCATCCCAGCGAGCAGGCCCCGAGACCACAGCCCCGGACCAAGTCCAAGGCGCCACGGCAGCACCGCAAAAACTGACCATGCTGGGTCAGAGCCTGAGGTCCTGTCTTCAGGGTAGACACAGGAGGGACCCGCTTCGTCCTTCTGTTCAGCCATGTCTTAGTTGTATTTGTCTCTAGGAAAGTTGGGTCATGGCCGCTACTGCAGCTTCTCTTCCAGCAGTCGTCACTTTGGGGGCTGGCGGAGGAGGACTCAGGGGTCCTGGGGCTGGTGGAGGACGACTCAGGGCCTCGGGACTAGTGAAGGATGGGGCCCCCAATACTTCTTCAGCTCATTTCACCTCACCTTGCAGGACATCTAGTGGTCACTTGTGGATCTGCACCCTGGCTTTGTTTTTTTTCTGCACAGTTCTGCTGCATGTGCTGAAGTAATGTGTCTGTGCCGCGTGTGATGTGTACCTACCTGCTGAACAGTAAACTGCGTTCTAACGATGTTATTATTAGTCCCAGGGTCTGTTGCTGCTGTCCTATACATACAGGGCCTGCAGGAGCCACACTGGAACCTGAGGGGCCCCGCTGTAACATAAGAGGCTTGATTTATAAGATTCTGTTAGAAGGTTCATGAGATTGCAGAGATCTCATCTACTAGAGAAATGTAAGATTCCAACATATACCACCGTGCACAACCTCCCACCAGAGCTGAGCCCCGAATATAGAACCAGCATAGCCATGAGCCCCGAATATAGAACCAACATAGCCATGAGCCCCGAATATAGAACCAACATAGTCATGAGCCCCGAATATAGAACCAACATAGCCATGAGCCCCGAACATAGAACCAACATAGTCATGAGCCCCGAATATAGAACCAACATAGCCATGAGCCCCGAATATAGAACCAACATAGTCATGAGCCCCGAATATAGAACCAACATAGTCATGAGCCCCGAATATAGAACCAACATAGTCATGAGCCCCGAATATAGAACCAGCATAGCCATGAGCCCCGAATATAGAACCAGCATAGCCATGAGCCCCGAATATAGAACCAACATAGCCATGAGCCCCGAATATAGAACCAACATAGTCATGAGCCCCGAATATAAAACCAACATAGTCATGAGCCTCGAATCTATAAACAGCGTAGTCATAAGCCCTGAATCTAGAAACAGCGTAGTCATGAGCCCTGAATATAGAACCAACATAGTCATGAGCCCTGAATATAGAACCAACATAGTCAAGAGCCCCGAATATAGAACCAACATAGTCATGAGCCTCGAATATAGAACCAGCATAGCCATGAGCCCCGAATATAGAACCAACGTAGTCATGAGCCCCAAATCTAGAAACAGCGTAGTCATGAGCCCCGAATATAGAACCAACATAGTCATGAGCCTCGAATCTATAAACAGCGTAGTCATGAGCCTCGAATATAGAACCAACATAGTCATAAGCCCTGAATCTAGAAACAGCGTAGTCATGAGCCCTGAATATAGAACCAACATAGTCATGAGCCCTGAATATAGAACCAACATAGTCATGAGCCCCGAATATAGAACCAATGTAGTCATGAGCCCCAAATCTAGAAACAGCATAGTCATGAGCCCTGAATATAGAACCAACATAGTCATGAGCCCCGAATATAGAACCAACATAGTCATGAGCCCCGAATATAGAACCAGCGTAGTCATGAGCCCTGAATATAGAAACAACATAGTCATGAGCCCCGAATATAGAACCAGCGTAGTCATGAGCCCTGAATATAGAACCACCATAGTCATGAGCCCCGAATATAGAACCAACATAGTCATGAGCCCCGAATATAAAACCAACATAGTCATGAGCCTCGAATCTATAAACAGCGTAGTCATAAGCCCTGAATCTAGAAACAGCGTAGTCATGAGCCCTGAATATAGAACCAACATAGTCATGAGCCCTGAATATAGAACCAACATAGTCATGAGCCCCGAATATAGAACCAACATAGTCATGAGCCTCGAATATAGAACCAGCATAGCCATGAGCCCCGAATATAGAACCAACGTAGTCATGAGCCCCAAATCTAGAAACAGCGTAGTCATGAGCCCCGAATATAGAACCAACATAGTCATGAGCCTCGAATCTATAAACAGCGTAGTCATGAGCCTCGAATATAGAACCAACATAGTCATAAGCCCTGAATCTAGAAACAGAGTAGTCATGAGCCCTGAATATAGAACCAACATAGTCATGAGCCCTGAATATAGAACCAACATAGTCATGAGCCCCGAATATAGAACCAATGTAGTCATGAGCCCCAAATCTAGAAACAGCATAGTCATGAGCCCTGAATATAGAACCAACATAGTCATGAGCCCCGAATATAGAACCAACATAGTCATGAGCCCCGAATATAGAACCAACATAGTCATGAGCCCTGAATATAGAACCAACATAGTCATGAGCCCCGAATATAGAACCAACATAGTCATGAGCCCCGAATATAGAACCAGCGTAGTCATGAGCCCTGAATATAGAACCAACATAGTCATGAGCCCCGAATATAGAACCAGCGTAGTCATGAGCCCTGAATATAGAACCAACATAGTCATGAGCCTCGAATCTATAAACAGCGTAGTCATAAGCCTCGAATATAGAACCAGCATAGCCATGAGCCCCGAATATAGAACCAACGTAGTCATGAGCCCCGAATATAGAACCAACATAGTCATGAGCCTCGAATCTATAAACAGCGTAGTCATGAGCCTCGAATATAGAACCAACATAGTCATAAGCCCTGAATCTAGAAACAGCGTAGTCATGAGCCCTGAATATAGAACCAACATAGTCATGAGCCCTGAATATAGAACCAACATAGTCATGAGCCCCGAATATGGAACCAATGTAGTCATGAGCCCCAAATCTAGAAACAGCATAGTCATGAGCCCTGATTATAGAACCAACATAGTCATGAGCCCCGAATATAGAACCAACATAGTCATGAGCCCCGAATATAGAACCAGCGTAGTCATGAGCCCTGAATATAGAACCAACATAGTCATGAGCCCCGAATATAGAACCAGCGTAGTCATGAGCCCTGAATATAGAACCACCATAGTCATGAGCCCCGAATATAGAACCAACATAGTCATGAGCCCCGAATATAAAACCAACATAGTCATGAGCCTCGAATCTATAAACAGCATAGTCATAAGCCCTGAATCTAGAAACAGCGTAGTCATGAGCCCTGAATATAGAACCAACATAGTCATGAGCCCTGAATATAGAACCAACATAGTCATGAGCCCCGAATATAGAACCAACATAGTCATGAGCCTCGAATATAGAACCAGCATAGCCATGAGCCCCGAATATAGAACCAACGTAGTCATGAGCCCCAAATCTAGAAACAGCGTAGTCATGAGCCCCGAATATAGAACCAACATAGTCATGAGCCTCGAATCTATAAACAGCGTAGTCATGAGCCTCGAATATAGAACCAACATAGTCATAAGCCCTGAATCTAGAAACAGAGTAGTCATGAGCCCTGAATATAGAACCAACATAGTCATGAGCCCTGAATATAGAACCAACATAGTCATGAGCCCCGAATATAGAACCAATGTAGTCATGAGCCCCAAATCTAGAAACAGCATAGTCATGAGCCCTGAATATAGAACCAACATAGTCATGAGCCCCGAATATAGAACCAACATAGTCATGAGCCCCGAATATAGAACCAGCGTAGTCATGAGCCCCGAATATAGAACCAACATAGTCATGAGCCCCGAATATAGAACCAGCGTAGTCATGAGCCCTGAATATAGAACCAACATAGTCATGAGCCTCGAATCTATAAACAGCGTAGTCATGAGCCTCGAATATAGAACCAGCATAGCCATGAGCCCCGAATATAGAACCAACGTAGTCATGAGCCCCGAATATAGAACCAACATAGTCATGAGCCTCGAATCTATAAACAGCGTAGTCATGAGCCTCGAATATAGAACCAACATAGTCATAAGCCCTGAATCTAGAAACAGCATAGTCATAAGCCCTGAATCTAGAAACAGTGTAGTCATGAGCCCTGAATATAGAACCAACATAGTCATGAGCCCTGAATATAGAACCAACATAGTCATGAGCCCTGAATATAGAACCAACATAGTCATGAGCCCTGAATATAGAACCAACATAGTCATAAGCTCCAAATATAGAACCAACGTAGTCATGAGCCCTGAATATAGAGCCAACATAGTCATGAGCCCTACATATAAAACCAACATAGTCATGAGCCTCGAATCTATAAACAGCGTAGTCATGAGCCTCGAATATAGAACCAACATAGTCATAAGCCCTGAATCTAGAAACAGCGTAGTCATGAGCCCTGAATATAGAACCAACATAGTCATGAGCCCTGAATATAGAACCAACATAGTCATGAGCCCCGAATATAGAACCAATGTAGTCATGAGCCCCAAATCTAGAAACAGCATAGTCATGAGCCCTGAATATAGAACCAACATAGTCATGAGCCCCGAATATAGAACCAACATAGTCATGAGCCCCGAATATAGAACCAGCGTAGTCATGAGCCCTGAATATAGAACCAACATAGTCATGAGCCCCGAATATAGAACCAGCGTAGTCATGAGCCCTGAATATAGAACCACCATAGTCATGAGCCCCGAATATAGAACCAACATAGTCATGAGCCCCGAATATAAAATCAACATAGTCATGAGCCCCGAATATAGAACCAACATAGTCATGAGCCTCGAATATAGAACCAGCATAGCCATGAGCCCCGAATATAGAACCAACGTAGTCATGAGCCCCAAATCTAGAAACAGCGTAGTCATGAGCCCCGAATATAGAACCAACATAGTCATGAGCCTCGAATCTATAAACAGCGTAGTCATGAGCCTCGAATATAGAACCAACATAGTCATAAGCCCTGAATCTAGAAACAGAGTAGTCATGAGCCCTGAATATAGAACCAACATAGTCATGAGCCCTGAATATAGAACCAACATAGTCATGAGCCCCGAATATAGAACCAATGTAGTCATGAGCCCCAAATCTAGAAACAGCATAGTCATGAGCCCCGAATATAGAACCAACATAGTCATGAGCCCTGTATATAGAATTAACGTAGTCATGAGCCCCAAATATAGAACCAACATAGTCATGAGCCCCGAATATAGAACCAACATAGTCATGACCCCCGAATATAGAACCAACATAGTCATGAGCCCTGAATATAGAACTAACGTAGTCATGAGCCCTGAATATAGAACCAACGTAGTCATGAGCCCTGAATATAGAACCAACATAGTCATGAGCCCCGAATATAGAACCAACATAGTCATAAGCCCTGAATCTAGAAACAGCATAGTCATAAGCCCTGAATCTATAAACAGCGTAGTCATGAGCCTCGAATATAGAACCAGCATAGCCATGAGCCCCGAATATAGAACCAACGTAGTCATGAGCCCCGAATATAGAACCAACATAGTCATGAGCCTCGAATCTATAAACAGCGTAGTCATGAGCCTCGAATATAGAACCAACATAGTCATAAGCCCTGAATCTAGAAACAGCATAGTCATAAGCCCTGAATCTAGAAACAGTGTAGTCATGAGCCCTGAATATAGAACCAACATAGTCATGAGCCCTGAATATAGAACCAACATAGTCATGAGCCCTGAATATAGAACCAACATAGTCATGAGCCCTGAATATAGAACCAACATAGTCATAAGCTCCAAATATAGAACCAACGTAGTCATGAGCCCTGAATATAGAGCCAACATAGTCATGAGCCCTACATATAAAACCAACGTAGTCATGAGCCCCGAATATAGAACCAACATAGTCATGAGCCCCGAATATAGAACCAACATAGTCATGAGCCCCAAATCTAGAAACAGCGTAGTCATGAGCCCCGAATATAGAACCAACATAGTCATAAGCCCTGAATATAGAACCAACATAGTCATGAGCCCCGAATATAGAACCAACATAGTCATGAGCCCCGAATATAGAACCAACGTAGTCATAAGCCCTGAATATAGAACCAACATAGTCATGAGCCCCGAATATAGAACCAACATAGTCATGAGCCCCGAATATAGAACCAACATAGTCATGAGCCCCGAATATAGAACCAACGTAGTCATGAGCCCCGAATATAGAACCAACATAGTCATGAGCCCCGAATATAGAACCAACATAGTCATGAGCCCCGAATATAGAACCAACATAGTCATGAGCCCTGAATATAGAATTAACGTAGTCATGAGCCCCAAATATAGAACCAACATAGTCATGAGCCCCGAATATAGAACCAACATAGTCATGACCCCCGAATATAGAACCAACATAGTCATGAGCCCTGAATATAGAACTAACGTAGTCATGAGCCCTGAATATAGAACCAACGTAGTCATGAGCCCTGAATATAGAACCAACATAGTCATGAGCCCCGAATATAGAACCAACATAGTCATGACCCCCGAATATAGAACCAACATCGTCATGAGCCCTGAATATAGAACTAACGTAGTCATGAGCACCGAATATAGAACCAACATAGTCATGAGCCCCAAATATAGAACCAACATAGTCATGAGCCCCGAATATAGAACCAGCGTAGTCTAGAGCCTCAAATATAGAACCAGCATAGTCATTAGCCCCGAATATAGAACCAACATAGTCATGAGCCCCGAATATAGAACCAACATAGTCATGAGCCCCGAATATAGAACCATCGTAGTCATGAGCCCTGAATATAGAACTAACGTAGTCATGAGCCCCAAATGTAGAACCAACATAGTCATGAGCCCCGAATATAGAACCAACATAGTCATGACCCCCGAATATAGAACCAACATAGTCATGAGCCCTGAATATAGAACCAGCGTAATCATGAGCTGCGAATATAGAACCAACATAGTCATGAGCCCCGAATATAGAACCAACATAGTCATGAGCCCCGAATATAGAACCAGTGTAGTCTAGAGCCCCAAATATAGAACCAGCATAGTCATGAGCCCCAAATATAGAACCAACATAGTCATGAGCCCCGAATATAGAACCAACATAGTCATGAGCCCCGAATATAGAACCAACATAGTCATGAGCCCCAAATCTAGAAACAGCATAGTCATAAGCCCTGAATCTATAAACAGCGTAGTCATGAGCCCCGAATATAGAACCAACATAGTCATAAGCCCTGAATATAGAACCAACATAGTCATGAGCCCCGAATATAGAACCAACATAGTCATGAGCCCCGAATATAGAACCAGCGTAGTCTAGAGCCCCAAATATAGAACCAGCATAGTCATGAGGCGCATAAAGGAGTTCAACATATGGCTTGGTAAATGGTGTCAAGAGCAAGGATTTGGCTTTGTTTCTCATGATAGCTCTACTTGGAATAGAAAGGACCTGTACAAAAAAGATGGTTTGCATCTTTCTCTCAAAGGAACAAATGTACTTAGTGAACAACTCCAAGAATTTGCGAAAGAGTATTTAAACTAGGAAGGGGGGGCAAAAGAGTGAAAATAAAAGAGTCTAATTGCCCCCCGAAACAATGCCAGAACAGGTCAGAAGCAAAGAGGTTAAGAAATGATAAGCTCAGAGTCCTGTCTACAAATGCTCGCAGTTTAGGTAAAAAAATCAATGAACTTGATTCAATAATGGCATCTGAGAATGTAGATTTAGTGGCTGTTACGGAGACATGGTTTAATGAAAGAAATGACTGGGACATAACCATACCAGGGTACTCTTTATACAGAAGAGACAGAGAAGGCAAGAAAGGAGGAGGAGTGGCCCTGTATGTGAAAGATAGCATTAAATCTAACCTAACACAAGTTGGTGAGGCCAACATAGAGTCAGTTTGGGTTACGTTGCAGTTTGCTAACCATGCAGTAACTTGTGTAGGTGTGATATATAGACCACCTGGTCAAGTTAAAGAACTAGATGATCTACTAGTTAAAATAGCTAAAATGACAATGAAAGGAGAAGTTATCATTATGGGAGATTTCAATCTTCCAGATATAAACTGGAAAACCAAAATAGCAAGTTCTACCAGGAGTACAGATATTCTAAATTCCCTACTGGGGTTATCTCTACAACAAGTGGTTGAGGAGCCAACCCGGAGGGAGGCCATTTTGGATTTGGTATTCACAAATGGGGATTCGGTATATGATGTCATTGTAGGCGAAACCTTGGGATCAAGTGATCACCAGTCAGTGTGGTTTAATATAAGAACTGTGAAAGAGTCCCACCACACAAAAACAAAAGTTTTAGATTTTAGAAAAACAGACTTTTCATAAATGAAATTAGTCATAAATGAGTTCTTATCAGACTGGAACGGATTACATGGAGTCCAGGAGAAATGGGACTACTTAAAAGGTGCATTATTGAAGGCAACAGAAAATTGCATTAGACTTGTCAGTAAAAGCAAAAAAAGGAAGAGGCCAATGTGGTACTCAGCAGAAGTGGCCCAAATCATTAAAAATAAAAAGCTAGCATTTTGTAATTAAAAAAAAACCCAGAGCAATGAAGATAAGGAAATCTACAAGATTAGGCAGAGAGAGGCCAAGCAAGTTATAAGAACTTCTAAAGCGCAGGCAGAAGAAAAACTAGCTCAGTCTATGAAAAAAGGGGATAAGACATTCTTCAGATATATAAATGAAAAAAGGAAATTAAAACAAGGAATAACTAAATTAAAAACAAAGGACGGAAGGTATGTAGAAGAGAATAAAGGGCTAGCCGACTGCCTTAATGAATACTTCTGTTCAGTTTTTACAAAAGAAAAAGAAGGAGAAGGACCTCCACTAGAAAGGATGACTAATAAATTGTTTGATGCATGTGTCTTTACAGAGGAAGATGTTCTAAGTTTGCTGTCTAAGGTGAAGACAAATAAGTCACAGGGGCCTGATGAGATACACCCAAAATTATTAAAAGAGCTTAGTGGTGAGCTGGCAAAACCGTTAACAGATTTATTTAACAATCATTAGTAACAGGAGTCGTCCCGGAAGATTGGAAATTGGCAAATGTCGTGCCCATTCACAAGAAAGGTAGTAGGGAGGAATCGAGCAACTATAGACCAGTGAGTCTGACATCAATAGTAGGCAAATTAATGGAAACCCTATTAAAGGATAGGATTGTGGAACATCTAAAATCCCATGGATTGCAAGATGAAAAACAACATGGGTTTACTTCAGGGAGATCATGTCAAACAAATCTTATAGATTTTTTTGACTGGGTGAATAAAATAATAGACGGTGGAGGTGCAGTAGACATCGCATATCTAGATTTTAGTAAGGCTTTTGACACTGTCCCACATAGAAGACTTATCAATAAACTGCAGTCATTGAGCATGGACTCCCATATTGTTGAGTGGATTAGGCAGTGGCTGAGTGACAGACAACAGAGGGTTGTAGTCAATGGAGAACATTCAAAACAAGGTCATGTTACCAGTGGGGTTCCACAGGGATCTGTACTGGGACCAATTTTGTTTAATATCTTCATAAGTGATATTGCAAAAGGCCTCGATGGTAAGGTTTGTCTTTTTGCTGATGACACAAAGATATGTAACAGGGTTGATGTTCCTGGCAGTGCCATCTTAAGAGCATTATAGGCCCCCGGGCAATACAGTGCACTGGGGCCCTGTCTACACAATCACGCACTAGAATAAAAATGCAAATTATCAATAAGGCGATATTTATTGGGCATTTCCTCTTGTGGATTTTCCCCAGCAGTAGGATCAGGTAATGATACCATTGGTATTTCTGCTGGAATTGGAGTGCATGTAGATGTGGATGCTACATCTGGAGGAGCAGAACTACTGGCTGACGTTGCACCTGGATTGAGCCAAGATGTTAGTTTTGGAAGTTTGCACATTTTCTCTTTCTCCTCTGCAGCCTTTTTCCTCTTCTGTGCTCCACTCAAAACATTACGTTTCATTTCTGCACTAAAGGTTATTTTCACCAACACGTAATAAACTTTATTTTTCCTCACCTTTTTTACACTTCCTCGAACGAGTGGCAACTCTAAGATTGCTATATAAGGGGGACACATAAGATATTACAGTCAAAACTTGAGGGGCACTAATAACTTAAAGTGGATGTAAACCCAAACATTTTTTTTTTTTGTGATGTCACAATGTAGAGTACCCAGGCAGTACACACGCCACTCCAACATTAATACCCACCAGCACCAGCAGTACCCACACCAGCATTACCCACCAGCACCAGAGTGTGTGTACATTTATATATATATCTATATTTATTTCGTTTTTTTAGTTGTATGATTAAAGTGGATGTAAACCCCCAAGTATGCAGTATAGCACCCTATAGTATACAGCACCACACAGTATGCAGTATAGCACCCTATAGTATACAGCACCACACAGTATGCAGTATAGCACCCTATAGTATACAGCAACCCACAGTATGCAGTATAGCACCCTATAGTATACAGCACCACACAGTATGCAGTATAGCACCCTATAGTATACAGCACCACACAGTATGCAGTATAGCACCCTATAGTATACAGCACCACACAGTATGCAGTATAGCACCCTATAGTATACAGCACCACACAGTATGCAGTATAGCACCCTATAGTATACAGCACCACATAGTATGCAGTATAGCACCCTATAGTATACAGCACCACACAGTATGCAGTATAGCACCCTATAGTATACAGCACCACACAGTATGCAGTTTAGCACCCTATAGTATACAGCACCACACAGTATGCAGTATAGCACCCTATAGTATACAGCACCACACAGTATGCAGTATAGCACCCTATAGTATACAGCACCACACAGTATGCAGTATAGCACCCTATAGTATACAGCACCACACAGTATGCAGTATAGCACCCTATAGTATACAGCACCACACAGTATGCAGTATAGCACCCTATAGTATACAGCACCACACAGTATGCAGTATAGCACCCTATAGTATACAGCACCACACAGTATGCAGTATAGCACCCTATAGTATACAGCACCACACAGTATGCAGTATAGCACCCTATAGTATACAGCACCACACAGTATGCAGTATAGCACCCTATAGTATACAGCACCACACAGTATGCAGTATAGCACCCTATAGTATACAGCACCACACAGTATGCAGTATAGCACCCTATAGTATACAGCACCCCACAGTATGCAGTATAGCACCCTATAATATACAGCACCCCACAGTATGCAGTATAGCACCCTATAGTATACAGCACCACACAGTATGCAGTATAGCACCCTATAGTATACAGCACCACACAGTATGCAGTATAGCACCCTATAGTATACAGCACCCCACAGTATGCAGTATAGCACCCTATAGTATGCAGTATAGCACCCTATAATATACAGCACCCCACAGTATGCAGTATAGCACCCTATAGTATACAGCACCACACAGTATGCAGTATAGCACCCTATAGTATACAGCACCACACAGTATGCAGTATAGCACCCTATAGTATACAGCACCACACAGTATGCAGTATAGCACCCTATAGTATACAGCACCCCACAGTATGCAGTATAGCACCCTATAGTATACAGCACCACACAGTATGCAGTATAGCACCCTATAGTGTACAGCACCACACAGTATGCAGTATAGCACCCTATAGTATACAGCACCACACAGTATGCAGTATAGCACCCTATAGTATACAGCACCCCACAGTATGCAGTATAGCACCCTATAGTATACAGCACCACACAGTATGCAGTATAGCACCCTATAGTGTACAGCACCACACAGTATGCAGTATAGCACCCTATAGTATACAGCACCACACAGTATGCAGTATAGCACCCTATAGTGTACAGCAACCCACAGTATGCAGTATAGCACCCTATAGTATACAGCACCACACAGTATGCAGTTTAGCACCCCACACTATACAGTACCCCACAGTATATAGTAGAGCAGTATAGACCCCCACACTATACAGCACCTCACTGTATACAGCACCCCAAACTATACACGATACAGCCCCCCACACTATACAGTACAGCACTCTACACTATACCGCACCCACAGTATACAGCCCCCCACACTATACAGTACAGCAGTATAGCACTCCCCCCACTATACAGCCCCCCCCCCCACACTATACAGGCCCCCCACACTATACAGGCCCCCCACACTATACAGCCCACCACACAGTATACAGGCCACCCCCCCCCCCCCCCACACACACAGTATACAGCCCACCACACAATATACAGCCCATTACACAATATATAGCCCACCACACAATATACAGCCCACCACACAGTATACAGGCCCCCACACAGTATACAGCCCCCCACACAGTACACAGCACCCCACTATACAGTAGTTTACAGTATATTAAAATAACAACCCCATGTCACCTTTTTCTGATGTAATCTTTACACAGAAAAGCTCCACAGTTAACTTCTGCAACACTCCTGATAGGACCTGTGATGACTTCATAGCCATGTGACCAGTAATTGCTAGGTTACTGGTCACATGGTAATGATGTCATTAAGGTCCTAGATCAAAACTCATTAAGGTCCTAGAATTAAGATCATTAACACAGTACGATCATGATGCCTGTGTAGCCGACAGCCTGACACCCGGGGCAGTAGCTAGCAGGGCTCAAGAGGCAGCTGCCTTGGGCCCCCCCAGGAGCAACTGGGCCCAGGGCAGCTGCCCTTTTTGCCCCTTGGTAAAGACGGCCCTGGCGGCAACGCTGCTAAATGACGGTTGGGAAGTTGGCTGGTGGGTTCACTGGGCAGGCGGGCCCCCAGGCAAGTGGGGCCCCCGGGCAACTGCCCAGCGTGCCCATTCGAAAAGACGGCCCTGGTTCCTGGAGGGAAACGCCAAATGGAAAAGGATTTAGGAAAACTAGAAGAATGGTCAGAACTCTGGCAACTGAAATTGAATGTGGATAAGTGCAAGATAATGCACCTGGGGCGTAAAAACCCAAGGGCAGAATATAGAATATTTGACACAGTCCTGACCTCAGTATCTGAGGAAAGGGATTTAGGAGTAATTATTTCAGAAGACTTAAAGGTGGGAAGACAATGTAATAGAGCAGCACGAAATGCCAGCAGAATGCTTGGATGTATAGGGAGAGGTATAAGCAGTAGAAAGAGTGAAGTGCTTATGCCGCTGTACAGAACACTGGTGAGACCTCACTTGGAGTATTGTGCTCAGTACTGGAGGCCATATCTCCAGAAGGATATAGATACTCTAGAGAGAGTTCAGAGAAGAGCTACTAAACTAGTACATGGATTGCAGGATAAAACTTACCAGGAAAGGTTAAAGGACCTTAATATGTATAGCTTGGAAGAAAGACGAGACAGAGGGGATATGATAGAAACTTTTAAATACATAAAATGAATCAACTCGGTAAAGGAGGAGAGAAGATTTACAAGAAGAAAAACTACCACAAGAGGACACAGTTTTAAATTAGAGGGGCAAAGGTTTAAAAGTAATATAAGGAAGTATTACTTTACTGAGAGAGTAGTGGATGCATGGAATAGCCTTCCTGCAGAAGTGGTAGCTGCAAATACAGTGAAGGGGTTTAAGCATGCATGGGATAGGCATAAGGCTATCCTTCATATAAGATAGGGCCAGGGGCTATTCATAGTACTCAGTATATTGGGCAGACTAGATGGGCCAAATGGTTCTTATCTGCCGACACATTCTATGTTTCTATGTTTCTATGAGCCCCGAATATAGAACCAACATAGTCATGATCCCCGAATATAGAACCAACATAGTCATGAGCCCCAAATATAGAACCAACATAGTCATGAGCCCCGAATATAGAACCAACATAGTCATAAGCCCTGAATATAGAACCAATGTAGTCATGAGCCCCGAATATAGAACCAACATAGTCATGAGCCCCGAATATAGAACCAACATAGTCATGAGCCCCGAATATAGAACCAACATAGTCATGAGCCCTGAATATAGAACCAGCGTAATCATGAGCCGCGAATATAGAACCAACATAGTCATGAGCCCCGAATATAGAACCACCATAGTCATGAGCCCCGAATATAGAACCAGCGTAGTCTAGAGCCCCAAATATAGAACCAGCATAGTCATGAGCCCCGAATATAGAACCAACATAGTCATGAGCCCCGAATATAGAACCAACATAGTCATGAGCCCCGAATATAGAACCAACATAGTCATGAGCCCCGAATATAGAACCAACATAGTCATGAGCCCCGAACATAGAACCAACATAGTTATGAGCCCCGAATATAGAACCAGCGTAGTAATGAGCCCCGAATATAGAACCAGCGAAGTCATGAGCCCCGAATATAGAACCAACATAGTCATGAGCCCCGAATATAGAACCAACGTAGTCATGAGCCCCGAATATATAACCAACATAGTCATGAGCCCCGAATATAGAACCAACATAGTCATGAGCCCCGAATATAGAACCAGCGTAGTCATGAGCCCCGAATATAGAACCAGCATAGTCATGAGCCCCGAATATAGAACCAACATAGTCATGAGCCCCGAATATAGAACCAACATAGTCATGAGCCCCGAATATAGAACCAGCATAGTCATGAGCCCTGAATATAGAACCAACATAGTTATGAGCCCCGAATATAGAACCAACATAGTCATAAGCCCTGAATATAGAGCCAACATAGTCATGAGCCCTAAATATAGAACCAACGTAGTCATGAGCCCCGAATATAGAACCAACATAGTTATGAGCCCCGAATATAGAACCAACATAGTCATGAGCCCCGAATATAGAACCAACATAGTCATGAGCCCCGAATATAGAACCAACATAGTCATGAGCCCTGAATATAGAACCAGCGTAGTAATGAGCCCCGAATATAGAACCAACATAGTCATGAGCCCCGAATATAGAACCACCATAGTCATGAGCCCCGAATATAGAACCAGCGTAGTCTAGAGCCCCAAATATAGAACCAGCATAGTCATGAACCCCGAATATAGAACCAACATAGTCATGAGCCCCGAATATAGAACCAACGTAGTCATGAGCCCCGAATATATAACCAACATAGTCATGAGCCCCGAATATAGAACCAACATAGTCATGAGCCCCGAATATAGAACCAGTGTAGTCATGAGCCCCGAATATAGAACCAGCATAGTCATGAGCCCCGAATATAGAACCAACATAGTCATGAGCCCCGAATATAGAACCAACATAGTCATGAGCCCCGAATATAGAACCAGCATAGTCATGAGCCCTGAATATAGAACCAACATAGTTATGAGCCCCGAATATAGAACCAACATAGTCATAAGCCCTGAATATAGAGCCAACATAGTCATGAGCCCTAAATATAGAACCAACGTAGTCATGAGCCCCGAATATAGAACCAACATAGTTATGAGCCCCGAATATAGAACCAACATAGTCATGAGCCCCGAATATAGAACCAACATAGTCATGAGCCCCGAATATAGAACCAACATAGTCATGAGCCCCGAATATAGAACCAGCGTAGTAATGAGCCCCGAATATAGAACCAGCAAAGTCATGAGCCCCGAATATAGAACCAACATAGTCATGAGCCCTGAATATAGAACCAACATAGTCATGAGCCCCGAATATAGAATCAGCGTAGTCATGAGCCCCAAATATAGAACCAACATAGTCAGGAGCCCCAAATATAGAACCAGCGTAATCATGAGCCCTGAATCTATAAAGAGCGTAGACATGAGCCCCGAATATAGAATCAACATAGTCAGGAGCCCCCAATCTAGAACCAGCGTAGTCATGAGCCCTGACTCTAGAACCAGCATTGTCATGAGCCTCAAATCTATAAACAGCGCAGTCATGAGCCCGAATCTAGAACCAGCACAGTAATGAGCCCTGAATCTAGAACCAGCACCGTTATGAGCCTAGAATCTAGAACCAGTGTAGTCATCAGCCCTGAATCTAGAACCTGCATAGCTTTGAGCTCAGAATCTAAAACCAGCGTATCTGTGAGACATGAATATAGAACCAGTGTAGTCATGATCCCTGAATCTAGAACCAGTATAGTCATGAGCCCTGAATTGAGAACCAGCATAGTCATAGGCCCTTAATCTACAGTAGAACCAGCGTAGTCATGAGCCCTGAATCTATAACCAGCTTAGTCATGAGCCCTGAATCTAGAACCAGTTTAGTTATAAACCCTGAATCTAGGACCCGTGTAGTCATCAGCCCTGAATCTAGAACCAGCATAGCTGTGAGCCCTGAATCTAGAACTAGTGCACTGATGAGACCTGAATTTACAGCCATTGTAATGGGAAGCTTTGTATCTACAACCAGTGCCATAGTGAACCCTGAAACTAGAACCAGTGATTCTAGATCCAGTGCTGTGGGGTCAACAGAGTCATTTGATTATCATTAGGGGTTGGGGTAAGCAGAGTCATCTCATTATCATTACAGAGGGGGGTTAGCAGAGTCATCTCATTATCATTACAGGTTGTGGTCAGCAGAGTCATCTCACTATCATTACAGGTTGGGGTCAGCAGAGTCATCTTACTATCATTACAGAGTGGGGTCAACAGAGTCATCTCATTATCATAAGGGGTTGGGGTTAGCAGAGTCCTCTCATTATCATTAGGGGTTGTGGTCAGCAGAGTCATCTCATTATCATTAGGGGTTGGGGTCAGCAGAGTCATCTCACTATCATTACAGAGTGGGTCAGCAGAGTCATCTCACTATCAATAGAGGGCAGGGACAGCAGTCATCTTGTTATCATTAGCGGGTGATGTCAGTGACACAACTAAAACATCAAAACAAACTCGCCCCCATACTTTACACTGCCTGAGGGGGGTACACAGGTGAGAAGGAAACGCCGGGCCCCATATCAAACCTTACGCTCCAAAGTGAATCCAGATCTCTGCATTAACCAGACTCCAGACCACGTATCTGAGGAACTTCTGCAACCTGGGCCGAGGTGTGTCATTATGTCCAGATCCTCCTCACCCCCCTCCCCTCTGGGCCCCACGTCGGCCCCTCTCCTCAGAAGCATGTCATTATGTCCTGATCCTTCTCAGCCTCCTCCCCTTCGGACCCCCATGTCGACCTCTCTCATCAGAGGCATGCATTTATCCCTGATCCTCCTCGGCCCCCTTCATTCTGGGCCCAATGCCTCCTCAGAGGTGTGTCATTATCCCCGGCTCCTCTCAGCCCCTTCTCCTCCAGGTTCCATGATGGCCCCTCTCATCAGAGGTGTGTCATTGTGTCCAGATCCTCCTCACCCCCCTCGTCTCTGGGCCCCATGCTGGCCCTTCTCCTTAGAGGTGTGTCATTTTGTCCAGATCCTCCTCAGCCCCCTCCCCTTTGGACCCCCATGTCGACCTCTCTCATCAGAGGCATGCATTTATCCCTGATCCTCCTCAGCCCCCTTCATTCTGGGCCCAATGTCTCCTCAGAGGTGTGTCATTATCCCCGGATCCTCTCACCCCCCTCGTCTCTGGGCCCCATGCTGGCCCTTCTCCTTAGAGGTGTGTCATTATGTCCGGATCCTCCTCAGCCCCCTCCCCTTCGGACCCCCATGTCGACCTCTCTCATCAGAGGCATGCATTTATCCCTGATCCTCCTCAGCCCCCTTCATTCTGGGCCCAATGTCTCCTCAGAGGTGTGTCATTATCCCCGGATCCTCTCAGCCCCATCTCCTCCGGGTCCCATGACGGCCCCTCTCCTCAGAGGCATGTCATTATCCCAAGATCCTCTCAGCCCCCTCTCCTCCAGGTCCCATGTTGGCCCCTCTCCAAGGTGTGTCATTATGTCCAGATCCTCCTCAGTCCCTTCTGGGCCCCATGTGGGCCCCATGTTGGCCCCATTCCTCAGAGGCTTCATGTTCGAATCCTCCTCAGCCCCCGTCCACCACAACACTGCAGGCAGTCCGGTATCACACCCACCGGACATGACGAGATTGTAATGACTCCCATCCTTCTCATTGTCCTCAGATGAGTACAGAATAATCCCCTCCATTGTCCAATCACAGGAGCCATTGTCTGCTATCAGAGGTCACATGACCCCATCATGAGGTCGCGTTATGTCTATGATGTCACACAATCCAGCCACACGAGGGGCCCGATCCCCCCGATCAGGAACAGATTCTCTGCACCACACATGATAGGATTAGATACACAACTCAGCAGACTGTATCACACAGGATAGGATTAGATACACAGGTCAGCAGACAGTATCACACAGGATAGGATTAGATACACATCTCAGCAGACAGTATCACACAGGATAGGATTAGATACACAGCTCCGCAGATAGTGTCACACAGGATAGGATTAGATACACAGCTCAGCAGGCAGTATCACACAGGATGGGATTAGATACACAGCTCATCAGACAGTGTCACACAGGATAGGATTAGATACACAGCTCAGCAGGCAGTATCACACAGGACAGGATTAGATACACAGCTCAGCAGACTGTATCACACAGGATAGGATTAGATACACAGCTCAGCAGGCAGTATCACACAGGATAGGATTAGATACACAGCTCAGCAGACTGTATCACATAGGATTAGATACACAACTCAGCAGACTGTATCACACAGGATAGGATTAGATACACAGGTCAGCAGACAGTATCACACAGGATAGGATTAGATACACAGCTCAGCAGGCAGTATCACACAGGATAGGATTAGATACACAGCTCAGCAGACAGTATCACACAGGATAGGATTAGATACACAACTCAGCAGACAGTATTACACAGGGTAGGATTAGATACACAGCTCAGCAGACAGTATCACACAGGATAGGATTAGATACACAGCTCAGCAGACAGTATCATACAGGATAGGATTAGATACACAGCTCAGCAGACAGTATCACACAGGGTAGGATTAGATACACAGCTCAGCAGACTGTATCACATAGGATTAGATACACAACTCAGCAGACTGTATCACACAGGATAGGATTAGATACACAGGTCAGCAGACAGTATCACACAGGATAGGATTAGATACACAGCTCAGCAGGCAGTATCACACAGGATAGGATTAGATACACAGCTCAGCAGACAGTATCACACAGGATAGGATTAGATACACAACTCAGCAGACAGTATTACACAGGGTAGGATTAGATACACAGCTCAGCAGTCAGTATCACACAGGATAGGATTAGATACACAGCTCAGCAGACAGTATCACACAGGATAGGATTAGATACATAGCTCAGAAGACTGTATCACACAGGAGAGGATTAGATACACAGCTCAGCAGACAGTATCACACAGGATAGGATTAGATACATAGCTCAGAAGACTGTATCACACAGGATAGGATTAGATACATAGCTCAGCAGACAGTATCACACACGATAGGATTAGATACATAGCTCAGAAGACTGTATCACACAGGAGA
Organism: Bufo bufo; assembly: GCF_905171765.1. Classification (NCBI taxonomy): domain Eukaryota; kingdom Metazoa; phylum Chordata; class Amphibia; order Anura; family Bufonidae; genus Bufo; species Bufo bufo. The sequence goes on from NC_053391.1 coordinate 3,450,084, forward strand.
GGATTAGATACACAGCTCAGCAGACTGTATCACACAGGAGAGGATTAGATACACAGCTCAGCAGACAGTATCACACAGGATAGGATTAGATACACAGCTCAGCAGACAGTATCATACAGGATAGGATTAGATACACAGCTCAGCAGACAGTATCACACAGGGTAGGATTAGATACACAGCTCAGCAGACAGTATCACACAGGATAGGATTAGATACACAGCTCAGCAGGCAGTATCACACAGGATAGGATTAGATACACAGCTCAGCAGTCAGTATCACACAGGATAGGATTAGATACACAGCTCAGCAGACAGTATCACACAGGATAGGATAAGATACACAGCTCAGCAGGCAGTATCACACAGGATGGGATTAGATACACAGCTCAGCGGTCAGTATCACACAGGATAGGATTAGATACACAGCTCAGCAGACTGTATCACACAGGATAGGATTAGATACACAGTTCAGCAGGCAGTATCACACAGGATAGAATTAGATACACAGCTCAGCAGGGAGTATCACACAGGATAGGATTAGATACACAGCTCAGCAGACAGTATCACACAGGATAGGATTAGATACACAGCTCAGCAGACTGTATCACACAGGATGGGATTAGATATACAGCTCAGCAGACAGTGTCACACAGGAGAGGATTAGATACACAGCTCAGCAGTCAGTATCACACAGGATAGGATTAGATACACAGCTCAGCAGACTGTATCACACAGGATGGGATTAGATATACAGCTCAGCAGACAGTATCACACAGGATAGGATTAGATACACAGCTCAGCAGACAGTATCACACAGGATAGGATTAGATACACAGCTCAGCAGACTGTATCACACAGGATGGGATTAGATATACAGCTCAGCAGACAGTGTCACACAGGAGAGGATTAGATACACAGCTCAGCAGTCAGTATCACACAGGATAAGATTAGATACACAGCTCCGCATATAGTATCACACAGGATAGGATTAGATACACAGCTCAGCAGACAGTATCACACAGGATAGGATTAGATACACAGCTCCGCAGATAGTATCACACAGGATAGGATTAGATACACAGCTCAGCAGGCAGTATCACACAGGATGGGATTAGATACACAGCTCAGCAGTCAGTATCACACAGGATAGGATTAGATACACAGCTCCGCAGATAGTATCACACAGGATAGGATTAGATACACAGCTCAGCAGACAGTATCACACAGGATAGGATAAGATACACAGCTCAGCAGACAGTATCACACAGGATAGGATTAGATACACAGCTCAGCAGACAGTATCACACAGGATAGGATTAGATACACAGCTCAGCAGACAGTATCACACAGGACAGGATTAGATACACAGCTCAGCAGACAGTATCACACAGGATAGGATTAGATACACAGCTCAGCAGACTGTATCACACAGGATAGGATTAGATACACAGCTCAGCAGACAGTATCACACAGGATAGGATTAGATACACGGGTCAGCAGACTGTATCACACAGGATAGGATTGGATACACAGCTCAGCAGACAGTATCACACAGGATAGGATTAAATACACAGCTCAGCAGTCAGTATCACATAGGATTAGAGACACAGCTCAGCAGACAGTATCACACAGGACAGGATTAGATACAAAGCTCAGCAGACAGTATCACACAGGACAGGATTAGATACACAGCTCAGCAGTCAGTATCACACAGGATAGGATTAGATACACAGCTCAGCAGACAGTATCACACAGGATAGGATTAGATACACAGGTCAGCAGACAGTATCACACAGGATAGGATTAGATACACATCTCAGCAGACAGTATCACACAGGATAGGATTAGATACACAGCTCCGCAGATAGTGTCACACAGGATAGGATTAGATACACAGCTCAGCAGGCAGTATCACACAGGATGGGATTAGATACACAGCTCATCAGACAGTGTCACACAGGATAGGATTAGATACACAGCTCAGCAGGCAGTATCACACAGGACAGGATTAGATACACAGCTCAGCAGACTGTATCACACAGGATAGGATTAGATACACAGCTCAGCAGGCAGTATCACACAGGATAGGATTAGATACACAGCTCAGCAGACTGTATCACATAGGATTAGATACACAACTCAGCAGACTGTATCACACAGGATAGGATTAGATACACAGGTCAGCAGACAGTATCACACAGGATAGGATTAGATACACAGCTCAGCAGGCAGTATCACACAGGATAGGATTAGATACACAGCTCAGCAGACAGTATCACACAGGATAGGATTAGATACACAACTCAGCAGACAGTATTACACAGGATAGGAATAGATACACAGCTCAGCAGGCAGTATCACACAGGATAGGATTAGATACACAGCTCAGCAGACAGTATCACACAGGATGGGTTTAGATACACCCCTCAGCAGACAGTATCACACAGGGTAGGATTAGATACACAGCTCAGCAGACAGTATCACACAGGATAGGATTAGATACACAGCTCAGCAGACAGTATCACACAGGATAGGATTAGATACACAGCTCAGCAGACAGTATCATACAGGATAGGATTAGATACACAGCTCAGCAGACAGTATCACACAGGGTAGGATTAGATACACAGCTCAGCAGACTGTATCACATAGGATTAGATACACAACTCAGCAGACTGTATCACACAGGATAGGATTAGATACACAGGTCAGCAGACAGTATCACACAGGATAGGATTAGATACACAGCTCAGCAGGCAGTATCACACAGGATAGGATTAGATACACAGCTCAGCAGACAGTATCACACAGGATAGGATTAGATACACAACTCAGCAGACAGTATTACACAGGGTAGGATTAGATACACAGCTCAGCAGTCAGTATCACACAGGATAGGATTAGATACACAGCTCAGCAGACAGTATCACACAGAATAGGATTAGATACATAGCTCAGCAGACAGTATCACACAGGATAGGATTAGATACATAGCTCAGAAGACTGTATCACACAGGAGAGGATTAGATACACAGCTCAGCAGACAGTATCACACAGGATAGGATTAGATACATAGCTCAGAAGACTGTATCACACAGGATAGGATTAGATACATAGCTCAGCAGACAGTATCACACACGATAGGATTAGATACATAGCTCAGAAGACTGTATCACACAGGAGAGGATTAGATACACAGCTCAGCAGACTGTATCACACAGGAGAGGATTAGATACACAGCTCAGCAGACAGTATCACACAGGATAGGATTAGATACACAGCTCAGCAGACAGTATCATACAGGATAGGATTAGATACACAGCTCAGCAGACAGTATCACACAGGGTAGGATTAGATACACAGCTCAGCAGACAGTATCACACAGGATAGGATTAGATACACAGCTCAGCAGGCAGTATCACACAGGATAGGATTAGATACACAGCTCAGCAGTCAGTATCACACAGGATAGGATTAGATACACAGCTCAGCAGACAGTATCACACAGGATAGGATAAGATACACAGCTCAGCAGGCAGTATCACACAGGATGGGATTAGATACACAGCTCAGCGGTCAGTATCACACAGGATAGGATTAGATACACAGCTCAGCAGACTGTATCACACAGGATAGGATTAGATACACAGTTCAGCAGGCAGTATCACACAGGATGGGATTAGATATACAGCTCAGCAGACAGTGTCACACAGGAGAGGATTAGATACACAGCTCAGCAGTCAGTATCACACAGGATAAGATTAGATACACAGCTCCGCATATAGTATCACACAGGATAGGATTAGATACACAGCTCAGCAGACAGTATCACACAGGATAGGATTAGATACACAGCTCCGCAGATAGTATCACACAGGATAGGATTAGATACACAGCTCAGCAGGCAGTATCACACAGGATGGGATTAGATACACAGCTCAGCAGTCAGTATCACACAGGATAGGATTAGATACACAGCTCCGCAGATAGTATCACACAGGATAGGATTAGATACACAGCTCAGCAGACAGTATCACACAGGATAGGATAAGATACACAGCTCAGCAGACAGTATCACACAGGATAGGATTAGATACACAGCTCAGCAGACAGTATCACACAGGATAGGATTAGATACACAGCTCAGCAGACAGTATCACACAGGACAGGATTAGATACACAGCTCAGCAGACAGTATCACACAGGATAGGATTAGATACACAGCTCAGCAGACTGTATCACACAGGATAGGATTAGATACACAGCTCAGCAGACAGTATCACACAGGATAGGATTAGATACACGGGTCAGCAGACTGTATCACACAGGATAGGATTGGATACACAGCTCAGCAGACAGTATCACACAGGATAGGATTAAATACACAGCTCAGCAGTCAGTATCACATAGGATTAGAGACACAGCTCAGCAGACAGTATCACACAGGACAGGATTAGATACAAAGCTCAGCAGACAGTATCACACAGGACAGGATTAGATACACAGCTCAGCAGTCAGTATCACACAGGATAGGATTAGATACACAGCTCAGCAGACAGTATCACACAGGATAGGATTAGATACACAGGTCAGCAGACAGTATCACACAGGATAGGATTAGATACACAGCTCAGCAGACAGTATCACACAGGATAGGATTAGATACACAGCTCAGCAGTCAGTATCACACAGGATAGGATTAGATACACAGCTCAGCAGGCAGTATCACACAGGATAGGATTAGATACACAACTCAGCAGACAGTATCACACAGGATAGGATTAGATACACAGCTCAGCAGTCAGTATCACACAGGATAGGATTAGATACACAACTCAGCAGATTGTATCACACAGGATAGGATTAGATACACAGCTCAGCAGTCAGTATCACACAGGATAGGATTAGATACACAACTCAGCAGACTGTATCACACAGGAGAGGATTAGATACACAGCTCAGCAGACTGTATCACACAGGATAGGATTAGATACACAGCTCAGCAGTCAGTATCACACAGGACAGGATTAGATACACAGCTCAGCAGACAGTATCACACAGGATAGGATTAGATACACAGCTCAGCAGACAGTATCACACAGGATAGGATTAGATACACAGCTCAGCAGACAGTATCACACAGGATAGGATTAGATACACAGCTCAGCAGACAGTATCACACAGGATAGGATTAGATACACAGCTCAGCAGGTAGTATCACACAGGACAGGATTAGATACACAGCTCAGCAGACAGTATCACACAGGATAGGATTAGATACACAGCTCAGCAGGTAGTATCACACAGGATAGGATTAGATACACAGCTCAGCAGGTAGTATCACACAGGATAGGATTAGATACACAGCTCAGCAGACAGTATCACACAGGATAGGATTAGATACACAGCTCAGCAGACAGTATCACACATGATAGGATTAGATACACAGCTCAGCAGACAGTATCACACAGGATAGGATTAGATACACAGCTCAGCAGACTGTATCACACAGGATAGGATTAGATACACAGCTCAGCAGACTGTATCACACAGGATAGGATTAGATACACAGCTCAGCAGACAGTATCACACAGGATAGGATTAGATACACAGCTCAGCAGACAGTATCACACATGATAGGATTAGATACACAGCTCAGCAGACAGTATCACACAGGACAGGATTAGATACACAGCTCAGCAGACAGTATCACACATGACAGGATTAGATACACAGCTCAGCAGTCAGTATCACACAGGGTAGGATTAGATACACAACTCAGCAGACTGTATCACACAGGATAGGATTAGATACACAGCTCAGCAGTCAGTATCACACAGGATAGGATTAGATACACAACTCAGCAGACAGTATCACACAGGATTAGATACACAGCTCAGCAGACTGTATCACACAGGATAGGATTAGATAAAGAGCTCAGCAGACAGTATCACACAGGATTAGATACACAGCTCAGCAGACAGTATCACACAGGGTAGGATTAGATACACAGCTCAGCAGACAGTATCACACAGGAGAGGATTAGATACACAGCTCAGCAGGCAGTATCACACAGGATAGGATTAGATACACAACTCAGCAGACAGTATCACACAGGATAGGATCAGATACACAGCTCAGCAGACAGTATCACACAGGATAGGATTAGATACACAGCTCAGCAGGCAGTATCACACAGGATAGGATTAGATACACAACTCAGCAGACAGTATCACACAGGATATGATTAGATACACAGCTCAGCAGTCAGTATCACACAGGATAGGATTAGATACACAACTCAGCAGATTGTATCACACAGGATAGGATTAGATACACAGCTCAGCAGTCAGTATCACACAGGATAGGATTAGATACACAACTCAGCAGACTGTATCACACAGGAGAGGATTAGATACACAGCTCAGCAGACTGTATCACACAGGATAGGATTAGATACACAGCTCAGCAGACACTATCACACAGGATAGGATTAGATACACAGCTCAGCAGTCAGTATCACACAGGATAGGATTAGATACACAACTCAGCAGACAGTATCACACAGGGTAGGATTAGATACACAACTCAGCAGACAGTATCACACAGGACAGGATTAGATACACAGCTCAGCAGACAGTATCACACAGTGTAGGATTAGATACACAGCTCAGCAGTCAGTATCACACAGGACAGGATTAGATACACAGCTCAGCAGACAGTATTACACAGGATAGGATTAGATACACAGCTCAGCAGACAGTATCACACAGGATAGGATTAGATACACAGCTCAGCAGACAGTATCACACAGGATAGGATTAGATACACAGCTCAGCAGACAGTATCACACAGGGTAGGATTAGATACACAGCTCAGCAGACAGTATCACACAGGACAGGATTAGATACACAGCTCAGCAGACAGTATCACACTGGATAGGATTAGATACACAGCTCAGCAGACAGTATCACACAGGATAGGATTAGATACACAGCTCAGCAGACAGTATCACACAGGATAGGATTAGATACACAGCTCAGCAGACAGTATCACACAGGATAGGATTAGATACACAGCTCAGCAGGTAGTATCACACAGGACAGGATTAGATACACAGCTCAGCAGACAGTATCACACAGGATAGGATTAGATACACAGCTCAGCAGGTAGTATCACACAGGATAGGATTAGATACACAGCTCAGCAGGTAGTATCACACAGGATAGGATTAGATACACAGCTCAGCAGACAGTATCACACATTGTAGGATTAGATACACAGCTCAGCAGACAGTATCACACAGGATAGGATTAGATACACAGCTCAGCAGACAGTATCACACATGATAGGATTAGATACACAGCTCAGCAGACAGTATCACACAGGATAGGATTAGATACACAGCTCAGCCGGCAGTATCACACAGGACAGGATTAGATACACAGCTCAGCAGTCAGTATCACACAGGGTAGGATTAGATACACAACTCAGCAGACTGTATCACACAGGATAGGATTAGATACACAGCTCAGCAGTCAGAATCACACAGGATAGGATTAGATACACAACTCAGCAGACAGTATCACACAGGATTAGATACACAGCTCAGCAGACAGTATCACACAGGATAGGATTAGATACACAACTCAGCAGACAGTATCACACAGGACAGGATGAGATACACAGCTCAGCAGACAGTATCACACAGGATTAGATACACAGCTCAGCAGACAGTATCACACAGGGTAGGATTAGATACACAGCTCAGCAGACAGTATCACATAGGATAGGATTAGATACACAGCTCAGCAGACAGTATCACACAGGATAGGATTAGATACACAGCTCAGCAGACAGTATCACACAGGATAGGATTAGATACACAGCACAGCAGACAGTATCACACAGGATAGGATTAGATACATAGCTCAGCAGACAGTATCACACAGGATAGGATTAGATACACAGCTCAGCAGACAGTATCACACAGGATAGGATTAGATACACATCTCAGCAGACTCTATCACACAGGATAGGATTAGATACACAGCTCAGCAGACAGTATCACACATGATAGGATTAGATACACGGCTCAGCAGTCAGTATCACACAGGATAGGATTAGATACACAGCTCAGAAGACAGTATCACACAGGGTAGGATTAGATACACAACTCAGCAGACTGTATCACACAGGATAGGATTAGATACACAGCTCAGCAGTCAGAATCACACAGGATAGGATTAGATACACAACTCAGCAGACAGTATCACACAGGATTAGATACACAGCTCAGCAGACAGTATCACACAGGATAGGATGAGATACACAGCTCAGCAGACAGTATCACACAGGATAGGATTAGATACACAGCTCAGCAGTCAGAATCACACAGGATAGGATTAGATACACAGCTCAGCAGACAGTATCACACAGGATAGGATTAGATACACAGCTCAGCAGACAGTATCACACAGGGTAGGATTAGATACACAGCTCAGCAGACAGTATCACATAGGATAGGATTAGATACACAGCTCAGCAGACAGTATCACACAGGATAGGATTAGATACACAGCTCAGCAGACAGTATCACACAGGATAGGATTAGATACACAGCACAGCAGACAGTATCACACAGGATAGGATTAGATACATAGCTCAGCAGACAGTATCACACAGGATAGGATTAGATACACAGCTCAGCAGACAGTATCACACAGGATAGGATTAGATACACATCTCAGCAGACTCTATCACACAGGATAGGATTAGATACACAGCTCAGCAGACAGTATCACACATGATAGGATTAGATACACGGCTCAGCAGTCAGTATCACACAGGATAGGATTAGATACACAGCTCAGAAGACAGTATCACACAGGATAGGATTAGATACACAGCACAGCAGACAGTATCACACAGGATAGGATTAGATACACAGCTCAGCAGACAGTATCACACAGGACAGGATTAGATACACAGCTCAGCAGACTCTATCACACAGGATAGGATTAGATACACAGCTCAGCAGACAGTATCACACAGGATAGGATTAGATACACAGCTCAGCAGACAGTATCACACATGATAGGATTAGATACACGGCTCAGCAGTCAGTATCACACAGGATAGGATTAGATACACAGCTCAGCAGACTGTATCACACAGGATAGGATTAGATACACAGCTCAGCAGTCAGTATCACACAGGATAGGATTAGATACACAGCTCAGCAGACAGTATCACACAGGACAGGATTAGATACACAGCTCAGCAGACTGTATCACACAGGATAGGATTAGATACACAGCTCAGCAGACCTTATCACACAGGATAGGATTAGATACACAGCTCAGCAGACAGTATCACACAGGATAGGATTAGATACACAGCTCAGCAGACAGTATCACACAGGATAGGATTAGATACACAGCTCAGCAGACAGTATCACACAGGATAGGATTAGATACACAGCTCAGCAGACTGTATCACACAGGATAGGATTAGATACACAGCTCAGCAGACAGTATCACACAGGACAGGATTAGATACACAGCTCAGCAGACTATCACACAGGATAGGATTAGATACACAGCTCAGCAGACTGTATCACACAGGATAGGATTAGATACATAGCTCAGCAGACAGTATCACACAGGATAGGATTAGATACACAGCTCAGCAGACAGTATCACACAGGATAGGATTAGATACACAGCTCAGCAGAGGGTATCACACAGGACAGGATTAGATACACAGCTCAGCAGACAGTATCACACAGGATAGGATTAGATACACAGCTCAGCAGACAGTATCACACAGGATAGGATTAGATACACAGCTCAGCAGACTGTATCACACAGGATAGGATTAGATACACATCTCAGCAGACTGTATCACACAGGATAGGATTAGATACACAGCTCAGCAGACAGTATCACACAGGATAGGATTAGATACACCGCTCAGCAGACAGTATCACACAGGATAGGATTAGATACACAGCTCAGCAGACAGTATCACACAGGATAGGATTAGATACACAGCTCAGCAGACAGTATCACACAGGATAGGATTAGATACACATCTCAGCAGTCAGCATCACACAGGATAGGTTTAGATACACAGCTCAGCAGACAGTATCACACAGGATAGGATTAGATACACTGCTCAGCAGGGAGTATCACACAGGATAGGATTAGATACACAGCTCAGCAGACAGTATCACACAGGATAGGATTAGATACACAGCTCAGCAGTCAGCATCACACAGGATAGGTTTAGATACACAGCTCAGCAGACAGTATCACACAGGATAGGATTAGATACACTGCTCAGCAGGGAGTATCACACAGGATAGGATTAGATACACAGCTCAGCAGACAGTATCACACAGGATAGGATTAGATACACAGCTCAGCAGACAGTATCACACAGGACAGTATTAGATACACAGCTCAGCAAACTGTATCACACAGGATAGGATTAGATACACAGCTCAGCAGACAGTATCACACAGGTTAGGATTAGATACACAGCTCAGCAGACTGTATCACACAGGACAGTATTAGATACACAGCTCAGTAGACAGTATCACACATGATAGGATTAGATACACAGCTCAGCAGACAGTATCACACAGGATAGGATTAGATACACAGCTCAGCAGACAGTATCACACAGGATAGGATTAGATACACAGCTCAGCAGACAGTATCACACATGATAGGATTAGATACACAGCTAAGCAGACAGTATCACACAGGATAGGATTAGATACACAGCTCAGCAGACAGTATCACACAGGACAGGATTAGATACACAGCTCAGCAGACAGTATCACACAGGACAGTATTAGATACACAGCTCAGCAGACAGTATCACACATGATAGGATTAGATACACAGCTCAGCAGACAGTATCACACAGGATAGGATTAGATACACAGCTCAGCAGACAGTATCACACAGGATAGGATTAGATACACAGCTCAGCAGACAGTATCACACATGATAGGATTAGATACACAGCTAAGCAGACAGTATCACACAGGATAGGATTAGATACACAGTTTAGCAGACAGTATCACACAGAATAGGATTAGATACACAGCTCAGCAGACAGTATCACACAGTATAGGATTAGATACACAGCTCAGCAGACAGTATCACACAGGACAGGATTAGATACACAGCTCAGCAGACAGTATCACACAGGACAGGATTAGATACACAGCTCAGCAGACAGTATCACACAGGATAGGATTAGATACACAGCTCAGCAGACAGTATCACACAGGACAGGATTAGATACACAGCTCAGCAGACTGTATCACACAGGATAGGATTAGATACACAGCTCAGCAGACTGTATCACACAGGGTAGGATTAGATACGCAGCTCAGCAGACAGTATCACACAGGATAGGATTAGATACACAGCTCAGCAGACTGTATCACACAGGATAGGATTAGATACACAGCTCAGCAGACTGTATCACACAGGGTAGGATTAGATACGCAGCTCAGCAGACAGTATCACACAGGATAGGATTAGATACACGGCTCAGCAGGTAGTATCACACAGGATAGGATTAGATACACGGCTCAGCAGACAGTATCACACAGGATTAGATACACAGCTCAGCAGACAGTATCACACAGGACAGGATTAGATACACAGCTCAGCAGGCAGTATCACACAGGATAGGATTAGATACACAGCTCAGCAGACAGTATCACACAGGATAGGATTAGATATACAGCTCAGCAGACAGTATCACACAGGATAGGATTAGATACACAGCTCAGCAGACAGTATCACACAGGACAGGATTAGATACACAGCTCAGCAGTCAGTATCACACAGGATAGGATTAGATACACAGCTCAGCAGACAGTATCACACAGGACAGGATTAGATACACAGCTCAGCAGACTGTATCACACAGGATAGGATTAGATACACAACTCAGCAGGCAGTATCACACAGGATAGGATTAGATACACAGCTCAGCAGACAGTATCACACAGGACAGGATTAGATACACAGCTCAGCAGACAGTATCACACAGGATAGGATTAGATACACAGCTCAGCAGACAGTATCACACAGGATAGGATTAGATACACAGCTCAGCGGTCAGTATCACACAGGATAGGATTAGATACACAGCTCAGCAGACAGTATCACACAGGATAGGATTAGATACACAGCTCAGCAGGCAGTATCACACAGGATAGGATTAGATACACAGCTCAGCAGACAGTATCACACAGGACAGGATTAGATACACAGCTCAGCAGACTGTATCACACAGGATAGGATTAGATACACAGCTCAGCAGACAGTATCACACAGGACAGGATTAGATACACAGCTCAGCAGTCAGTATCACACAGGATAGGATTAGATACACAGCTCAGCAGTCAGTATCACACAGGATAGGATTAGATACACAGCTCAGCAGACTGTATCACACAGGATAGGATTAGATACAAAGCTCAGCAGACAGTATCACACAGGATAGGATTAGATACACAGCTCAGCAGACTGTATCACACAGGATAGGATTAGATACACAGCTCAGCAGACAGTATCACACAGGATAGGATTAGATACACAGCTCAGCAGACAGTATCACACAGGATAGAATTAGATACAAAGCTCAGCAGACAGTATCACACAGGATATGATTAGATACACAGCTCAGCAGACAATATCACACAGGATAGAATTAGATACACAACTCAGCAGACAGTATCACACAGGATAGGATTAGATACACAGCTCAGCAGACAGTATCACGCAGGATAGGATTAGATACACAGCTCAGCAGGCAGTATCACACAGGATAGGATTAGATACAGCTCAGCAGACAGTATCACACAGGATAGGATTAGATACACAGCTCTGCAGACAGTATCTCACAGGACAGGATTAGATACACAGCTCAGCAGACAGTATCACACAGGACCGGATTAGATACACAGCTCAGCAGACAGTATCACACAGTACAGGATTAGATACATCTGTACATGAAGCTACACCATTAATCAGACATTGATTGGTTGTAGATGCAGCAGAGCTATTACCGCACAATGCCCGGGCCCCTGCGCTGTGTCCCCTCCCTAATCCTATCAACAACATCCAGAATATAAAGAGCCCAGCAGTGGACACAGGACCAAGGAGGCATCATGTACCTCACACCTCACAGCACCGCACTGCAATGTCTGCTCACAGCCGCTCTGCTACTCTACACAGGTGAGTCCATATCCCCCCATATCCGCACTGCACTGCTCTTATATACAGGTGACCCCCATATTATTATTATTATTTATTATTAAAGCGCCATTCATTCCATAGCGCTGTACATATGATAAGCGGTGCACATACATAATACAGACAATTGCACTAATCATAAACAAGACGAGTTACAGACTGGTACAGAAGGAGAGAGGGCCCTGCCCGCGAGGCTTACAATCTACATGGTATGGGAGAAGGACACAGTAGGTGAGGGTGAAGCAAGTCATGGCGGTATAGAGGCAGCAGGGTCACTGGTTGTCGGCTTGTCTGAAGAGGTGGTTTTCAGGTTTCTTTTGAAGGATTCCACTGTAGGTGAGAGTCTGATATGTTGGGGCAGCGAGTTCCAGAGTGTGGGGGATGCACAGGAGAAATCCTGGAGGAGATTGTGGGAAGAGGCAATAAGAGGAGAGGAGAGGAGGAGGTCTTGTGAGGATCGGAGAGTGCGTGTGGGGGTGTATCGGGAAAGTAGCTCAGAGATGTAGGGAGGGGACAGGTTATGGACGCCTTGTATGTATTTGTTAGTACTTTGAAGTGAATTCGTTGGGCAATGGGGAGCCAGTAAAGGGATTGGCAGAGGGGAGAGGCAGAGGAGTAACAGGGTGAGAGGTGGATTAGTCGGGCAGCAGAGTTGAGGATAGATTGGAGGGGTGCGAGAGTGCTAGATGGAAGGCCACAGAGGAGAGTGTTGCAGTAGTCTAGGCGGGAGATGATGAGGGCATGTACAAGAATTTTTGCAGATTCAAAGTTGAGGAAAGCGCGGATGTGGGAGATGTTTTTGAGTTGGAGGTGGCAGGTGGTGGAAAGGGCTTGGATGTGCGGTCGGAAGGAGAGGGCAGAATCCAAGGTCACTCCAAGGCAGCGGACTTGGTTGACCGGGGAGAGTGTGCAGCCATTGATCGTGATAGATAGGTCTGTTGGGGGGGTTGAGCAAGATGAGGGAAAGATGATGAATTCTGTTTTATCCATGTTAAGTTTTAGAAAGAGAAAGATGAAGAAAGATATAGAAGATAGACATTGTGGGATTCTTGATAGTAAGGTGGTGATGTCTGGACCAGAGAGGTAGAGTTGTGGTGTCGTCAGCGTAGGAGTGATACTGAAAGCCATGGGACTCTATGAGATGTCCCAGGCCAAAAGTGTAGATAGAGAAGAGCAGGGGTCCTAGGACAGAGCCTTGCGGGACACCAACAGAGAGGGAATGAGATGAGGAGGTGGTGCGGGAGTGGGAGACCCTAAACGTCCGGTCTGTGAGGTATGGTGTGATCCAGGAGAGGCCCAGGTCAGTGATGCCAAGAGATGAGAGAGTTTGTAACAGAAGGGAGTGGTCGACAGTGTCGAAGGCAGAGGACAGGTCAAGGAGAAGGAGGACAGAGTAATGGAGAAGGCAGAGGACAGGTCAAGAAGGAGGACAGAGTATTGTTTCTTGGTTTTGGCTGTCAGTAGGTCATTGGTGACTTTGGTGAGGGCAGTCTCAGTCGAGTGGTGGGGTCGGAAACCAGGTTGTAGCCGGTCAAAGAGGGAGCAGGAGGAGAGGTGGGAGGACAGTTCAGAATGGACATGTTGCTCAAGTAGCTTTGAGGCATATGGAAGAAGTGATATGGGGCGATAACTGGACAAAGAAGATGGGTCAAGTGAAGGCTTTTTGAGGATGGGTGTAATGGTAGCATGTTTAAAAGCAGAGGGGAAGACACCAGAGGTTAGTGATAGGTTGAAGAGATGAGATAGGGCTGGGATAAACACTGTGGTGAGGTTAGGGATGAGGTGGGATGGGATTGGGTCAAGTGCACAGGTGGTGAGATGTGATCTGGAGAGTAGAGTGGAGAGTTTTTCTTCTGTAATGGTGGAGAAGCAGCTTTTGGGAGAAGAGGACTGAGCAGTTGTGTAGAGGGTCTGTGGGGACTGTGTAGTGAAGCTTTCTCTGATGTTGACTATTTTTTGTTTGAAGTATTTGGCAAAGTCCTCAGCTGAGAAGAGAGTAGAGGGTGGGGGCGCTGGGGGACGGAGAAGATAGTTAAGTGTTAAAAAGTTTTTTAGGGCTGTGGGCCAGAGAAGATATGAGAGATGAGAAGTCGCCTGCTTCCCATCAGCGAGTGAGGACTTGAACATGAGGAGGGATTGTTTGTATGCGGTGAAGTGATCTTTAGGGTGGGATTTCTTCCATCGCCGATCAGCAGCCCTGGAAGCTAGTCTGAGATTTTTGGTCAGGTTGGTGTTCCAGGGTTGTCTGTTGGTTTTTCAGGATTTGTTGTGTATTTGTTGGGAGCAGCAGTGTCCAGAGCTGTACTTATTGTGGTGTTAGGGTCCATTCACACGTCCGCAATTCTGTTCCGCATTTTGTGGAATGGAATTGCGGACCCATTCATTTCTATGGGGCAGCACAATGTGCTGCCCAGATACTGAATTGCGGACCCGCACTTCCGGGTCTGCAATTCCTTTCCCAAAAAAAATAGAACATGTCCTATTCTTGTCCTCAATTGCGGAATGCACATTGTTACGGATGTCTGAATGGAGCATTATGCAGGGTGGTGGCAGCATCTGGGTCTTGGAGGGAACAGATGGTAGAGAGTGGCAGAAGAGAGTCAGAGAGCAAGCGAAAGTCGAGATGTTTGAGGTTCCTGCGGGGGTGTACTGGTGTGTGGACCGGGGGAGCAGCAGAAGAGACCAGTGAAGAGAAGGTGAGTAGGCTGTGGTCGGAGAGGGGGAGAGGCGAATCAGAAAGGTTACTACATAGGGGGCAGAGGCGGGTGAAGATCAGATCCAGAGTGTGACCATCTCTGTGGGTGGGAGCTGACGACCACTGTGAGAGGTCAAAGGAGGAAGAGAGCGATAGGAGTTTAGAGGCGGCCGAGTGGCAGGTGTCAATGGGGATGATGAAGTCACCCATGATGACAGGGGATGTCGGCAGAAAGTGTAGTAGCCAGGTGTTAAAGTGGTCAAGAAAGATGGTGGCTTGGCCTGGGGGGCGGTAAATGACGGCTACTTGAAGGTTGGAGGGAGAGTAGATGCGAACAGAGTGTACTTCAAATGAGGTGAGCGTAATGGAGGGTGGCAGTGGAGCTGGGCTGTAAGAGAAGGTGTCTGATAGGGGAAGACCAACTCCTCCAACCCCCCCCAGTCCCACACTGCACTGCTCTTATATACAGGTGACCCCCATATCCACACTGCACCCCACACTGCACTGCTCTTATACACAGGTGTCCCCCATATCCACACTGCACCCCACAACTGCACTGCTCTTATATACAGGTGACCCCCATATCCACACTGCACCCCACAACTGCACTGCTCTTATATAAAGGTGACCCCCATATCCACACTGCACCCCACACTGCACTGCTCTTATATACAGGTGACCCCCATATCCACACTGCACCCCACAACTGCACTGCTCTTATACACAGGTGACCCCCATATCCATACTGCACCCCACAACTGCACTGCTCTTATATACAGGTGACCCCCATATCCACACTGCACCCCACAACTGCACTGCTCTTATATACAGGTGACCCCCATATCCACACTGCACCCCACAACTGCACTGCTCTTATACACAGGTGACCCCCATATCCACACTGCACCCCACAACTGCACTGCTCTTATATACAGGTGACCACCATATCCACAATGCACCCCACAACTGCACTGCTCTTATATACAGGTGACCCCCATATCCACACTGCACCACACAACTGCACTGCTCTTATACACAGGTGACCCCCATATCCACACTGCACCCCACAACTGCACTGCTCTTATATACAGGTGACCCCCATATCCACACTGCACCACACACTGCACTGCTCTTATACACAGGTGTCCCCCATATCCACACTGCACCCCACAACTGCACTGCTCTTATATACAGGTGACCCCCATATCCACACTGCACCCCACAACTGCACTGCTCTTATATACAGGTGACCACCATATCCACACTGCACCCCACAACTGCACTGCTCTTATATACAGGTGACCCCCATATCCACACTGCACCCCACAACTGCACTGCTCTTATATACAGGTGACCCCCATATCCACACTGCACCACACACTGCACTGCTCTTATACACAGGTGTCCCCCATATCCACACTGCACCCCACAACTGCACTGCTCTTATATACAGGTGACCCCCATATCCACACTGCACCCCACAACTGCACTGCTCTTATATACAGGTGACCCCCATATCCACACTGCACCCCACACTGCACTGCTCTTATATACAGGTGTCCCCCATATCCACACTGCACCCCACAACTGCACTGCTCAAATATACAGGTGACCCCCCATATCCACACTGCACCCCACAACTGCACTGCTCTTATATACAGGTGACCCCCATATCCACACTGCACCCCACACTGCACTGCTCTTATACACAGGTGTCCCCCATATCCACACTGCACCCCACAACTGCACTGCTCTTATATACAGGTGACCCCCATATCCACACTGCACCCCACAACTGCACTGCTCTTATATACAGGTGACCCCCATCACTGCACTGCTCTTATATACAGGTGACCCCCATCACTGCACTGCTCTTATATACAGGTGACCCCCATCACTGCACTGCTCTTATATACAGGTGACCCCCATATCAAGACTGAAGCCCACAACTGCACTGCTCTTATATACAGGTGACCCCCATATCCACACTGCACCCCACAACTGCACTGCTCTTATATACAGGTGACCCCCATATCCACACTGCACCACACACTGCACTGCTCTTATACACAGGTGTCCCCCATATCCACACTGCACCCCACAACTGCACTGCTCTTATATACAGGTGACCCCCATATCCACACTGCGCCCCACAACTGCACTGCTCTTATATACAGGTGACCCCCATCACTGCACTGCTCTTATATACAGGTGACCCCCCATATCCACACTGCACCCCGCACTGCACTCCTCTGATATACAGGTAACCCCCATATTCACACTGCACCCCACAACTGCACTGCTCTTATATACAGGTGACCCCCATATCCACACTGCCCCCACAACTGCACTGCTCTTATATACAGGTGACCCCCATATCCACACTGCACCCCACAACTGCACTGCTCTTATATACAGGTGACCCCCATATCCACACTGCACCCCACAACTGCACTGCTCTTATATACAGGTGACCCCCATCACTGCACTGCTCTTATATACAGGTGACCCCCATATGCACACTGCACCCCACAACGGGACTGCTCTTATACACAGGTGACCCCCATATCCACACTGCACCCCACAACTGCACTGCTCTTATATACAGGTGACCCCCATATCCACATTGCACCCCACACTGCACTCCTCTGATATACAGGTAACCCCCATATTCACACTGCACCCCACAACTGCACTGCTCTTATATACAGGTGACCCCCATATCCACACTGCACCCCACAACTGCACTGCTCTTATACACAGGTGACCCCCATATCCACACTGCCCCCCACAACTGCACTGCTCTTATATACAGGTGAACCCCATATCCACACTGCACCCCACACCTGCACTGCTCTTATACACAGGTGTCTCCATATCCACACTGCCCCCTACAACTGCAATTCTCTTATATACAGGTGACCCCCCCATATCCACACTGCAATCCACAACTGCACTGCTCTTATATACAGGTGACCCCCATATCCACACTGCACCCCACAACTGCACTGCTCTTATATACCGGTGACCCCCATATCCACACTGCCCGCCACAACTGCATTGCTCTTATATACAGGTGAGCCCCATATCCACACTGCACCCCACAACTGCACTGCTCTTATATACAGGTGACCCCCATATCCACACTGCACCCCACAACTGCACTGCTCTTATATACAGGTGACCCCCATATCCACACTGCACCCCACAACTGCACTGCTCTTATACACAGGTGACCCCCATATCCACACTGCACCCCACAACTGCACTGCTCTTATATACAGGTGACCCCCATATCCACACTGCACCCCACAACTGCACTGCTCTTATATACAGGTGACCCCCATATCCACACTGCACCCCACACTGCACTGCTCTTATACACAGGTGTCCCCCATATCCACACTGCACCCCACAACTGCACTGCTCTTATACACAGGTGACCCCCATATCCACACTGCACCCCACAACTGCAGTGCTCTTATATACAGGTGACCCCCATATCCACACTGCACCCCACAACTGCACTGCTCATATATACAGGTGACCCCCATATCCACACTGCCCGCCACAACTGCACTGCTCTTATATACAGGTGACCACCATATCCACACTGCACCCCACAACTGCACTGTTCTTATATACAGGTGACCCCCATATCCACACTGCACCCCACACTGCACTGCTCTTATACACAGGTGTCCTCCATATCCACACTGCACCCCACAACTGCACTGCTCTTATACACAGGTGACCCCCATATCCACACTGCACCCCACAACTCCACTGCTCTTATATACAGGTGACCCCCATATCCACACTGCACCCCACAACTGCACTGCTCTTATATACAGGTGACCCCCATATCCACACTGCACCCCACAACTGCACTGCTCTTATATACAGGTGACCCCCCCATATCCACACTGCACCCCACAACTGCACTGCTCTTATATACAGGTGACCCCCATATCCACACTGCACCCCACAACTGCACTGCTCTTATATACAGGTGACCCCCATATCCACACTGCACCCCACAACTGCACTGCTCTTATATACAGGTGACCCCCCCATATCCACACTGCACCCCACAACTGCACTGCTCTTATATACAGGTGACCCCCATATCCACACTGCACCCCACAACTGCACTGCTCTTATATACAGGTGACCCCCATATCCACACTGCACCCCACAACTGCACTGCTCTTATATACAGGTGACCCCCATATCCACACTGCCCGCCACAACTGCACTGCTCTTATATACAGGTGAGCCCCATATCCACACTGCACCCCACAACTGCACTGCTCTTATATACAGGTGACCCCCATATCCACACTGCACCCCACAACTGCACTGCTCTTATATACAGGTGACCCCCATATCCACACTGCACCCCACAACTGCACTGCTCTTATACACAGGTGACCCCCATATCCACACTGCACCCCACAACTGCACTGCTCTTATATACAGGTGACCCCCATATCCACACTGCACCCCACAACTGCACTGCTCTTATATACAGGTGACCCCCATATCCACACTGCACCCCACACTGCACTGCTCTTATACACAGGTGTCCCCCATATCCACACTGCACCCCACAACTGCACTGCTCTTATACACAGGTGACCCCCATATCCACACTGCACCCCACAACTGCACTGCTCTTATATACAGGTGACCCCCATTTCCACACTGCCCGCCACAACTGCAGTGCTCTTATATACAGGTGACCCCCATATCCACACTGCACCCCACAACTGCACTGCTCTTATATACAGGTGACCCCCATATCCACACTGCCCGCCACAACTGCACTGCTCTTATATACAGGTGACCACCATATCCACACTGCACCCCACAACTGGACTGTTCTTATATACAGGTGACCCCCATATCCACACTGCACCCCACACTGCACTGCTCTTATACACAGGTGTCCTCCATATCCACACTGCACCCCACAACTGCACTGCTCTTATACACAGGTGACCCCCATATCCACACTGCACCCCACAACTGCACTGCTCTTATATACAGGTGACCCCCATATCCACACTGCACCCCACAACTGCACTGCTCTTATATACAGGTGACCCCCATATCCACACTGCACCCCACAACTGCACTGCTCTTATATACAGGTGACCCCCCCATATCCACACTGCACCCCACAACTGCACTGCTCTTATATACAGGTGACCCCCATATCCACACTGCACCCCACAACTGCACTGCTCTTATATACAGGGGACCCCCATATCCACACTGCACCCCACAACTGCACTGCTCTTATATACAGGTGACCCCCCCATATCCACACTGCACCCCACAACTGCACTGCTCTTATATACAGGTGACCCCCATATCCACACTGCACCCCACAACTGCACTGCTCTTATATACAGGTGACCCCCATATCCACACTGCACCCCACAACTGCACTGCTCTTATATACAGGTGACCCCCATATCCACACTGCACCCCACACTGCACTGCTCTTATACACAGGTGACCCCCATATCCACACTGCACCCCACACTGCACTGCTCTTATATACAGGTGACCCCCCATATCCACACTGCACCCCACACTGCACTGCTCTTATACACAGGTGTCCTCCATATCCACACTGCACCCCACAACTGCACTGCTCTTATACACAGGTGACCCCCATATCCACACTGCACCCCACAACTGCACTGCTCTTATATACAGGTGACCCCCATATCCACACTGCACCCCACAACTGCACTGCTCTTATATACAGGTGACCCCCATATCCACACTGCACCCCACAACTGCACTGCTCTTATATACAGGTGACCCCCCCATATCCACACTGCACCCCACAACTGCACTGCTCTTATATACAGGTGACCCCCATATCCACACTGCACCCCACAAATGCACTGCTCTTATATACAGGTGACCCCCATATCCACACTGCACCCCACAACTGCACTGCTCTTATATACAGGTGACCCCCATATCCACACTGCACCCCACAACTGAACTGCTCTTATACACAGGTGTCCCCCATATCCACACTGCACCCCACAACTGCACTGCTCTTATACACACGTGGCCTTCATATCCACACTGCACCCCACAACTGCACTGCTCTTATATACAGGTGACCCCTATATCCACACTGCACCCCACAACTGCACTGCTCTTATATACAGGTGACCACCATATCCACACTGCCCCCCACAACTGCACTGCTCTTATATACAGGTGACCCCCATATCCACACTGCACCCCCCATTTGCACTTCTCTTATATACAGATGACCCCCATATCCACACTGCACCCCACAACTGCACTGCTCTTATATACAGGTGACCCCCATATCCACACTGCCCCCCACAACTGCACTGCTCTTATATACAGGTGACCCCCATATCCACATTGCCCCCCACAACTGCACTGCTCTTATATACAGGTGACCCCCGTATCCACACTGCACTGCTCTTATATACTGGTGACCCCCCCATATCCACACTGCACCCCACACTGCACTGCTCTTATATACAGGTGACCCCCATATCCACACTGCACCCCACACTGCACTGCTCTTATATACAGGTGACCCCCATATCCACACTGCACCCCACACTGCACTGCTCTTATATATAGGTGACCCCCATATCCACACTGCACTGCTCTTATATACAGGTGACCCCCATATCCACACTGCACCCCACACTGCACTGCTCTTATACATAGGTGTCCCCCATATTCACACTGCACCCCACAACTGCACTGCTCTTATATACAGGTGACCCCCATATCCACACTGCACCCCACAACTGCACTGCTCTTATATACAGGTGACCCCCATATCCACACTGCACCCCACAACTGCACTGCTCTTATATACAGGTGACCCCCATATCCACACTGCACCCCACACTGCACTGCTCTTATATACAGGTGACCCCCATATCCACACTGCACCCCACAACTGAACTGCTCTTATACACAGGTGTCCCCCATATCCACACTGCACCCCACAACTGCACTGCTCTTATATACAGGTGACCCCCATATCCACACTGCACCCCACAACTGCACTGCTCTTATATACAGGTGACCCCCATATCCATATTGCCCCCCACAACTGCACTGCTCTTATATACAGGTGACCCCCGTATCCACACTGCACTGCTCTTATATACTGGTGACCCCCCCCCCATATCCACACTGCACCCCACACTGCACTGCTCTTATATACAGGTGACCCCCATATCCACACTGCACCCCACACTGCACTGCTCTTATATACAGGTGACCCCATATCCACACTGCACCCCACACTGCACTGCTCTTATATATAGGTGACCCCCATATCTACACTGCACTGCTCTTATATACAGGTGACCCCCATATCCACACTGCACCCCACACTGCACTGCTCTTATACATAGGTGTCCCCCATATTCACACTGCACCCCACAACTGCACTGCTCTTATATACAGGTGACCCCCATATCCACACTGCACCCCACAACTGCACTGCTCTTATATACAGGTGACCCCCATATCCACACTGCACCCCACAACTGCACTGCTCTTATATACAGGTGACCCCCATATCCACACTGCACCCCACACTGCACTGCTCTTATATACAGGTGACCCCCATATCCACACTGCACCCCACAACTGAACTGCTCTTATACACAGGTGTCCCCCATATCCACACTGCACCCCACAACTGAACTGCTCTTATATACAGGTGACCCCCATATCCACACTGCACCCCACAACTGCACTGCTCTTATATACAGGTGACCCCCATATCCATATTGCCCCCCACAACTGCACTGCTCTTATATACAGGTGACCCCCGTATCCACACTGCACTGCTCTTATATACTGGTGACCCCCCCCCCCCATATCCACACTGCACCCCACACTGCACTGCTCTTATATACAGGTGACCCCCATATCCACACTGCACCCCACACTGCACTGCTCTTATATACAGGTGACCCCATATCCACACTGCACCCCACACTGCACTGCTCTTATATATAGGTGACCCCCATATCTACACTGCACTGCTCTTATATACAGGTGACCCCCATATCCACACTGCACCCCACACTGCACTGCTCTTATACATAGGTGTCCCCCATATTCACACTGCACCCCACAACTGCACTGCTCTTATATACAGGTGACCCCCATATCCACACTGCACCCCACAACTGCACTGCTCTTATATACAGGTGACCCCCATATCCACACTGCACCCCACAACTGCACTGCTCTTATATACAGGTGACCCCCATATCCACACTGCACCCCACACTGCACTGCTCTTATATACAGGTGACCCCCATATCCACACTGCACCCCACAACTGAACTGCTCTTATACACAGGTGTCCCCCATATCCACACTGCACCCCACAACTGCACTGCTCTTATATACAGGTGACCCCCATATCCACACTGCACCCCACAACTGCACTGCTCTTATATACAGGTGACCCCCATATCCACACTGCACCCCACAACTGCACTGCTCTTATATACATGTGACCCCCATATCCACACTGCACCCCACACTGCACTGCTCTTATATACAGGTGACCCCCATATCCACACTGCACCCCACAACTGAACTGCTCTTATACACAGGTGTCCCCCATATCCACACTGCACCCCACAACTGCACTGCTCTTATATACAGGTAACCCCCATATCCACACTGCACCCCACAACTGCACTGCTCTTATATACAGGTGACCCCCCATATCCACACTGCACCACACACTGCACTGCTCTTATATACAGGTGACCCCCATATCCACACTGCACCCCACACTGCACTGCTCTTATATACAGGTGACCCCCATCAATGCACTGCTCTTATATACAGGTGACCCCCCATATCCACACTGCACCCCACAACTGCACTGCTCTTATATACAGGTGACCCCCATATCCACACTGCACCCCACACTGCACTGCTCTTATACACAGGTGTCCCCCATATCCACACTGCACCCCACAACTGCACTGCTCTTATATACAGGTGACCCCCATATCCACACTGCACCCCACAACTGCACTGCTCTTATATACAGGTGACCCCCATCACTGCACTGCTCTTATATACAGGTGACCCCCATCACTGCACTGCTCTTATATACAGGTGACCCCCATCACTGCACTGCTCTTATATACAGGTGACCCCCATATCAAGACTGAACCCCACAACTGCACTGCTCTTATATACAGGTGACCCCCATATCCACACTGCACCCCACAACTGCACTGCTCTTATATACAGGTGACCCCCATATCCACACTGCACCACACACTGCACTACTCTTATACACAGGTGTCCCCCATATCCACACTGCACCCCACAACTGCACTGCTCTTATATACAGGTGACCCCCATATCCACACTGCGCCCCACAACTGCACTGCTCTTATATACAGGTGACCCCCATCACTGCACTGCTCTTATATACAGGTGACCCCCATATCCACACTGCACCCCGCACTGCACTCCTCTGATATACAGGTAACCCCCATATTCACACTGCACCCCACAACTGCACTGCTCTTATATACAGGTGACCCCCATATCCACACTGCCCCCACAACTGCACTGCTCTTATATACAGGTGACCCCCATATCCACACTGCACCCCACAACTGCACTGCTCTTATATACAGGTGACCCCCATATCCACACTGCACCCCACAACTGCACTGCTCTTATATACAGGTGACCCCCATCACTGCACTGCTCTTATATACAGGTGACCCCCATATGCACACTGCACCCCACAACTGGACTGCTCTTATACACAGGTGACCCCCATATCCACACTGCACCCCACAACTGCACTGCTCTTATATACAGGTGACCCCCATATCCACACTGCACCCCACACTGCACTCCTCTGATATACAGGTAACCCCCATATTCACACTGCACCCCACAACTGCACTGCTCTTATATACAGGTGACCCCCATATCCACACTGCACCCCACAACTGCACTGCTATTATACACAGGTGACCCCCATATCCACACTGCCCCCCACAACTGCACTGCTCTTATATACAGGTGAACCCCATATCCACACTGCACCCCACACCTGCACTGCTCTTATACACAGGTGTCTCCATATCCACACTGCCCCCTACAACTGCAATTCTCTTATATACAGGTGACCCCCCCATATCCACACTGCAATCCACAACTGCACTGCTCTTATATACAGGTGACCCCCATATCCACACTGCACCCCACAACTGCACTGCTCTTATATACAGGTGACCCCCATATCCACACTGCACCCCACAACTGCACTGCTCTTATATACAGGTGACCCCCATATCCACACTGCACCCCACACTGCACTGCTCTTATATACAGGTGACCCCCATATCCACACTGCACCCCACAACTGAACTGCTCTTATACACAGGTGTCCCCCATATCCACACTGCACCCCACAACTGCACTGCTCTTATATACAGGTGACCCCCATATCCACACTGCCCCCACAACTGCACTGCTCTTATATACAGGTGACCCCCATATCCACACTGCACCCCACAACTGCACTGCTCTTATATACAGGTGACCCTTATATCCACACTGCACCCCACAACTGCACTGCTCTTATATACAGGTGACCCCCATCACTGCACTGCTCTTATATACAGGTGACCCCCATATGCACACTGCACCCCACAACTGGACTGCTCTTATACACAGGTGACCCCCATATCCACACTGCACCCCACAACTGCACTGCTCTTATATACAGGTGACCCCCATATCCACACTGCACCCCACACTGCACTCCTCTGATATACAGGTAACCCCCATATTCACACTGCACCCCACAACTGCACTGCTCTTATATACAGGTGACCCCCATATCCACACTGCACCCCACAACTGCACTGCTCTTATACACAGGTGACCCCCATATCCACACTGCCCCCCACAACTGCACTGCTCTTATATACAGGTGAACCCCATATCCACACTGCACCCCACACCTGCACTGCTCTTATACACAGGTGTCTCCATATCCACACTGCCCCCTACAACTGCAATTCTCTTATATACAGGTGACCCCCCCCATATCCATACTGCAATCCACAACTGCACTGCTCTTATATACCGGTGACCCCCATATCCACACTGCCCGCCACAACTGCACTGCTCTTATATACAGGTGAGCCCCATATCCACACTGCACCCCACAACTGCACTGCTCTTATATACAGGTGACCCCCATATCCACACTGCACCCCACAACTGCACTGCTCTTATATACAGGTGACCCCCATATCCACACTGCACCCCACAACTGCACTGCTCTTATACACAGGTGACCCCCATATCCACACTGCACCCCACAACTGCACTGCTCTTATATACAGGTGACCCCCATATCCACACTGCACCCCACAACTGCACTGCTCTTATATACAGGTGACCCCCATATCCACACTGCACCCCACAACTGCACTGCTCTTATATACAGGTGACCCCCCCATATCCACACTGCACCCCACAACTGCACTGCTCTTATATACAGGTGACCCCCATATCCACACTGCACCCCACAACTGCACTGCTCTTATATACAGGTGACCCCCATATCCACACTGCACCCCACAACTGCACTGCTCTTATATACAGGTGACCCCCCCATATCCACACTGCACCCCACAACTGCACTGCTCTTATATACAGGTGACCCCCATATCCACACTGCACCCCACAACTGCACTGCTCTTATATACAGGTGACCCCCATATCCACACTGCACCCCACAACTGCACTGCTCTTATATACAGGTGACCCCCCCATATCCACACTGCACCCCACAACTGCACTGCTCTTATATACAGGTGACCCCCATATCCACACTGCACCCCACAACTGCACTGCTCTTATATACAGGTGACCCCCCCATATCCACACTGCACCCCACAACTGCACTGCTCTTATATACAGGTGACCGCCATATCCACACTGCACCCCACAACTGCACTGCTCTTATATACAGGTGACCCCCATATCCACACTGCACCCCACAACTGCACTGCTCTTATATACAGGTGACCCCCATATCCACACTGCACCCCACACTGCACTGCTCTTATACACAGGTGACCCCCATATCCACACTGCACCCCACACTGCACTGCTCTTATATACAGGTGACCCCCATATCCACACTGCACCCCACACTGCACTGCTCTTATACACAGGTGTCCTCCATATCCACACTGCACCCCACAACTGCACTGCTCTTATACACAGGTGACCCCCATATCCACACTGCACCCCACAACTGCACTGCTCTTATATACAGGTGACCCCCATATCCACACTGCACCCCACAACTGCACTGCTCTTATATACAGGTGACCCCCATATCCACACTGCACCCCACAACTGCACTGCTCTTATATACAGGTGACCCCCCCATATCCACACTGCACCCCACAACTGCACTGCTCTTATATACAGGTGACCCCCATATCCACACTGCACCCCACAACTTCACTGCTCTTATATACAGGTGACCCCCATATCCACACTGCACCCCACAACTGCACTGCTCTTATATACAGGTGACCCCCATATCCACACTGCACCCCACAACTGAACTGCTCTTATACACAGGTGTCCCCCATATCCACACTGCACCCCACAACTGCACTGCTCTTATATACAGGTGACCCCTATATCCACACTGCACCCCACAACTGCACTGCTCTTATATACAGGTGACCCCTATATCCACACTGCACCCCACAACTGCACTGCTCTTATATACAGGTGACCACCATATCCACACTGCCCCCCACAACTGCACTGCTCTTATATACAGGTGACCCCCATATCCACACTGCACCCCACACTGCACTGCTCTTATATATAGGTGACCCCCATATCCACACTGCACTGCTCTTATATACAGGTGACCCCCATATCCACACTGCACCCCACACTGCACTGCTCTTATACATAGGTGTCCCCCATATTCACACTGCACCCCACAACTGCACTGCTCTTATATACAGGTGACCCCCATATCCACACTGCACCCCACAACTGCACTGCTCTTATATACAGGTGACCCCCATTTCCACACTGCACCCCACAACTGCACTGCTCTTATATACAGGTGACCCCCATATCCACACTGCACCCCACACTGCACTGCTCTTATATACAGGTGACCCCCATATCCACACTGCACCCCACAACTGAACTGCTCTTATACACAGGTGTCCCCCATATCCACACTGCACCCCACAACTGCACTGCTCTTATATACAGGTGACCCCCATATCCACACTGCACCCCACAACTGCACTGCTCTTATATACAGGTGACCCCCATATCCACATTGCCCCCCACAACTGCACTGCTCTTATATACAGGTGACCCCCGTATCCACACTGCACTGCTCTTATATACTGGTGACCCCCCCATATCCACACTGCACCCCACACTGCACTGCTCTTATATACAGGTGACCCCCATATCCACACTGCACCCCACACTGCACTGCTCTTATATACAGGTGACCCCCATATCCACACTGCACCCCACACTGCACTGCTCTTATATATAGGTGACCCCCATATCTACACTGCACTGCTCTTATATACAGGTGACCCCCATATCCACACTGCACCCCACATTGCACTGCTCTTATACATAGGTGTCCCCCATATTCACACTGCACCCCACAACTGCACTGCTCTTATATACAGGTGACCCCCATATCCACACTGCACCCCACAACTGCACTGCTCTTATATACAGGTGACCCCCATATCCACACTGCACCCCACAACTGCACTGCTCTTATATACAGGTGACCCCCATATCCACACTGCGCCCCACACTGCACTGCTCTTATATACAGGTGACCCCCATATCCACACTGCACCCCACAACTGAACTGCTCTTATACACAGGTGTCCCCCATATCCACATTGCACCCCACAACTGCACTGCTCTTATATACAGGTGACCCCCATATCCACACTGCACCCCACAACTGCACTGCTCTTATATACAGGTGACCCCCATATCCACACTGCACCCCACAACTGCACTGCTCTTATATACAGGTGACCCCCATATCCACACTGCACCCCACACTGCACTGCTCTTATATACAGGTGACCCCCATATCCACACTGCACCCCACAACTGAACTGCTCTTATACACAGGTGTCCCCCATATCCACACTGCACCCCACAACTGCACTGCTCTTATATACAGGTAACCCCCATATCCACACTGCACCCCACAACTGCACTGCTCTTATATACAGGTGACCCCCCATATCCACACTGCACCACACACTGCACTGCTCTTATATACAGGTGACCCCCATATCCACACTGCACCCCACACTGCACTGCTCTTATATACAGGTGACCCCCATATCCACACTGCACCCCACAACTGAACTGCTCTTATACACAGGTGTCCCCCATATCCACACTGCACCCCACAACTGCACTGCTCTTATATACAGGTGACCCACATATCCACACTGCACCCCACACTGCACTGCTCTTATATACAGGTGACCCCCCATATCCACACTGCACCCCACAACTGCACTGCTCTTATATACAGGTGACCCCCATATCCACACTGCACCCCACAACTGCACTGCTCTTATATACAGGTGACCCCCATATCCACACTGCACCCCACACTGCACTGCTCTTATATACAGGTGACCCCCATATCCACACTGCACCCCACAACTGAACTGCTCTAATACACAGGTGTCCCCCATATCCACACTGCACCCCACAACTGCACTGCTCTTATATACAGGTGACCCCCATATCCACACTGTACCCCACAACTGCACTGCTCTTATATACAGGTGACCCCTATATCCACACTGCACCCCACAACTGCACTGCTCTTATATACAGGTGACCCCCATATCCACACTGCCCCCCACAACTGCACTGCTCTTATATACAGGTGACCCCCATATCCACACTGCACCCCACAACTGCACTGCTCTTATATACAGGTGACCCCAATACCCACACTGCACCCCACAACTGCACTTCTCTTATATACAGATGACCCCCAAATCCACACTGCACCCCACAACTGCACTGCTCTTATATACAGGTGACCCCCATATCCACACTGCCCCCCACAACTGCACTGCTCTTATATACAGGTGACCCCCGTATCCACACTGCACTGCTCTTATATACAGGTGACCCCCCCATATCCACACTGCACCCCCCACTGCACTGCTCTTCTATACAGGTGACCCCCATATCCACACTGCACCCCACACTGCACTGCTCTTATATACAGGTGACCCCCATATCCACACTGCACCCCACACTGCACTGCTCTTATATATAGGTGACCCCCATATCCACACTGCACTGCTCTTATATACAGGTGACCCCCATATCCACACTGCACCCCACACTGCACTGCTCTTATACATAGGTGTCCCCCATATCCACACTGCACCCCACAACTGCACTGCTCTTATATACAGGTGACCCCCATATCCACCCTGCACCCCACAACTGCACTGCTCTTATATACAGGTGACCCCCATATCCACACTGCACCCCACAACTGCACTGCTCTTATATACAGGTGACCCCCATATCCACACTGCACCCCACACTGCACTGCTCTTATATACAGGTGACCCCCATATCCACACTACACCCCACAACTGCACTGCTCGTATATACAGGTGACCCCCATATCCACATTGCACCCCACACTGCACTGCTCTTATATACAGGTGACCCCCATATCCACACTGCACCCCACAACTGCACTGCTCTTATATACAGGTGACCCCCATATCCACACTGCACCCCACACTGCACTGCTCTTATATACAGGTGACCCCCATATCCACACTGCACCCCACAACTGCACTGCTCTTATATACAGGTGACCCCCATATCCACACTGCACCCCACACTGCACTGCTCTTATATACAGGTGACCCCCATATCCACACTGCACCCCACAACTGCACTGCTCTTATATACAGGTGACCCCCATATCCACACTGCACCCCACACTGCACTGCTCTTATATACAGGTGACCCCCATATCCACACTGCACCCCACACTGCACTGCTCTTATATACAGGTGACCCCCATATCCACACTGCACTGCTCTTATATACAGGTGACCCCATACTTCTTGAACCGTTTGCTATAAAAACAAAAAGGGAATTTCTTACGACCTAATACTTCTGAGGGGTTGTGACAATGTATCGGTGTAGGTTGGAGTTCTTAGAATGGAGTCTATAGATTTGTGCTGCTGCTTTGTTTTTCACACAGCGACTTGTCTGCACTGACACACTGTAACAAGTCCTCAGCTGTGTAAGCAGGAGTAATTCAGTACATGAATATTCTTAGTCAAGCAAGCAGAGATCTTGAAAATTTTGAGGACTCAAATCAAAACTTGTACTTAAATAGCAATGTAGCTGTGAGTTCAGGAGGCTGCCCCGGCCGTGCTGAGGTGTCGTTACAGTGTGACGTGTCAGGATTTCCTTATATCCGTATGTCACACATCCACTCATGTTCTGTCACACATGTCCCCTGACAGCTCCGCCTCACGCGTGACACAGTTCACACCTCGCCGCCACGTTACTGATGCCACAGTCCTATAAATATTCATCACAGTTCACCCCCATAACGACAAACACCAAACCAACACAACCCTGACACCACAGCACAGCGACCCCAACATCACTGCCCCTCCTATCTGCCCCTGTAACCCTGCTGTCTGCCCCCCTGTCTTCCACCAGGTGGCGCTGTCTCTGTATGTTCCTGTATAGTATCAGAGCGCAGCCCCCTGATATCTGCCCCTGTAACCCTGCTGTCTTCCCCCCCCTGTCCTCCACCAGGTGGCGCTGTCTCTGTATGTTCCTGTATAGTATCAGAGCGGAGCCCCCTGATATCTGCCCTGTAACCCTGCTGTCTGCCCCCCTGTCCTCCACCAGGTGTCGCTGTCTCTGTATGTTCCTGTATAGTATCAGAGCGGAGCCCCCTGATATCTGCCTCTGTAACCCTGCTGTCTGCCCCCTGTCCTCCACCAGATGGCGCTGTCTGTGTATGTTCCTGTACAGTATCAGAGCGGAGCCCCTTGATATCTGCCCCTGTAACCCTGCTGTCTGCCCCCCTGTCCTCCACCAGGTGGCGCTGTCTCTGTATGTTCCTGTACAGTATCAGAGCGGAGCCCCCTGATATCTGCCCCTGTAACCCTGCTGTCTGCCCCCCTGTCCTCCACCAGGTGGCGCTGTCTCTGTATGTTCCTGTATAGTATCAGAGCGGAGCCCCCTGATATCTGCCCCTGTAACCCTGCTGTCTGCCCCCTGTCCTCCACCAGGTGGCGCTGTCTCTGTATGTTCCTGTATAGTATCAGAGCGGAGCCCCCTGATATCTGCCCCTGTAACCCTGCTGTCTGCCCCCTGTCCTCCACCAGGTGGCGCTGTCTCTGTATGTATCTGTATAGTATCAGAGCGGAGCCCCCTGATATCTGCCCCTGTAACCCTGCTGTCTGCCCCCCTGTCCTCCACCAGGTGGCGCTGTCTCTGTATGTTCCTGTATAGTATCAGAGCGGAGCCCCCTGATATCTGCCCCTGTAACCCTCCTGTCTGCCCCCCTGTCCTCCACCAGGTGGCGCTGTCTCTGTATGTATCTGTATAGTATCAGAGCGCAGCCCCCTGATATCTGCCCCTGTAACCCTGCTGTCTGCCCCCCTGTCCTCCACCAGGTGGCGCTGTCTCTGTATGTTCCTGTATAGTATCAGAGCGGAGCCCCCTGATATCTGCCCCTGTAACCCTGCTGTCTGCCCCCTGTCCCTCCACCAGATGGCGCTGTCTCTGTATGTTCCTGTACAGTATCAGAGCGGAGCCCCCTGATATCTGCCCCAGTAACCCTGCTGTCTGCCCCCTGTCCTCCACCAGGTGGCGCTGTCTCTGTATGTTCCTGTATAGTATCAGAGCGGAGCCCCCTGTTATCTGCCCCTGTAACCCTGATGTCTGCCCCCCTGTCCTCCACCAGGTGGCGCTGTCTCTGT
The DNA here is from genome assembly GCF_905171765.1 of Bufo bufo. Classification (NCBI taxonomy): domain Eukaryota; kingdom Metazoa; phylum Chordata; class Amphibia; order Anura; family Bufonidae; genus Bufo; species Bufo bufo. Next base: position 3,484,213 of record NC_053391.1, read on the forward strand.
GTGTTTCTGTATGGTATCAGAGCGGAGCCCCCTGATATCTGCCCCTGTAACCCTCCTGTCTGCCCCCCTGTCCTCCACCAGGTGGCGCTGTCTCTTTATGTTCCTATATAATATAGTATCAGAGCGGAGCCCCCTGATATCTGCCCCTGTAACCCTGCTGTCTGCCCCCCTGTCCTCCACCAGGTGGCGCTGTCTCTGTATGTTCCTATATAGTATCAGAGCGGAGCCCCCTGATATCTGCCCCTGTAACCCTGCTGTCTGCCCCCCTGTCCTCCACCAGGTGGCGCTGTCTCTGTATGTTACTGTATAGTATCAGAGCGGAGCCCCCTGATATCTGCCCCTGTAACCCTGCTGTCTGCCCCCTGTCCTCCACCAGGTGGCGCTGTCTCTGTATGTTCCTGTATAGTATCAGAGCGGAGTCCCCTGATATCTGCCCCTGTTACCCTGCTGTCTGCCCCCTGTCCTCCACCAGGTGGCGCTGTCTCTGTATGTTCCTGTATAGTATCAGAGCGGAGTCCCCTGATATCTGCCCCTGTAACCCTGCTGTCTGCTTCCTGTCCTCCACCAGGCGGCGCTGTCTCTGTATGTTCCTATATAGTATCAGAGCGGAGCCCCCTGATATCTGCCCCTGTAACCCTGCTGTCTGCCCCCGTGTCCTCCACCAGGTGGCGCTGTCTCTGTATGTTCCTGTATAGTATCAGAGCAGAGCCCCCTGTTATCTGCCCCTGTAACCCTGATGTCTGCCCCCTGTCCTCCACCAGGTGGCGCTGTCTCTGTATGTTCCTGTATAGTATCAGAGCAGAGCCCCCTGTTATCTGCCCCTGTAACCCTGCTGTCTGCCTCCCTGTCCTCCACCAGGTGGCGCTGTCTGTGTATGTATCTGTATAGTATCAGAGCGGAGCCCCCTGTTATCTGCCCCTGTAACCCTGCTGTCTGCCCCCTGTCCTCCACCAGGTGGCGCTGTCTCTGTATGTTCCTGTATAGTATCAGAGCGGAGCCCCTAATATCTGCCTCTGTAACCCTGCTGTCTGCCCCCTGTCCTCCACCAGGTGGCGCTGTCTCTGTATGTTCCTGTATAGTATCAGAGCTGAGCCCCCTGATATCTGCCCCTGTAACCCTGCTGTCTGCCCCCCTGTCTTCCACCAGGTGGCACTGTCTCTGTATGTATCTGTATAGTATCAGAGCGGAGCCCCTAATATCTGCCCCTGTAACCCTGCTGTCTGCCCCCTGTCCTCCACCAGGTGGCGCTGTCTCTGTATGTTCCTGTATAGTATCAGAGCTGAGCCCCCTGATATCTGCCCCTGTAACCCTGCTGTCTGCCCCCCTGTCTTCCACCAGGTGGCACTGTCTCTGTATGTATCTGTATAGTATCAGAGCGGAGCCCCTAATATCTGCCCCTGTAACCCTGCTGTCTGCCCCCAGTCCTCCACCAGGTGGCGCTGTCTCTGTATGTTCCTGTATAGTATCAGAGCGGAGCCCCCTGATATCTGCCCCTGTAACCCTGCTGTCTGCCCCCTGTCCTCCACCAGGTGGCGCTGTCTCTGTATGTATCTGTATAGTATCAGAGCGGAGCCCCCTGATATCTGCCCCTGTAACCCTGCTGTCTGCCCCCTGTCCTCCACCAGGCGGCGCTGTCTCTGTATGTTCCTGTATAGTATTAGAGCGGAGCCCCCTGATATCTGCCCCTGTAACCCTGCTGTCTGCCCCCCTGTCCTCCACCAGGTGGCGCTGTCTCTGTATGTTCCTGTATAGTATCAGAGCGCAGCCCCCTGATATCTGCCCCTGTAACCCTGCTGTCTGCCCCCTGTCTTCCTCCAGGTGGCGCTGTCTCTGTATGTTCCTGTATAGTATCAGAGCGGAGCCCCCTGATATCTGCCCCTGTAACCCTGCTGTCTGCCCCCTGTCCTCCACCAGGTGGCGCTGTCTCTGTATGTTCCTGTATAGTATCAGAGCGGAGCCCCCTGATATCTGCCCCTGTAACCCTGCTGTCTGCCCCCCTGTCCTCCACCAGGCGGCGCTGTCTCTGTATGTTCCTATATAGTATCAGAGCGGAGCCCCCTGATATCTGCCCCTGTAACCCTGCTGTCTGCCCCCCTGTCCTCCACCAGGTGGCGCTGTCTCTGTATGTTCCTGTATAGTATCAGAGCGGAGCCCCCTGATATCTGCCCCTGTAACCCTGCTGTCTGCCCCCCTGTCCTCCACCAGGTGGCGCTGTCTCTGTATGTATCTGTATAGTATCAGAGCGCAGCCCCCTGATATCTGCCCCTGTAACCCTGCTGTCTGCCCCCCTGTCCTCCACCAGGTGGCGCTGTCTCTGTATGTATCTGTATAGTATCAGAGCGGAGCCCCCTGATATCTGCCCCTGTAACCCTGCTGTCTGCCCCCCTGTCCTCCACCAGGTGGCGCTGTCTCTGTATGTTCCTGTATAGTATCAGAGCGGAGCCCCCTGATATCTGCCCCTGTAACCCTGCTGTCTGCCCCCTGTCCCTCCACCAGATGGCGCTGTCTCTGTATGTTCCTGTACAGTATCAGAGCGGAGCCCCCTGATATCTGCCCCAGTAACCCTGCTGTCTGCCCCCTGTCCTCCACCAGGTGGCGCTGTCTCTGTATGTTCCTGTATAGTATCAGAGCGGAGCCCCCTGTTATCTGCCCCTGTAACCCTGATGTCTGCCCCCCTGTCCTCCACCAGGTGGCGCTGTCTCTGTGTGTTTCTGTATGGTATCAGAGCGGAGCCCCCTGATATCTGCCCCTGTAACCCTCCTGTCTGCCCCCCTGTCCTCCACCAGGTGGCGCTGTCTCTTTATGTTCCTATATAATATAGTATCAGAGCGGAGCCCCCTGATATCTGCCCCTGTAACCCTGCTGTCTGCCCCCCTGTCCTCCACCAGGTGGCGCTGTCTCTGTATGTTCCTATATAGTATCAGAGCGGAGCCCCCTGATATCTGCCCCTGTAACCCTGCTGTCTGCCCCCGTATCCTCCACCAGGTGGCGCTGTCTCTGTATGTTACTGTATAGTATCAGAGCGGAGCCCCCTGATATCTGCCCCTGTAACCCTGCTGTCTGCCCCCTGTCCTCCACCAGGTGGCGCTGTCTCTGTATGTTCCTGTATAGTATCAGAGCGGAGTCCCCTGATATCTGCCCCTGTTACCCTGCTGTCTGCCCCCTGTCCTCCACCAGGTGGCGCTGTCTCTGTATGTTCCTGTATAGTATCAGAGCGGAGCCCCCTGATATCTGCCCCTGTAACCCTGCTGTCTGCCCCCGTGTCCTCCACCAGGTGGCGCTGTCTCTGTATGTTCCTGTATAGTATCAGAGCAGAGCCCCCTGTTATCTGCCCCTGTAACCCTGATGTCTGCCCCCTGTCCTCCACCAGGTGGCGCTGTCTCTGTATGTTCCTGTATAGTATCAGAGCGGAGCTCCTTGATATCTGCCCCTGTAACCCTGCTGTCTGCCTCCCTGTCCTCCACCAGGTGGCGCTGTCTGTGTATGTATCTGTATAGTATCAGAGCGGAGCCCCCTGTTATCTGCCCCTGTAACCCTGCTGTCTGCCCCCTGTCCTCCACCAGGTGGCGCTGTCTCTGTATGTTCCTGTATAGTATCAGAGCTGAGCCCCCTGATATCTGCCCCTGTAACCCTGCTGTCTGCCCCCCTGTCTTCCACCAGGTGGCACTGTCTCTGTATGTATCTGTATAGTATCAGAGCGGAGCCCCTAATATCTGCCCCTGTAACCCTGCTGTCTGCCCCCAGTCCTCCACCAGGTGGCGCTGTCTCTGTATGTTCCTGTATAGTATCAGAGCGGAGCCCCCTGATATCTGCCCCTGTAACCCTGCTGTCTGCCCCCTGTCCTCCACCAGGTGGCGCTGTCTCTGTATGTATCTGTATAGTATCAGAGCGGAGCCCCCTGATATCTGCCCCTGTAACCCTGCTGTCTGCCCCCTGTCCTCCACCAGGTGGCGCTGTCTCTGTATGTTCCTGTATAGTATTAGAGCGGAGCCCCCTGATATCTGCCCCTGTAACCCTGCTGTCTGCCCCCCTGTCCTCCACCAGGTGGCGCTGTCTCTGTATGTTCCTGTATAGTATCAGAGCGCAGCCCCCTGATATCTGCCCCTGTAACCCTGCTGTCTGCCCCCTGTCTTCCTCCAGGTGGCGCTGTCTCTGTATGTTCCTGTATAGTATCAGAGCGGAGCCCCCTGATATCTGCCCCTGTAACCCTGCTGTCTGCCCCCTGTCCTCCACCAGGTGGCGCTGTCTCTGTATGTTCCTGTATAGTATCAGAGCGGAGCCCCCTGATATCTGCCCCTGTAACCCTGCTGTCTGCCCCCCTGTCCTCCACCAGGCGGCGCTGTCTCTGTATGTTCCTATATAGTATCAGAGCGGAGCCCCCTGATATCTGCCCCTGTAACCCTCCTGTCTGCCCCCCTGTCCTCCACCAGGTGGCGCTGTCTCTGTATGTTCCTGTATAGTATCAGAGCAGAGCCCCCTGATATCTGCCCCTGTAACCCTGCTGTCTGCCCCCTGTCCTCCACCAGGTGGCGCTGTCTCTGTATGTTCCTGTACAGTATCAGAGCGGAGCCCCCTGATATCTGCCCCTGTAACCCTCCTGTTTGCCCCCCTGTCCTCCACCAGGTGGCGCTGTCTCTGTATGTTCCTGTATAGTATCAGAGCGGAGCCCCCTGATATCTGCCCCTGTAACCCTGCTGTCTGCCCCCCTGTCCTCCACCAGGTGGCGCTGTCTCTGTATGTTCCTGTATAGTATCAGAGCAGAGCCCCCTGATATCTGCCCCTGTAACCCTGCTGTCTGCCCCCCTGTCCTCCACCAGGTGTCGCTGTCTCTGTATGTTCCTGTATAGTATTAGAGCGGAGCCCCCTGATATCTGCCCCTGTAACCCTGCTGTCTGCCCCCTGTCCTCCACCAGGTGGCGCTGTCTCTGTATGTTCCTGTATAGTATCAGAGCGGAGCCCCCTGATATCTGCCCCTGTAACCCTGCTGTCTGCCCCCCTGTCCTCCACCAGGTGGCGCTGTCTCTGTATGTTCCTGTATAGTATCAGAGCGGAGCCCCCTGATATCTGCCCCTGTAACCCTGCTGTCTGCCCCCCTGTCCTCCACCAGGTGGCGCTGTCTCTGTATGTTCCTGTATAGTATCAGAGCGGAGCCCCCTGATATCTGCCCCTGTAACCCTGCTGTCTGCCCCCCTGTCCTCCACCAGGTGGCGCTGTCTCTGTATGTATCTGTATAGTATCAGAGCGGAGCCCCCTGATATCTGCCCCTGTAACCCTGCTGTCTGCCCCCGTGTCCTCCACCAGGTGGCGCTGTCTCTGTATGTTCCTGTATAGTATCAGAGCGGAGCCCCCTGATATCTGCCCCTTTAACCCTGCTGTCTGCCCCCTGTCCTCCACCAGGTGGCGCTGTCTCTGTATGTTCCTGTATAGTATCAGAGCGGAGCCCCCTGATATCTGCCCCTGTAACCCTGCTGTCTGCCCCCCTGTCCTCCACCAGGTGGCGCTGTCTCTGTATGTTCCTGTACAGTATCAGAGAAGAGCCCCCTGATATCGGCCCCTGTAACCCTGCTGTCTGCCCCCTGTCCTCCACCAGGTGGCGCTGTCTCTGTATGTTCCTGTATAGTATCAGAGCGGAGCCCCCTGATATCTGCCCCTGTAACCCTGCTGTCTGCTTCCTGTCCTCCACCAGGTGGCGCTGTCTCTGTATATTCCTGTATAGTATCAGAGCGGAGCCCCCTGATATCTGCCCCTGTAACCCTGCTGTCTGCTTCCTGTCCTCCACCAGGTGGCGCTGTCTCTGTATGTTCCTGTATAGTATCAGAGCGGAGCCCCCTGATATCTGCCCCTGTAACCCTGCTGTCTGCCCCCTGTCCTCCACCAGGTGGCGCTGTCTCTGTATGTTCCTGTATAGTATCAGAGCGGAGCCCCCTGATATCTGCCCCTGTAACCCTGCTGTCTGCTTCCTGTCCTCCACCAGGTGGCGCTGTCTCTGTATGTATCTGTATAGTATCAGAGCGGCGCCCCCTGATATCTGCCCCTGTAACCCTGCTGTCTGCCTCCCTGTCCTCCACCAGGTGGCGCTGTCTCTGTATGTTCCTGTATAGTATCAGAGCGGAGCCCCCTGATATCTGCCCCTGTAACCCTGCTGTCTGCCCCCCTGTCCTCCACCAGGTGGCGCTGTCTCTGTATGTTCCTGTATAGTATCAGAGCGGAGCCCCCTGATATCTGCCCCTGTAACCCTGCTGTCTGCCCCCTGTCCTCCACCAGGTGGCGCTGTCTCTGTATGTATCTGTATAGTATCAGAGCTGAGCCCCCTGATATCTGCCCCTGTAACCCTGCTGTCTGCTTCCTGTCCTCCACCAGGTGGCGCTGTCTCTGTATGTTCCTATATAGTATCAGAGCGGAGCCCCCTGATATCTGCCCCTGTAACCCTGCTGTCTGCCCCCTGTCCTCCACCAGGTGGCGCTGTCTCTGTATGTATCTGTATAGTATCAGAGCGGAGCCCCCTGATATCTGCCCCTGTAACCCTGCTGTCTGCCCCCCTGTCCTCCACCAGGTGGCGCTGTCTCTGTATGTTCCTGTATAGTATCAGAGCGGAGCCCCTTGATATCTGCCCCTGTAACCCTGCTGTCTGCCCCCCTGTCCTCCACCAGGTGGCGCTGTCTCTGTATGTATCTGTATAGTATCAGAGCGCAGCCCCCTGATATCTGCCCCTGTAACCCTGCTGTCTGCCCCCCTGTCCTCCACCAGGTGGCGCTGTCTCTGTATGTTCCTGTATAGTATCAGAGCGGAGCCCCCTGATATCTGCCCCTGTAACCCTGCTGTCTGCCCCCTGTCCTCCACCAGGTGGCGCTGTCTCTGTATGTTCCTGTATAGTATCAGAGCGGAGCCCCTTGATATCTGCCCCTGTAACCCTGCTGTCTGCTTCCTGTCCTCCACCAGGTGGCGCTTTCTCTGTATGTTCCTGTATAGTATCAGAGCGGAGCCCCCTGATATCTGCCCCTGTAACCCTGCTGTCTGCCCCCTGTCCTCCACCAGGTGGCGCTGTCTCTGTATGTTCCTGTATAGTATCAGAGCGGAGCCCCCTGATATCTGCCCCTGTAACCCTGCTGTCTGCCCCCCTGTCCTCCACCAGGTGGCGCTGTCTCTGTATGTTCCTGTATAGTATCAGAGCGGAGCCCCCTGATATCTGCCCCTGTAACCCTGCTGTCTGCCCCCCTGTCCTCCACCAGGTGGCGCTGTCTCTGTATGTATCTGTATAGTATCAGAGCGGAGCCCCCTGATATCTGCCCCTGTAACCCTGCTGTCTGCCCCCTGTCCTCCACCAGGTGGCGCTGTCTCTGTATGTTCCTGTATAGTATCAGAGCGGAGCCCCCTGATATCTGCCCCTGTAACCCTGCTGTCTGCCCCCTGTCCTCCACCAGGTGGCGCTGTCTCTGTATGTATCTGTATAGTATCAGAGCGGAGCCCCCTGATATCTGCCCCTGTAACCCTGCTGTCTGCCCCCCTGTCCTCCACCAGGTGGCGCTGTCTCTGTATGTATCTGTATAGTATCAGAGCGGAGCCCCCTGATATCTGCCCCTGTAACCCTGCTGTCTGCCCCCTGTCCTCCACCAGGTGGCGCTGTCTCTGTATGTTCCTGTACAGTATCAGTGCGGAGCCCCCTGATATCTGCCCCTGTAACCCTGCTGTCTGCCCCCTGTCCTCCACCAGGTGGCGCTGTCTCTGTATGTATCTGTATAGTATCAGAGCGGAGCCCCCTGATATCTGCCCCTGTAACCCTGCTGTCTGCCCCCTGTCCTCCACCAGGTGGCGCTGTCTCTGTATGTTCCTGTATAGTATCAGAGCGGAGCCAACTGATATCTGCCCCTGTAACCCTGCTGTCTGCCCCCCTGTCCTCCACCAGGTGGCGCTGTCTCTGTATGTTCCTGTATAGTATCAGAGCGGAGCCCCCTGATATCTGCCCCTGTAACCCTGCTGTCTGCCCCCTGTCCTCCACCAGGTGGCGCTGTCTCTGTATGTTCCTGTATAGTATCAGAGCGGAGCCCCCTGATATCTGACCCTGTAACCCTGCTGTCTGCCCCCTGTCCTCCACCAGGTGGCGCTGTCTCTGTATGTTCCTGTATAGTATCAGAGCGGAGCCCCCTGATATCTGCCCCTGTAACCCTGCTGTCTGCCCCCTGTCCTCCACCAGGTGGCGCTGTCTCTGTATGTATCTGTATAGTATCAGAGCGGAGCCCCCTGATATCTGCCCCTGTAATCCTGCTGTCTGCTTCCTGTCCTCCACCAGGTGGCGCTGTCTCTGTATGTTCCTGTATAGTATCAGAGCGGAGCCCCCTGATATCTGCCCCTGTAACCCTGCTGTCTGCTTCCTGTCCTCCACCAGGTGGCGCTGTCTCTGTATGTTCCTGTATAGTATCAGAGCGGAGCCCCCTGATATCTGCCCCTGTAACCCTCCTGTCTGCCCCCCTGTCCTCCACCAGGGGCGCTGTCTCTGTATGTTCCTGTATAGTATCAGAGCGGAGCCCCCTGATATCTGCCCCTGTAACCCTGCTGTCTGCCCCCTGTCCTCCACCAGGTGGCGCTGTCTCTGTATGTATCTGTATAGTATCAGAGCGGAGCCCCCTGATATCTGCCCCTGTAACCCTCCTGTCTGCCCCCCTGTCCTCCACCAGGTGGCGCTGTCTCTGTATGTATCTGTATAGTATCAGAGCGGAGCCCCCTGATATCTGCCCCTGTAACCCTGCTGTCTGCCCCCTGTCCTCCACCAGGTGGCGCTGTCTCTGTATGTTCCTGTATAGTATCAGAGCGGAGCCCCCTGATATCTGCCCCTGTAACCCTGCTGTCTGCTTCCTGTCCTCCACCAGGTGGCGCTGTCTCTGTATGTTCCTGTATAGTATCAGTGCGGAGCCCCCTGATATCTGCCCCTGTAACCCTACTGTCTGCCCCCCTGTCCTCCACCAGGTGGCGCTGTCTCTGTATGTTCCTGTATAGTATCAGAGCGGAGCCCCCTGATATCTGCCCCTGTAACCCTCCTGTCTGCCCCCCTGTCCTCCACCAGGTGGCGCTGTCTCTGTATGTTCCTGTATAGTATCAGAGCGGAGCCCCCTGATATCTGCCCCTGTAACCCTGCTGTCTGCCCCCGTATCCTCCACCAGGTGGCGCTGTCTCTGTATGTTCCTGTATAGTATCAGAGCGGAGCCCCCTGATATCTGCCCCTGTAACCCTGCTGTCTGCCCCCTGTCCTCAACCAGGTGGCGCTGTCTCTGTATGTTCCTGTATAGTATCAGAGCGGAGCCCCCTGATATCTGACCCTGTAACCCTGCTGTCTGCCCCCCTGTCCTCCACCAGGTGGCGCTGTCTCTGTATGTATCTGTATAGTATCAGAGCGGAGCCCCCTGATATCTGCCCCTGTAACCCTGCTGTCTGCCCCCTCTCCTCCACCAGGTGGCGCTGTCTCTGTATGTTCCTGTATAGTATCAGAGCGGAGCCCCCTGATATCTGCCCCTGTAACCCTACTGTCTGCCCCCCTGTCCTCCACCAGGTGGCGCTGTCTCTGTATGTTCCTGTATAGTATCAGAGCGGAGCCCCCTGATATCTGCCCCTGTAACCCTGCTGTCTGCCCCCCTGTCCTCCACCAGGTGGCGCTGTCTCTGTATGTTCCTGTATAGTATCAGAGCGGAGCCCCCTGATATCTGCCCCTGTAACCCTCCTGTCTGCCCCCCTGTCCTCCACCAGGTGGCGCTGTCTCTGTATGTTCCTGTATAGTATCAGAGCGGAGCCCCCTGATATCTGCCCCTGTAACCCTGCTGTCTGCCCCCGTATCCTCCACCAGGTGGCGCTGTCTCTGTATGTTCCTGTATAGTATCAGAGCGGAGCCCCCTGATATCTGCCCCTGTAACCCTGCTGTCTGCCCCCTGTCCTCCACCAGGTGGCGCTGTCTCTGTATGTTCCTGTATAGTATCAGAGCGGAGCCCCCTGATATCTGCCCCTGTAACCCTGCTGTCTGCCCCCCTGTCCTCCACCAGGTGGCGCTGTCTCTGTATGTATCTGTATAGTATCAGAGCGGAGCCCCCTGATATCTGCCCCTGTAACCCTGCTGTCTGCCCCCTGTCCTCCACCAGGTGGCGCTGTCTCTGTATGTTCCTGTATAGTATCAGAGCGGAGCCCCCTGATATCTGCCCCTGTAACCCTGCTGTCTGCCCCCCTGTCCTCCACCAGGTGGCGCTGTCTCTGTATGTTCCTGTATAGTATCAGAGCGGAGCCCCCTGATATCTGCCCCTGTAACCCTGCTGTCTGCCCCCGTATCCTCCACCAGGTGGCGCTGTCTCTGTATATTCCTGTATAGTATCAGAGCGGAACCCCCTGATATCTGCCCCTGTAACCCTGCTGTCTGCCCCCCTGTCCTCCACCAGGTGGCGCTGTCTCTGTATGTTCCTGTATAGTATTAGAGCGGAGCCCCCTGTTATCTGCCCCTGTAACCCTGCTGTCTGCCCCCTGTCCTCCACCAGGTGGCGCTGTCTCTGTATGTTCCTGTATAGTATCAGAGCGGAGCCCCCTGATATCTGCCCCTGTAACCCTGCTGTCTGCCCCCCTGTCCTCCACCAGGTGGCGCTGTCTCTGTATGTTACTGTATAGTATCAGAGCGGAGCCCCTTGATATCTGCCCCTGTAACCCTGCTGTCTTCCCCCCCCTGTCCTCCACCAGGTGGCGCTGTCTCTGTATGTTCCTGTATAGTATCAAAGCGGAGCCCCCTGATATCTGCCCCTGTAACCCTGCTGTCTGCCCCCTGTCCTCCACCAGGTGGCGCTGTCTCTGTATGTTCCTGTATAGTATCAGAGCGGAGCCCCCTGATATCTGCCCCTGTAACCCTGCTGTCTGCCCCCCTGTCCTCCACCAGGTGGCGCTGTCTCTGTATGTTCCTGTATAGTATCAGAGCGGAGCCCCCTGATATCTGCCCCTGTAACCCTGCTGTCTGCCCCCTGTCCTCCACCAGATGGCGCTGTCTCTGTATGTATCTGTATAGTATCAGAGCGGAACCCCCTGATATCTGCCCCTGTAACCCTGCTGTCTGCCCCCCTGTCCTCCACCAGGTGGCATTGTCTCTGTATGTTCCTGTATAGTATCAGAGCGGAGCCCCCTGATATCTGCCCCTGTAACCCTGCTGTCTGCCCCCTGTCCTCCACCAGGTGGCGCTGTCTCTGTATGTATCTGTATAGTATTAGAGCGGAGCCCCCTGATATCTGCCCCTGTAACCCTGCTGTCTGCCCCCTGTCCTCCACCAGGTGGCGCTGTCTCTGTATGTTCCTATATAGTATCAGAGCGGAGCCCCCTGATATCTGCCCCTGTAACCCTGCTGTCTGCCTCCCTGTCCTCCACCAGGTGGCGCTGTCTCTGTATGTATCTGTATAGTATCAGAGCGGAGCCCCCTGATATCTGCCCCTGTAACCCTGCTGTCTGCCCCCCTGTCCTCCACCAGGTGGCGCTGTCTCTGTATGTTCCTGTATAGTATCAGAGCGGAGCCCCCTGATATCTGCCCCTGTAACCCTGCTGTCTGCCCCCCTGTCCTCCACCAGGTGGCGCTGTCTCTGTATGTTCCTGTATAGTATCAGAGCGGAGCCCCTTGATATCTGCCCCTGTAACCCTGCTGTCTGCCCCCCTGTCCTCCACCAGGTGGCGCTGTCTCTGTATGTTCCTGTATAGTATTAGAGCGGAGCCCCCTGATATCTGCTGTCTGCCTCCCTGTCCTCCACCAGGTGGCGCTGTCTCTGTATGTTCCTGTATAGTATCAGAGCGGAGCCCCCTGATATCTGCCCCTGTAACCCTGCTGTCTGCCCCCGTATCCTCCACCAGGTGGCGCTGTCTCTGTATGTTCCTGTATAGTATTAGAGCGGAGCCCCCTGTTATCTGCCCCTGTAACCCTGCTGTCTGCCCCCTGTCCTCCACCAGGTGGCGCTGTCTCTGTATGTATCTGTATAGTATCAGAGCGCAGCCCCCTGATATCTGCCCCTGTAACCCTGCTGTCTGCCCCCCTGTCCTCCACCAGGTGGCGCTGTCTCTGTATGTTCCTGTATAGTATCAGAGCGCAGCCCCCTGATATCTGCCCCTGTAACCCTGCTGTCTGCCTCCCTGTCCTCCACCAGGTGGCGCTGTCTCTGTATGTTCCTGTATAGTATCAGAGCGGAGCCCCCTGATATCTGCCCCTGTAACCCTGCTGTCTGCCCCCCTGTCCTCCACCAGGTGGCGCTGTCTCTGTATGTTCCTGTATAGTATCAGAGCGGAGCCCCCTGATATCTGCCCCTGTAACCCTGCTGTCTGCCCCCTGTCCTCCACCAGGTGGCGCTGTCTCTGTATGTTCCTGTATAGTATCAGAGCGGAGCCCCCTGATATCTGCCCCTGTAACCCTCCTGTCTGCCTCCCTGTCCTCCACCAGGTGGCGCTGTCTCTGTATGTTCCTGTATAGTATCAGAGCGGAGCCCCTGTTATTTGCCCCTGTAACCCTGCTGTCTGCCCCCCTGTCCTCCACCAGGTGGCGCTGTCTCTGTATGTATCTGTATAGTATCAGAGCAGAGCCCCCTGATATCTGCCCCTGTAACCCTGCTGTCTGCCCCCCTGTCCTCCACCAGGTGGCGCTGTCTCTGTATGTTTCTGTATAGTATCAGAGCGGAGCCCCCTGATATCTGACCCTGTAACCCTGCTGTCTGCCCCCTGTCCTCCACCAGGTGGCGCTGTCTCTGTATGTTCCTGTATAGTATCAGAGCGCAGCCCCCTGATATCTGCCCCTGTAACCCTGCTGTCTGCCCCCCTGTCCTCCACCAGGTGGCGCTGTCTCTGTATGTTTCTGTATAGTATCAGAGCGGAGCCCCCTGATATCTGCCCCTGTAACCCTGCTGTCTGCCCCCTGTCCTCCACCAGGTGGCGCTGTCTCTGTATGTATCTGTATAGTATTAGAGCGGAGCCCCCTGATATCTGCCCCTGTAACCCTGCTGTCTGCCCCCTGTCCTCCACCAGGTGGCGCTGTCTCTGTATGTTCCTATATAGTATCAGAGCGGAGCCCCCTGATATCTGCCCCTGTAACCCTGCTGTCTTCCCCCCTGTCCTCCACCAGGTGGCGCTGTCTCTGTATGTTTCTGTATAGTATCAGAGCGGAGCCCCCTGATATCTGACCCTGTAACCCTGCTGTCTGCCCCCTGTCCTCCACCAGGTGGCGCTGTCTCTGTATGTTCCTGTATAGTATCAGAGCGGAGCCCCCTGATATCTGCCCCTGTAACCCTGCTGTCTGCCCCCCTGTCCTCCACCAGGTGGCGCTGTCTCTGTATGTTTCTGTATAGTATCAGAGCGGAGCCCCCTGATATCTGCCCCTGTAACCCTGCTGTCTGCCCCCTGTCCTCCACCAGGTGGCGCTGTCTCTGTATGTATCTGTATAGTATTAGAGCGGAGCCCCCTGATATCTGCCCCTGTAACCCTGCTGTCTGCCCCCTGTCCTCCACCAGGTGGCGCTGTCTCTGTATGTTCCTATATAGTATCAGAGCGCAGCCCCCTGATATCTGCCCCTGTAACCCTGCTGTCTGCCCCCCTGTCCTCCACCAGGGGCGCTGTCTCTGTATGTTCCTGTATAGTATCAGAGCGGAGCCCCCTGATATCTGCCCCTGTAACCCTGCTGTCTGCTTCCTGTCCTCCACCAGGTGGCGCTGTCTCTGTATGTTCCTGTATAGTATTAGAGCGGAGCCCCCTGATATCTGCCCCTGTAACCCTGCTGTCTGCCTCCCTGTCCTCCACCAGGTGGCGCTGTCTCTGTATGTTCCTGTATAGTATCAGAGCGGAGCCCCCTGATATCTGCCCCTGTAACCCTGCTGTCTGCCCCCCTGTCCTCCACCAGGTGGCGCTGTCTCTGTATGTTCCTGTATAGTATCAGAGCGGAGCCCCCTGATATCTGCCCCTGTAACCCTGCTGTCTGCCCCCCTGTCCTCCACCAGGTGGCGCTGTCTCTGTATGTTTCTGTATAGTATCAGAGCGGAGCCCCCTGATATCTGCCCCTGTAACCCTGCTGTCTGCCCCCTGTCCTCCACCAGGTGGCGCTGTCTCTGTATGTTTCTGTATAGTATCAGAGCGGAGCCCCCTGATATCTGCCCCTGTAACCCTGCTGTCTGCCCCTCTGTCCTCCACCAGGTGGCGCTGTCTCTGTATGTTTCTGTATAGTATCAGAGCGGAGCCCCCTGATATCTGACCCTGTAACCCTGCTGTCTGCCCCCTGTCCTCCACCAGGTGGCGCTGTCTCTGTATGTTCCTGTATAGTATCAGAGCGGAGCCCCCTGATATCTGACCCTGTAACCCTGCTGTCTGCCCCCCTGTCCTCCACCAGGTGGCGCTGTCTCTGTATGTTCCTGTATAGTATCAGAGCGGAGCCCCCTGATATCTGCCCCTGTAACCCTGCTGTCTGCCTCCCTGTCCTCCACCAGGTGGCGCTGTCTCTGTATGTTCCTGTATAGTATCAGAGCGGAGCCCCCTGATATCTGCCCCTGTAACCCTGCTGTCTGCCCCCCTGTCCTCCACCAGGTGGCGCTGTCTCTGTATGTTCCTGTATAGTATCAGAGCGGAGCCCCCTGATATCTGCCCCTGTAACCCTGCTGTCTGCCCCCTGTCCTCCACCAGGTGGCGCTGTCTCTGTATGTTCCTGTATAGTATCACAGCAGAGCCCCCTGATATCTGCCCCTGTAACCCTGCTGTCTGCCCCCCTGTCCTCCACCAGGTGGCGCTGTCTCTGTATGTTCCTATATAGTATCAGAGCGGAGCCCCCTGATATCTGCCCCTGTAACCCTGCTGTCTGCCCCCTGTCCTCCACCAGGTGGCGCTGTCTCTGTATGTTCCTGTATAGTATCAGAGCGGAGCCCCCTGATATCTGCCCCTGTAACCCTGCTGTCTGCCCCCGTATCCTCCACCAGGTGGCGCTGTCTCTGTATGTTCCTGTATAGTATCAGAGCGGAGCCCCCTGATATCTGCCCCTGTAACCCTGCTGTCTGCCCCCTGTCCTCCACCAGGTGGCGCTGTCTCTGTATGTTCCTGTATAGTATCAGAGCGGAGCCCCTGATATCTGCCCCTGTAACCCTGCTGTCTGCCCCCTGTCCTCCACCAGGTGGCGCTGTCTCTGTATGTTCCTGTATAGTATCAGAGCGGAGCCCCCTGATATCTGCCCCTGTAACCCTCCTGTCTGCCCCCCTGTCCTCCACCAGGTGGCGCTGTCTCTGTATGTTCCTGTATAGTATCAGAGCGGAGCCCCCTGATATCTGCCCCTGTAACCCTGCTGTCTGCCCCCTGTCCTCCACCAGGTGGCGCTGTCTCTGTATGTTCCTGTATAGTATCAGAGCGGAGCCCCCTGATATCTGCCCCTGTAACCCTGCTGTCTGCCCCCTGTCCTCCACCAGGTGGCGCTGTCTCTGTATGTTCCTGTATAGTATCAGAGCGGAGCCCCCTGATATCTGCCCCTGTAACCCTGCTGTCTGCCCCCCTGTCCTCCACCAGGTGGCGCTGTCTCTGTATGTTCCTGTATAGTATCAGAGCGGAGCCCCCTGATATCTGCCCCTGTAACCCTGCTGTCTGCCCCCCTGTCCTCCACCAGGTGGCGCTGTCTCTGTATGTATCTGTATAGTATCAGAGCGCAGCCCCCTGATATCTGCCCCTGTAACCCTGCTGTCTGCCCCCTGTCCTCCACCAGGTGGCGCTGTCTCTGTATGTTCCTGTATAGTATCAGAGCGGAGCCCCCTGATATCTGCCCCTGTAACCCTGCTGTCTGCCCCCCTGTGCTCCACCAGGTGGCGCTGTCTCTGTATGTTCCTGTATAGTATCAGAGCGGAGCCCCCTGATATCTGCCCCTGTAACCCTGCTGTCTGCCCCCCTGTGCTCCACCAGGTGGCGCTGTCTCTGTATGTTCCTGTATAGTATCAGAGCGGAGCCCCCTGATATCTCCCCCTGTAACCCTGCTGTCTGCCTCCCTGTCCTCCACCAGGTGGCGCTGTCTCTGTATGTTCCTGTATAGTATCAGAGCGGAGCCCCCTGATATCTGCCCCTGTAACCCTGCTGTCTGCCCCCTGTCCTCCACCAGGTGGCGCTGTCTCTGTATGTTCCTGTATAGTATCAGAGCGGAGCCCCCTGATATCTGCCCCTGTAACCCTGCTGTCTGCCCCCGTGTCCTCCACCAGGTGGCGCTGTCTCTGTATGTTCCTGTATAGTATCAGAGCGGAGCCCCCTGATATCTCCCCCTGTAACCCTGCTGTCTGCCCCCTGTCCTCCACCAGGTGGCGCTGTCTCTGTATGTTCCTGTATAGTATCAGAGCGGAGCCCCCTGATATCTCCCCCTGTAACCCTGCTGTCTGCCCCCCTGTCCTCCACCAGGTGGCGCTGTCTCTGTATGTTCCTGTATAGTATCAGAGCGGAGCCCCCTGATATCTCCCCCTGTAACCCTGCTGTCTGCCCCCTGTCCTCCACCAGGTGGCGCTGTCTCTGTATGTTCCTGTATAGTATCAGAGCGGAGCCCCCTGATATCTGCCCCTGTAACCCTCCTGTCTGCCTCCTGTCCTCCACCAGGTGGCGCTGTCTCTGTATGTTCCTGTATAGTATCAGAGCGGAGCCCCCTGATATCTGCCCCTGTAACCCTGCTGTCTGCCTCCCTGTCCTCCACCAGGTGGCGCTGTCTCTGTATGTTCCTGTATAGTATCAGAGCGGAGCCCCCTGATATCTGCCCCTGTAACCCTCCTGTCTGCCCCCCTGTCCTCCACCAGGTGGCGCTGTCTCTGTATGTTCCTGTATAGTATCAGAGCGGAGCCCCCTGATATCTCCCCCTGTAACCCTGCTGTCTGTCCCCTGTCCTCCACCAGGTGGCGCTGTCTCTGTATGTTCCTGTATAGTATCAGAGCGGAGCCCCCTGATATCTGCCCCTGTAACCCTGCTGTCTGCCCTCCTGTCCTCCACCAGGTGGCGCTGTCTCTGTATGTTCCTGTATAGTATCAGAGCGGAGCCCCCTGATATCTCCCCCTGTAACCCTGCTGTCTGCCCCCTGTCCTCCACCAGGTGGCGCTGTCTCTGTATGTTCCTGTATAGTATCAGAGCGGAGCCCCCTGATATCTGCCCCTGTAACCCTGCTGTCTGCCCCCTGTCCTCCACCAGGTGGCGCTGTCTCTGTATGTTCCTGTATAGTATCAGAGCGGAGCCCCCTGATATCTGCCCCTGTAACCCTGCTGTCTGTCTCCCTGTCCTCCACCAGGTGGCGCTGTCTCTGTATGTTCCTGTATAGTATCAGAGCGGAGCCCCCTGATATCTGCCCCTGTAACCCTCCTGTCTGCCTCCCTGTCCTCCACCAGGTGGCGCTGTCTCTGTATGTATCTGTATAGTATTAGAGCGGAGCCCCCCGATATCTGCCCCTGTAACCCTGCTGTCTGCCCCCCTGTCCTCCACCAGGTGGCGTTCTCTCTCAGGTCCAGGTTCCTCAGGGCCCCTTGTTTCGGGTGCAGGGCTCCGCGGTCGCCCTCTGGTGTAACGCCACCGGTTACCCGGCCAGAGGCTTCGAGTGGTCCATTCACCCGGCCCAGTCTCCCAGACAGAGGTTGCAGATTGTCAGCTCTGTGGACCCCGACTTTTCCTACGCTATATACAGAGAGCGGCTGAACGTCCGGCGAGAGATTTACCTGGAGAAGGTGAGAAAAGACTCCGCGAGACTCCACCTCGTCCACATCCAGGCGACGGACGCGGGCGACTACGAGTGCTACGCCCCAAGCTTACGACACGACTACTACGGGAGTCACAGCGCAAGCGTCAGGCTGTCAGGTAGTCGTGTAACTCCTCCCATTACTCTATGTAACCCCTCTATTACTCTATATAACCCCTCCCATTACTTTTTATAACACCTCCCGTTACTTTATATAACTCCTCCCATTACTCTATATAACTCCTCCCATTACTCTATATAACCCCTCCCATTAATTTTTATAACTCCTGTTACTTTATATAACCCCTCCTATTACTCCACATAACTCCTCCCTATAACCCCTTCCATTACTCTATATAACCCCTCCCATTACTCTATATAACCCCTCCCATTACTTTACATATCTCCTCCCTTTACTCTATATAATCCCTCCCATTACTCAATATAATCCCTCCTATTACTTTACATAACTCCTTTTATTACTTTACATAACTCCTCCCATTACTTTATATAACTTCTCCCATTACTTTATTTAACCCCTCCCAATACTCTATATAACCCCTCCCATTACTTTACATAATTCCTACTATTACTCTATATAAATCTTCTATTACTTTATATAACCTCTCACATTAATTTACATAACTCCTCCTATTACTTTACATAACTCCTCCCATTACTCTGTATAACTCCTTCCATTACTCAATATAACTCCTCCCATAACTTTTTATAACTCCTCCCATAACTCTATATAACCCCTCCCATTACTTTACATAACTACTCCCATTACTCTATATAACCCCTCCCATTACTTTATATAACCCCTCCCATTACTTTACATAACCCCTCCTATTACTTTATATAACGTCTCATATTAATTTACATAACTCCTCCCATTACTTTACATAACTTCTCCCATTACTTTTTATAACCCCTCCCATTACTTTATGTAACTCCTCTCATTACTCTATATAACCCCTCCCGTTACTTTACATAACTCCTCCCATTACTTTACATAACTCCTACCATTAATTTACATAACTCCTCCCATTACTCTGTATAACTCCTTCCATTACTCTATATAACTCCTCCCATAACTTTTTATAACTCCTCCCATTACTCTATATAACCCCTCCCATTACTCTATATAACCCCTCCTATGACTCTATATAACCCCTCCCATTACTTTATATAACACCTCCCATTACTTTACATAACTCCTCCCATTACTTCATATTACCTCTTACATTAATTTACATAACTCCTCCCATTATATAACCCCTCCCATTACTTTACATAAATCCTCCCATTAATCTACATAACTCCTCCCATTACTCTTTATAACTCCTTTTATTAGTCCATATAACCCTTTCCATCATTGTATCCCTTCCACTTATTTGCATATCCCTCCCGCTAGTTGATATAACCCCGCCCTCTGTATAACTCCGCCTCTCCCTGCTCTCCTCAGTGATTCCTGACTTGCTGCAGGTCTCGTTGCTGTCGCCTGAGGAGCTGACACTTCATGCGGAGTCCTCGGTGACCCTGACGTGTGAGGTGGTCTCTGGCACTGCCCAGCACACCCACATCTCCATCACCTGGTACCAGAGCAGACTGGAGGCCGACAGGCCCATCGCCACCTGCTCCGAACAATCTGTCATGTCCGTGGCAGCCGCCTTCCAGGACCGGCACTGGGCCAGCGAGCTGCGGCTGGAGAAGGTGTCGGCCACCCGCTACCAGCTGTCCCTGAGTGCCCTGCGGGGCACTGATGACGGGCACTACTACTGCCAGGCCACCGAGTGGATCCAGGACCCAGACAGAAGCTGGTACCCACTGAGCAGCAAGAGGAGCCGAGGCACCGCCGTCCACGTCCACGCCGCAGGTACTCGCCAGTGCTCAGCCAGCCTCGGGGTGTTGTACAGGGTTAAACGGCCAGGACTGGAGCCATGGATGATGTCATGTATGTCCTGTGATGTCACCTGCTGATTGGACTGTAAAATGCCTTCTCCTGATCACATGACCAGACAGTGATGACGATGTTATCTTTGCATTGCAGATGTGATGTCGGCCGTCCACAGCTCCACCGCAGACGGGACTCATCCCAAGGTCTTCTACATCCTCATGTTACAGCTCCCCCTGGTGGCCTGGGCAGCTTACTGAGGCTCTCAGTCCTCCCACTGATCCAGCACCTGATGATCTGGACATTGCACCAATAGACCTTGTGGCGAAACCAACCTCGCCACTGGGTTTTGGAGGGGCCTGAGTACTAGCCTCTTGCCCCAGGATTATGGGCCCTCTCATCAGCCAGGCCTCATTTGTTCACAAAGGACTTGGACTAACTTGAACCCTGGTCTAATTCGTGCCATTTTGGGATGTTAAATGTCTATGTGTATTGAAAAGGGTGGGACATTGTATACGTTGAGTAGGGAGGTCTGTTCCATTGTCTCTCTGTGTATTGGCGATGTCCTTTGTCCTGAGAGATAATTGAATTACTTCTCGGGTGTCTCCAGGACAGAGGATATTGTGTATTCGTCTGCCTGTGATGATTGCATCAACCCAGTGTGAGGTAATTCTATCACGGACAGAGGGGAGGATTTTGTGTGGGAGTGTCTGAGTGTATTGTACGTGGTTATTGGCTGTTTTTACAAAACCCTGGGGTGGTAACTTTGTTGGAAGATGTGTATAAAATGCTTGTGTGTTAAAATAAAGAGAGTTCCTGTTTTATACCTTCATGAAGTCTTGGCTCATGTTTGGCTCATGGAATAACTACACTCTTGGGGATTGCTATATCATAATACTTCCCTGAGTATAAGCTCTTGTAAGAGCTTGTTCCTGGTTCCTGTCTCTGGATTTAGGAGAGGTTCACCCACTGGTCGTAGGTCCAGGGTGGGTAGGAGACGGCGAGACCTCCACCAAGCTTCGGCGGTTCGTGGGGTCTGCAGTGCTGACGGGGTCAAGTGGAGTGCTTGGAGTCCTCTGGAAGCACTAGGAGCATCCATCGACGGAGGTACCCGGTCGGGGTGCTAGGCGTTCCGTTACAGACCTGTTCTAGGAGACGCCCTAGAGGGGCCCAGGATGCCCTGCCGCCTCTCCTGCTAGGATCGTACCTTGGTCTTACATCTGCAGGCTCAACACAGGACAGCAGGGGGCAGCAGAGAATGTATTGCCGTCCACGTCCTCCGTTATCCGCGTCCTCTCTGGTGAATAAATTCTTGTTCTCAGCCGCACCGGTCTCTCCAGTTACTACACAGGTGGAATAATGTAGATATCACCACCACAGGGGCAGCACTGTGCCCAGGCCATAGAACAGGAAAATTAGAAAAGGGCGTGCGGTCAGGATGAGCAAATCACTTCCATTTCGTACCGAATTTTCCAAAAAGTTTGGATTCTTCCTGTGGGCGAGTGAGTGTGAGAGAGAGCGAGAGAGTGACTGGCTTATGATACTCCTCAATCAGAGGGCACTGATGGATGGCACCGAGTATGCATGAGGAGTATCGTAAGCCAGTACCCCAACCGAGGCCCCTCAGCCAGGCAGACATGTTTTCTATGCTCAGCTTTGTTACAGGCTAGTTACCCAGAGCGGGGCTCTCACTTAGGCTACATTCACACGTCAGTATTTTTCTATATCCCGATTTTCGGTCCGTTTTTTGCGGATCCGTTGTTCCTGAAAATGTTTCCGTATGTCATCCGTTTTTTGCGGATCCGCAAAAAACAGAAACATGTATAAATTTCAATAAGCAAATAAAGTTGTTTGGATTTCTTTAAAAAAAAAAAAAAAATGTAAATGTAATTTCCAGGAACGGAATCCGCATAAAACGGATGACATACGTAATGACATCCGAATGTCTTCCGTTTTTTGCGGATCCATTGACTTTGTATTGTACCAGGATCCGAATTTTGCGGAATAGAATAGGACATGTTTTATATTTAAACGGACATGCGGAACGGAACAACGGAAACGGACAGCACACATTGTGCTGTCCGATTTTTTCCAGGACCCATTGAAAATGAATGGGTCCAGATCTGTTCCGCAAAAAACGGAACAGATCAGGAAAGAAAAAACGGACGTGTGAATGGACCCTTACATGTCTCTTTTCCAGAGAAGAATGATGTTGGACAGAAACGCAGCAAGAGGTAAAAGATCTTATTATGAAACAGCACCGACTGAACAGTTTGAGGCTACCACCAAAAACCTAATGGGGAAAAAGAGGGAAAACTGATCAGGGAGATTCTATCAATATAGATATTACAGATGAGTTCATCCTGAATTTTTGAAAAACATTTGTATTTTAACAAACCCAAATATTTTGCAATCCATTGTAGGCAAATCCAGCCGGATCTGGAAAACGTGGACAATTCAGCTTTCTTCCCAAACGAACTATAAAAGCAGAATGTTTTCAGCTACAGGATAGACTTTTAAACAGAATTCCTAGCATAAGTAGAATAATAGCTAAGCCAGCCTCTCATCTGCAAACAGCCCTTCCAGGACAAAAACCTTTTAGTGGAGCAAAATCAGATTATCAGAATATTTTTAGCTGAGAGGCCTCGATGGGACCATTCCTGCGTACTATGTCTATTATGGAGACCACATAGTATGTGTGATGACTATTGTGGTCTAGGCAAGGCTCCTCTTGGTTTCTGGGAAAAAATATGTCCAAATTAGCAAGTCTAACATCAGCTGGCATCAGAAAGAATTAAAGGGGTCCTCTCACTTCAGCAAATAGCAATTATCATGTAGACAAAGGTATAAGGATTTTTCAAGATTTTTTTTTACTGATGACCTAGCCTCAGGATAGCCCATCAGTATCTGATCGGTGGGTGTCCGACACCCGGGACCTCCGCCAATCAGCTGTTGTGACAAGGCAGCGGCGGCTGCGGCCTTTTCCGCTCTCCCAAAGCACAGCGGCGTACACTGTATAGTGGCCGTGCTTGGTATTGCGCTCAGTCCCATTTACTTCTATAGGGCTGACCTGCTCCTAGGCCACGTGATCGATGAACGTGTCGTCGTTGGCTTAGGAAAAGCAGAGACAAGGCCACGGCACTCACAGGAACACCGTTGCCTTCTCGAACAGCTGTCGGACCCCCACCGATCAGATACTGATGACCTATCCTGATGATAGGTCATCACTAAAAAAAATCTCGGAAAAACCCTTTAATACCAGGCACTTACTAATGTATTGTGATTCTCCATATTGCTTCCTTTGCTGGATTGATTTATTTTTCCATCACATTATACACTTCTCGTTTCCATGGTTATGACCACCCTGCAATCCAGCAGCAGTGGTTGTGCTTGCACATTATAGGAAAAAGCACCCGCCTACACACACACCCACCAGAAGGAACAGTGCCTTCTTATAGTGTGCAAGCACGACCAAGCCAGGATCCTTCCAAAAGGCAAAAAAAAAAACAAAAAAAAAAACTATGTCTTGCTTAGCAGACTGGTCTTAGGGGGTGTTTCTTTAACAATAGGGAGACCAAAAAATATGCATTATGAGTATTATATGCCAGACAACAATAATCTTAAGTTTCTAGGTAGAATATATACAGTGTGACCTCATCCTGTACAGTGTGACCTCATCCTGTACAGAGTGACCTCATCCTGTACAGAGTGACCTCATCCTGTACAGTGTGACCTCATCCTGTACAGAGTGACCTCATCCTGTACAGAGTGACCTCATCCTATACAGTGTGACCTCATCCTGTACAGTGTGACCTCATCCTGTACAGAGTGACCTCATCCTCTACAGTGTGACCTCATCCTGTACAGTGTGACCTCATCCTGTACAGAGTGACCTCATCCTCTACAGTGTGACCTCATCCTGTACAGTGTGACCTCATCCTCTACAGTGTGACCTCATCCTGTACAGTGTGACCTCATCCTGTACAGAGTGACCTCATCCTGTACAGAGTGACCTCATCCTGTACAGTGTGACCTCATCCTGTACAGTGTGACCTCATCCTGTATAGTGTGATCTCATCCTGTACAGTGTGACCTCATCCTGTATAGTGTGACCTCATCCTGTACAGTGTGACCTCATCCTGTACAGAGTGACCTCATCCTGTACAGTGTGACCTCATCCTGTACAGAGTGACCTCATCCTGTACAGAGTGACCTCATCCTGTACAGAGTGACCTCATCCTATACAGTGTGACCTCATCCTGTACAGTGTGACCTCATCCTGTACAGAGTGACCTCATCCTCTACAGTGTGACCTCATCCTGTACAGTGTGACCTCATCCTGTACAGAGTGACCTCATCCTCTACAGTGTGACCTCATCCTCTACAGTGTGACCTCATCCTCTACAGTGTGACCTCATCCTCTACAGTGTGACCTCATCCTCTACAGTGTGACCTCATCCTCTACAGTGTGACCTCATCCTGTACAGTGTGACCTCATCCTGTACAGTGTGACCTCATCCTGTACAGTGTGACCTCATCCTGTACAGTGTGACCTCATCCTGTACAGTGTGACCTCATCCTGTACAGTGTGACCTCATCCTGTACAGTGTGACCTCATCCTATACAGTGTGACCTCATCCTGTACAGTGTGACCTCATCCTGTACAGTGTGACCTCATCCTATACAGTGTGACCCTATCCTGTACAGTGTGACCCTATCCTGTACAGTGTGACCCTATCGTACACTTTGTGATGTCATCATATACAGTGTGACCTCATCATACACTGAGGGGCCCCAGCTGCAGCTATTAGAGTAGAACCTACAATATTAGATGTTCTGGTCCAGTGTCTGTTCCTGTAGAAGACCTCCCTAGTGTTGGGCCGGCTGTGAGAACAGGCTGCACGTCAGTGACCTGGTTCTATCACAGTTTCCCGCAGACATGTGACATGCGGCAGCTGAGCTGAGAAAGCTGATTATAAGAAGCTCATCATCCGGAGACGAGGGGGGTGCTGATCCGGTCTCCTCCAGGTAACGCTGCTCAGTGCCTGGAGGAGAGAAGATCCTGGCAGATGTCAGAGCCCAGGAGCGGTACACCGAGGGGTACACAGATGAGATAGGGGGGCAATTACAGGATGAGACCCCCACCCCCAGGATCTCTGCACTTGGTCACACCACCTGTGGGGCAGGGGAAGGAGGACGAACATGAGCCAGTTCTACAGAGCCCACAACATAACCACCCGGAGAACGTCACCAGCACATTGCGATCACAGCAAAACCTCCCAACAGTGCCACGTAGTGTCCACATAGCAGTGCCACGTAGTGTTCCATGGCAATGCCACGTAGTGTTCACGTAGTGTTCCATGGCAGTGCCACATAGTGTCCACAAAGCAGTGCCACATAGTATCAACATAGCAGTGCCACATAGTGTCCAGATAGCAGTGCCACGTAGTATCCACATAGCAGAGCTACATAGTGTCTGCATAGAAGTACCACGTAGAGTCCACATATTAGTGCCACATAGTGTCCGCGTAGAAGTACCACGTAGTGTTCGCATAGCAGTGCCGAGTAAACATAGCAGTGCCACGTATGAATCCACATAACAATGCCATAGATTGTATATATGAGAGAAATAGTAACACAGGGGGCGCTCCATTCATAGTGAGGTCCACTCACCAGATAGAGCTGAGCATGGAGCGGCACAGCTCAGTGAGACACTTGTGGACTGCGGTGCCCCTCACTGGCTCCATAGATCACGTGTAGACGTAGATATGAGGGCCACGGATAATGACTGTTATTACAGTAATACACAATAGCCTCCAGGGGTGACGTGTTTCAGGCGCCATCTGCCTCCTTCTTCAGATACAAATGGTTAGATGCAGAGCAGAAGATTGTAGAGGGAGGAAGGAAGACCAAGAGACTGTGGGGTAGGAATCAGCACAGTGTGAACAGCGACTGAGGAACTGTGGAGCAGAAAATAGCACAACGAGCATCAACAAACCAACTACAGTGTGAACAGTGACTGAGGAACCGTGGAGCAGAAATCAGCACAACGAGCATCAACAAACCAACTACAGTGTGAACAGCGACTAAGGAACTGTGGAGCAGAAATCAGCACAACGAGCATCAACAAACCAACTACAGTGTGAACAGCGACTGAGGAACTGTGGAGCAGAAATCAGCAGAACAAGCATCAACAAACCAACTACAGAGTGAACAGCGACTGAGGAACTGTGGAGCAGAAAGCACAACGAGCATCAACAACCAAACTACAGTGTGAACAGCGACTGAGGAACTGTGGAGCAGAAATCAGCACAACGAGCATCAACAAACCAACTACAGTGTGAACAGTGACTGAGGAACTGTGGAGCAGAAATCACACCAAGCATCAACAACCCAACTACAGTGTGAACAGCGACTGAGGAACTGTGGAGCAGAAATCACACCGAGCATCAACAACCCAACTACAGTGTGAACAGCGACTGAGGAACTGTGGAGCAGAAAGCACAACGAGCATCAACAACCCAACTACAGTGTGAACAGCGACTGAGGAACTGTGGAGCAGAAATCAGCAGAACGTGCGTCAACAACCCAACTACAGAGTGAACAGCGACTGAGGAACTGTGGAGCAGAAATCAGCACAACGAGCATCAACAACCCAACTACAGTGTGAACAGTGACTGAGGAACTGTGGAGCAGAAAGCACACCGAGCATCAACAACCCAACTACTGTACAGTGTGAACAGCGACTGAGGAACTGTGGAGCAGAAAGCACACCGAGCATCAACAACCCAACTACAGTGTGAACAGTGACTGAGGAACTGTGGAACAGAAAGCACACCGAGCATCAACAACCCAACTACAGTGTGAACAGTGACTGAGGAACTGTGGAACAGAAAGCACACCGAGCATCAACAACCCAACTACAGTGTGAACAGTGACTGAGGAACTGTGGAGCAGAAAATAGCACAACGAGCATCAACAAACCAACTACAGTGTGAACAGTGACTGAGGAACTGTGGAGCAGAAATCAGCACAACGAGCATCAACAAACCAACTACAGTGTGAACAGCGACTGAGGAACTGTGGAGCAGAAATCAACACAATGAGCCTGAAAAACCCAACTACTGTACAGTGTAAACAGTGACTGAGGAACTGTGGAGCAGAAATCAGCAGAACGTGCGTCAACAAACCAACCACAGTGTGAACAGTGACTGAGGAACTGTGGAGCAGAAATCAGCACAACGAGCATCAACAAACCAACTACAGTGTGAACAGCGACTGAGGAACTGTGGAGCAGAAATCAACACAATGAGCCTGAAAAACCCAACTACTGTACAGTGTAAACAGTGACTGAGGAACTGTGGAGCAGAAATCAGCAGAACGTGCGTCAACAAACCAACTACAGAGTGAACAGTGACTGAGGAACTGTGGAGCAGAAATCAGCACACCGAGCATCAACAACCCAACTACAGTGTGAACAGTGACTGAGGAACTGTGGAGCAGAAATCAGCAGAATGTGCGTCAACAACCCAACTACAGAGTGAACAGCGACTGAGGAACTGTCAAGCAGGTGTTAAAGCAAGTACCCCCAGTAGATATAATGCCCCCTTTAGTGCCCCAATAGTTATAATGCCCCCTCTAGTGCCTCAATAGTTATAATGCCCCCTCTAGTGCCCCAATAGTTATACGGCCCCCTCTAGTGCCTCAATAGTTATAATGCCCCCTCTAGTGCCCCAATGGTTATAATGCCCCCTCTAGTGCCCCAATAGTTATAATGCCCCCTCTAGTGCCCCAATAGTTATAATTCCCCCTCTAGTGCCCCAATAGTTATAATGCCCCCTCTAGCGCCCTCAGAAAGACATTGCAAGAATATTGTAAAGATGAAAATTAACAGGGGCTTTGGATACCATTCACCTAAAAATAGATCTTGCAGGATAGCCGCCTGCTCAGTGGTCAGAGCTGCACCTCTAACCAGTACATGTGGAAGGATAGCCGCCTGCTCAGTGATGTCCTGGTCAGAGGTGCAGCTCTATGTGGAAGGGTAGCCGCATGCTCAGTGACCTCCTGGTCAGAGGTGCAGCTCTATGTGGAAGGATAGCCACCTGCTCAGTGATGTCCTGGTCAAAAGTGCAGCTCTATGTGGAAGGATAGCCGCCTGTTCAGTGATGTCCTGGTCAGAGGTGCAGCTCTATGTGGAAGGATAACCGCCTGCTCAGTGACAACCTGGTCAGAGGTGCAGCTCTATGTGGAAGGATAGCCGCCTGCTCAGTGATGTCCTGGTCAGAGGTGCAGCTCTATGTGGAAGGATAGCCGCATGCTCAGTGATCTCCTGGTCAGAGGTGCAGCTCTATGTGGAAGGGTAGCCGAATGCTCAGTGATGTCCTGGTCAGAGGTGCAGCTCTATGTGGAAGGATAACCGCCTGCTCAGTGACGTCCTGGTCAGAGGTGCAGCTCTATGTGGAAGGATAGCCGCCTGGTCAGTGATGTCCTGGTCAGTGGTGCAGCTCTATGTGGAAGGATAGCCGCCTGTTCATTGATGTCCTGGTCAGAGGTGCAGCTCTATGTGGAAGGATAGCCGCCTGCTCAGTGACCTCCTGGTCAGAGGTGCAGCTCTATGTGGTAGGATAGCCGCCTTGTCAGTGATTTCCAGGTCAGAGGTGCAGCTCTATGTGGAAGGATAGCCGCCTGCTCAGTGATGTCCTGGTCAGAGGTGCAGCTCTATGAGGAAGGATAGCCGCCTGCTCAGTGACCTCCTGGTTAGAGGTGCATCTCTATGTGGAAGGATAGCCACCTGCTCAGTGACAACCTGGTCAGAGGTGCAGCTCTATGTGGAAGGATAGCCACCTGCTCAGTGATGTACTGGTTAGAGGTGCAGCTCTATGTGGAAGGATAGCCACCAGCTAAGTGATGTCCTGGTCAGAGGTGCAGCTCTATGTGGAAGGATAGCCACCTACTCAGTGATGTCCTGGTCAGAGGTGCAGCTCTAGGTGGAAGGATAGTCGCCTGCTCAGTGATGTCCTGGTCAGAGGTGCAGCTCTATGTGGAAGGATAGCCGCCTGCTTAGTGATGTCCTGGTCAGAGGTGCAGCTCTATGTGGAAGGATAGCCGCCTTCTCAGTGATGTCCTGGTCAGAGGTGCAGCTCTATGTGGAAGGATAGCCGCGTGCTCAGTGATGTCCTGGTCAGAGGTGCAGCTCTATGTGGAAGGATAGCCGCCTGCTCAGTGATGTCCTGGTCAGTGGTGCAGCTCTATGTGAAAGGATAACCACCTGCTTAGTGATGTCCTGGTCAGAGGTGCAGCTCTATGTGGAAGGATAACCACCTGCTCAGTGATGTCCTGGTTAGAGGTGCATCTCTATGTGGAAGGATAGCCGCCTGCTTAGTGATGTACTGGTTAGAGGTGCAGCTCTATGTGGAAGGTTAGCCGCCTGCTCAGTGACCTCCTGGTCAGAGGTGCAGCTCTATGTGGAAGGATAGTCGCATGCTCAGTGATCTCCTGGTCAGAGGTGCAGCTCTATGTGGAAAGATAGCCGCCTGCTCAGTGATGTCCTGGTCAGAGGTGCAGCTCTATGTGGAAGGATAGCCGCCTGTTCAGTGATGTCCTGGTCAGAGGTGCAGCTCTATGTGGAAGGATAGCCACCTGCTCAGTGACCTCCTGGTCAGAGGTGCAGCTCTATGTGGAAGGATAGCCGCCTGCTCAGTGATGTCCTGGTCAGAGGTGCAGCTCAATGTGGAAGGATAGCCGCCTGCTCAGTAACAACCTGGTCAGAGGTGCAGCTCTATGTGGAAGGATAGCCGCCTGTTCAGTGATGTCCTGGTCAGAGGTGCAGCTCTATGTGGAAGGATAGTCGCATGCTCAGTGATCTCCTGGTCAGAGGTGCAGCTCTATGTGGAAGGATAGCCGCCTGCTCAGTGATGTCCTGGTCAGAGGTGCAGCTCTATGTGGAAGGATAGCCGCCTGCTCAGTGATGTCCTGGTCAGTGGTGCAGCTCTATGTGGAAGGATAGCCGCCTGTTCATTGAAGTCCTGGTCAGAGGTGCAGCTCTATGTGGAAGGATAGCCGCCTGCTCAGTGATGTCCTGGTCAGAGGTGCAGCTCTATGAGGAAGGATAGCCGCCTGCTCAGTGACCTCCTGGTTAGAGGTGCATCTCTATGTGGAAGGATAGCCAGCCGCCTGCTCAGTGACAACCTGGTCAGAGGTGCAGCTCTATGTGGAAGGATAGTCGCCTGCTCAGTTATGTCCTGGTCAGAGGTGCAGCTCTATGTGGAAGGATAGTCGCATGCTCAGTGATCTCCTGGTCAGAGGTGCAGCTCTATGTGGAAGGATAGCCGCCTGCTCAGTGATGTCCTGGTCAGAGGTGCAGCTCTATGTGGAAGGATAGCCGCCTGTTCATTGATGTCCTGGTCAGAGGTGCAGCTCTATGTGGAAGGATAGCCGCCTGCTCAGTGATGTCCTGGTCAGAGGTGCAGCTCTATGTGGAAGGATAGCCGCCTGCTCAGTGACCTCCTGGTCAGAGGTGCAGCTCTATGTGGAAGGATAGCCGCCTGCTCAGTGATGTCCTGGTCAGAGGTGCAGCTCTATGTGGAAGGATAGCCGCCTGCTCAGTGACCTCCTGGTCAGAGGTGCAGCTCTATGTGGAAGGATAGCCGTCTGCTCAGTGACCTCCTGGTCAGAGGTGCAGCTCTATGTGGAAGGATAGCGGCCTGCTCAGTGATGTCCTGGTCAGAGGTGCAGCTCTATGTGAAAGGATAGCCGCCTGCTCAGTGATGTCCTGGTCAGAGGTGCAGCTCTATGTGGAAGGATAGCCGCCTGCTCAGTGACCTCCTGGTCAGAGGTGCAGCTCTATGTGGAAGGATAGCCGCCTGCTCAGTGACCTCCTGGTCAGAGGTGCAGCTCTATGTGGAAGGATAGCCGCCTGGTCAGTGATGTCCTGGTCAGAGGTGCAGCTCTTTCCCGCTGGATGACGTGCGCAGTGTCTATAGCGACTGATCTAACATACAGAATATTGGAGAAGTGCTGCTCCGGACTACTACCACCCCCCTCCGCTCCTCATACTACATTCAGCTACACTTAATGGAACGTTTCTCCTGGGTCCCTGGGACCGCGGGGCCCGTCACCTCAATACGCATCCTATTAACTCCAGAGCGATGGCACGGCGCACAATGGCGGCCAGGGGAGCCGTTATCACCAGGGAAGCGTGTCCGCTAATAGCCGTATCCTAGCAACCAGCGGAGCCGTATCACACCGACGAGCGGCACCCACCTCATCCCAACCATCACCCCCATCATCTTCCAGAATGGATGAGGTTAGATACACGGCTCAGCAGACAGTATCACACAGTATAGGATTAGATACACAGCTCAGCAGACAGTATCACACAGGATAGGATTAGATACACAGCTCAGCAGACAGTATCACACAGGATAGGATTAGATACACAGCTCAGCAGACAGTATCACAGAGGAGAGGATTAGATACACAGCTCAGCAGACAGTATCACACATGATGGGATTAGATACACAGCTCAGCAGACAGTACCACACAGGATAGGATTAGATACACAGCTCAGCAGACAGTATCACACAGGACAGGATTAGATACACAGCTCAGCAGACAGTATCACACAGGATAGGATTAGATACACAGCTCAGCAGACAGTATCACACAGGATAGGATTAGATACACAGCTCAGCAGGCAGTATCACACAGGATAGGATTAGATACACAGCTCAGCAGACAGTATCACACAGGATAGGATTAGATACACAGCTCAGCAGACTATCACACAGGATAGGATTAGATACACAGCTCAGCAGACAGTATCACACAGGATAGGATTAGATACACAGCTCAGCAGACAGTATCACATAGGATTAGATACACAGCTCAGCAGACTGTATCACACAGGATAGGATTAGATACACAGCTCAGCAGACAGTATCACACATGATGGGATTAGATACACAGCTCAGCAGACAGTACCACATAGGATTAGATACACAGCTCAGCAGACTGTATCACACAGGATATAATTAGATACACAGCACAGCAGACAGTATCACACAGGATAGGATTAGAAACAGAGCTCAGCAGACAGTATCACATAGGATAGGATTAGATACACAGCACAGCAGACAGTATCACACAGGGTAGGATTAGATACACAGCTCAGCAGACAGTATCACACAGGATAGGATTAGATACACAGCTCAGCAGACAGTATCACACAGGGTAGGATTAGATACACAGCTCAGCAGACAGTATCACACCTGATTGGATTAGATACACAGCTCAGCAGACAGTATCACATAGGATTAGATACACAGCTCAGCAGACAGTATCACACAGGGTAGGATTAGATACACAGCTCAGCAGACAGTATCACACAGGGTAGGATTAGATACACAGCTCAGCAGACAGTATCACACCTGATTGGATTAGATACACAGCTCAGCAGACAGTATCACACAGGATAGGATTAGATACACAGCTTAGCAGACGGTATCACACAGGATAGGATTAGATACACAGCTCAGCAGACAGTATCACACAGGATAGGATTAGATACACAGCTCAGCAGACAGTATCACACAGGATAGGATTAGATACACAGCTCAGCAGACGGTATCACACAGGATAGGATTAGATACACAGCTCAGCAGACAGTATCACACAGGATAGGATTAGATACACAGCTCAGCAGACAGTATCACACAGGATAGGATTAGATACACAGCTCAGCAGACAGTATCACACAGGATAGGATTAGATACACAGCTCAGCAGACGGTATCACACAGGATAGGATTAGATACACAGCTCAGCAGTCGGTATCACACAGGATAGGGTTAGATACACAGCTCAGCAGGCAGTATCACACAGGATAGGATTAGATACACAGCTCAGCAGACAGTATCACACAGGATAGGATTAGATACACAGCTCAGCAGACAGTATCACACAGGATAGGATTAGATACACAGCTCAGCAGACAGTATCACACAGGATAGGATTAGATACACAGCTCAGCAGACTGTATCACACACGATAGGATTAGATACACAGCTCAGCAGACGGTATCACACAGGATAGGATTAGATACACAGCTCAGCAGGCAGTATCACACAGGATAGGATTAGATACACAACTCAGCAGATTGTATCACACAGGATAGGATTAGATTCACAGCTCAGCAGACAGTATCACACAGGATAGGATTAGATACACAGCTCAGCAGGCAGTATCACACAGGATAGGATTAGATACACAGCTCAGCAGACAGTATCACACAGGATAGGATTAGATACACAGCTCAGCAGGCAGTATCACACAGGATAGGATTAGATACACAGCTCAGCAGACTGTATCACACACGATAGGATTAGATACACAGCTCAGCAGACAGTATCACACAGGATAGGATTAGATACACAGCTCAGCAGACAGTATCACACAGGATAGGATTAGATACACAGCTCAGCAGACAGTATCACATATTGTAGGATTAGATACACGGCTCAGCAGGCAGTATCACACAGGATAGGATTAGATACACAGCTCAGCAGACAGTATCACACAGGATAGGATTAGATACACAGCTTAGCAGACAGTATCACACAGGATAGGATTAGATACACAGCTCAGCAGACTGTATCACACAGGATAGGATTAGATACACAGCTCAGCAGACAGTATCACACAGGATAGGATTAGATACACAGCTCAGCAGACAGTATCACACAGGATAGGATTAGATACACAGCTCAGCAGACAGTATCACACAGGATTGGATTAGATACACTGCTCAGCAGACAGTATCACACAGGATAGGATTAGATACACAGCTCAGCAGACTGTATCACACAGGACAGGATTAGATACACAGCTCAGCAGACTATCACACAGGATAGGATTAGATACACAGCTCAGCAGACAGTATCACACAGGATAGGATTAGATACACAGCTCAGCAGGCAGTATCACACAGGATAGGATTAGATACACAGCTCAGCAGGCAGTATCACACAGGATAGGATTAGATACACAGCTCAGCAGACAGTATCACACAGGATTGGATTAGATACACTGCTCAGCAGACAGTATCACACAGGATAGGATTAGATACACAGCTCAGCAGACTGTATCACACAGGACAGGATTAGATACACAGCTCAGCAGACTGTATCACACAGGATAGGATTAGATACACAGCTCAGCAGACAGTATCACACAGGATAGGATTAGATACACAGCTCAGCAGGCAGTATCACACAGGATAGGATTAGATACACAGCTCAGCAGGCAGTATCACACAGGATAGGATTAGATACACGGCTCAGCAGACAGTATCACACAGGATAGGATTAGATACACAGCTCAGCAGGCTGTATCACACAGGATAGGATTAGATACACAGCTCAGCAGACAGTATCACACAGGATAGGATTAGATACACAGCTCCGCAGACTGTATCACACAGGATAGGATTAGATACACAGCTCAGCAGGCAGTATCACACAGGATAGGATTAGATACACAGCTCAGCAGGCAGTATCACACAGGATAGGATTAGATACACGGCTCAGCAGGCAGTATCACACAGGGGAGGATTAGATACACAGCTCAGCAGACAGTATCACACAGGATAGGATTAGATACACAGCTCAGCAGACAGTATCACACAGGATAGGATTAGATACACAGCTCAGCAGGCAGTATCACACAGGATAGGATTAGATACACAGCTCAGCAGACAGTATCACACAGGATAGGATTAGATACACAGCTCAGCAGGCAGTATCACACAGGATAGGATTAGATACACAGCTCAGCAGACAGTATCACACAGGATAGGATTAGATACACAGCTCAGCAGACAGTATCACACAGGATAGGATTAGATACACAGCTCAGCAGACAGTATCACATATTGTAGGATTAGATACACGGCTCAGCAGGCAGTATCACACAGGATAGGATTAGATACACAGCTCAGCAGACAGTATCACACAGGATAGGATTAGATACACAGCTTAGCAGACAGTATCACACAGGATAGGATTAGATACACAGCTCAGCAGACAGTATCACACAGGATAGGATTAGATACACAGCTCAGCAGACAGTATCACACAGGATAGGATTAGATACACAGCTCAGCAGACAGTATCACACAGGATAGGATTAGATACACAGCTCAGCAGACAGTATCACACAGGATAGGATTAGATACACAGCTCAGCAGGCAGTATCACACAGGATAGGATTAGATACACAGCTCAGCAGACAGTATCACACAGGATAGGATTAGATACACAGCTCAGCAGGCAGTATCACACAGGATAGGATTAGATACACAGCTCAGCAGGCAGTATCACACAGGATAGGATTAGATACACAGCTCAGCAGACAGTATCACACAGGATAGGATTAGATACACAGCTCAGCAGGCAGTATCACACAGGATAGGATTAGATACACAGCTCAGCAGACAGTATCACACAGGATAGGATTAGATACACAGCTCAGCAGACAGTATCACACAGGATAGGATTAGATACACAGCTCAGCAGACAGTATCACACAGGATAGGATTAGATACACAGCTCAGCAGACAGTATCACATATTGTAGGATTAGATACACGGCTCAGCAGGCAGTATCACACAGGATAGGATTAGATACACAGCTCAGCAGACAGTATCACACAGGATAGGATTAGATACACAGCTTAGCAGACAGTATCACACAGGATAGGATTAGATACACAGCTCAGCAGACTGTATCACACAGGATAGGATTAGATACACAGCTCAGCAGACAGTATCACACAGGATAGGATTAGATACACAGCTCAGCAGACAGTATCACACAGGATTAGATACACAGCTCAGCAGACAGTATCACACAGGATAGGATTAGATACACAGCTCAGCAGACAGTATCACACAGGATAGGATTAGATACACGGCTCAGCAGACAATATCACACAGGATAGGATTAGATACACAGCTCAGCAGACAGTATCACACAGGATAGGATTAGATACACAGCTCAGCAGACAGTATCACACAGGATAGGATTAGATACACAGCTCAGCAGACAGTATCACACAGGATAGGATTAGATACACAGCTCAGCAGACAGTATCACACAGGATAGGATTAGATACACAGCTCAGCAGGCAGTATCACACAGGATAGGATTAGATACACAGCTCAGCAGACAGTATCACATAGGATTAGATACACAGCTCAGCAGACAGTATCACACAGGATAGGATTAGATACACAGCTCAGCAGACAGTATCACACAGGATAGGATTAGATACACAGCTCAGCAGACAGTATCACACAGGATAGGATTAGATACACAGCTCAGCAGACAGTATCACACAGGATAGGATTAGATACACAGCTCAGCAGACAATATCACACAGG
Organism: Bufo bufo; assembly: GCF_905171765.1. Taxonomy (NCBI): domain Eukaryota; kingdom Metazoa; phylum Chordata; class Amphibia; order Anura; family Bufonidae; genus Bufo; species Bufo bufo. The sequence continues at coordinate 3,520,242 of NC_053391.1, forward strand.
ATAGGATTAGATACACAGCTCAGCAGACAGTATCACACAGGATAGGATTAGATACACAGCTCAGCAGACAGTATCACACAGGATAGGATTAGATACACAGCTGAGGATATGAGGTCATGGTCCAATAGAGTTTTTAGTGCGGTTTCTGAGTGCACAATCCACTGTGTGAACATCCCGCCTGGTAACGCACCACTACTACAGTGATTACGGCAGCTCGGTGATGTGGACGCTTTTTATGGTAATTACGGTAAGCCAAGTTTCCATTCGCGATTCCTTCGCCTCGATTTCACCTGATTGAAGTATAAGCTCCGCCTTGACTCCGCCCTCCTCACTTGACAGCCAATAACAAAGCAGATCAGGTAAGCCGGGGAGGACTGGGACTGGCCGTCTCTGGAGCAGGTGTAAAGCTCACCTAGCTATGACGTCATAGGGGCGGTTCGTCTGACAGGCGTGGTGTGGGCGTGGTGTCGGTAGCTCCTCCCCTGGTTGTGTGAGATTGTCCTCGCGTTCTTCAGGACCGTGGAGCCCGGGAGCAGCATGAGGTCCCCGCGGAGCCGCCCACCTCTACCGGCCCTGCTCCTCCTCCTCCTGTCCGGTGAGTGCGCAGCCCCTCCCGGTGACGCCGGGTCCCAGTCAGCTCAGCCCCGGGCCAACTCTGCCTGACCGGAGGAGAAACTCCGGAGCCACCGAGGCGGGGAGTACCAGAGTAACTACAGGGGTCACATGGAGAGGGGCGGGAGTAAGGGAGTAACATGGAGACGGAGGGGATACAGGGGTAACATGGAGAGGGGCGGGAGTACAGGAGTAACATGGAGACGGAGGGGATACAGGGGTAACATGGAGAGGGGCGGGAGTAATGGAGGGGGGTACGGGAGTAACATGGAGAAGGAGGGGTAACATGAAGAGGGACGGGAGTACCGGAGTAACTGGGGGAGAGTACCGGAGTAACATGGAGACGGAGGGGATACAGGGGTAACATGGAGAGGGACGGGAGTACAGGAGTAATGGGGGAGAGTACCGGAGTAACTTGGAGATGGAAGGGATACAGGGGTAACATGGAGAGGGATGGGAGTACCAGAGTAATGGGGGAGAGTACCGGAGTAACTTGGAGATGGAAGGGATACAGGGGTAACATGGAGAGGGATGGGAGTACCAGAGTAATGGGGGAGAGTACCGGAGTAACATGGAGAGGGACGGGAGTACAGGAGTAATGGAGGGGGGTACGGGAGTAACATGGAGAAGGAGGGGTAACATGAAGAGGGACGGGAGTACCGGAGTAACTGGGGGAGAGTACCGGAGTAACATGGAGACGGAGGGGATACAGGGGTAACATGGAGAGGGACGGGAGTACAGGAGTAATGGGGGAGAGTACCGGAGTAACTTGGAGATGGAAGGGATACAGGGGTAACATGGAGAGGGATGGGAGTACCAGAGTAATGGGGGAGAGTACCGGAGTAACTTGGAGATGGAGGGGATACAGGGGTAACATGGAGAGGGACGGGAGTACAGGAGTAATGGGGGAGAGTACCGGAGTAACTTGGAGATGGAAGGGATACAGGGGTAACATGGAGAGGGATGGGAGTACCAGAGTAATGGGGGAGAGTACTGGAGTAACTTGGAGATGGAAGGGATACAGGGGTAACATGGAGAGGGACGGGAGTACCAGAGTAACTGGGGCGAGTTCCGGAGTAACTTGGAGGGGATACAGGGGTAACATAGAGAGGGGCGGGAGTACAGGAGTAATGGAGGGGGATACGGGAGTAACATGGAGAAGGAGGGGTAACATGGAGAGGGATGGGAGTACCGGAGTAACTTGGAGACGGAGGGGATACAGGGGTAACATGGAGAGGGGCGGGAGTACAGGAGTAATGGAGGGGGATACGGGAGTAACATGGAGAAGGAGGGGTAACATGGAGAGGGATGGGAGTACCGGAGTAACTTGGAGACGGAGGGGATACAGGGGTAACATGGAGAGGGACAGGAGTAATGGGTGGAGTACCGGAGTAACATGGAGACGGAGGGGGTACAGGAGTAATGGGGGAAGTACTGGAGTAACATGGAGGGGGGTACGGGGGTAATGGGGGGGGGAGTACTGGAGTAACATGGAGACGGAGGGGATACAGGGGTAACATGGAGGGGGTAATGGGGGGTACTGGAGTAACATAATGAGGGACGGGAGTAACATGGGGGGGGGAGTACCGGAGTAACATGGAGGGGGGAACGGGAGTAATGGGGGGGAGTACTGGAGTAACATGGAGGGGATACAGGGGTAACATGGAGGGGGGTACGGGGGTAACATGGAGGGAGGTACGGGAGTAATGGGGGGAGTACTGGAGTAACATGGAGACGGAGGGGATACAGGGGTAACATGGAGAGGGGCGGGAGTAATTGGGGGAGTACTGGAGTAACATGAAGACAGAGGGGATACAGGGGTAACATGGAGAGGGACAGGAGTAATGGGGGAGTACCGGAGTAACATTGAGACGGAGGGGATACAGGGATAAAATGGAGAGGGATGGGGGGGTACGGGAGTAACATGGAGAGGGACAGGAGTAATGGGGGGGGTATGGGAGTAACATGGAGAAGGAGGGGTAACATGGAGAGGGACAGGAGTAATGGGGGGGGGAGTAACATGGAGGGGGTTACGGGAGTAACATGGAGAAGGAGGGGTAACATGGAGAGTGATGGGAGTACTGGAGTAACATGGAGAGGGATACAGGGGTAATGGGGCGGGATTACCGGGGTAACATGGAGACGGATGGGAGCACCGGAGTAACCAGGGAGAGTACCGGAGTAACATAGAGAGGGATGGGAGTAATGGGGGAGTAACATAGGGGGTATACAGGGGTAATGTGGAGGAGGGGGGAGTAACATGGAGGGGGATACCGGGGTAATGGGGGGGGGGGAGAGTACCGGAGTAACATGGAGACGGAGGGGATACTGGAGTCACATGGAGAGGGATACAGGAGTAACGTGGAGGAGGGGGGTATACCGGGGTAATGTTTAGGTGGGGGGGGGCAAAGTACTGGAGTAACTGGGGAGGTTTACAGTGGTAACACCGTGGAGGAGGGGGGGGGATACCGGGGTAACATGGTCTCCCCCCTGAGCGCCTCCTGCTGGAAGGTCCAGTCGTGTGCATGAGCCCTGAGTGCAGCTCCCCGGACAGCGCGGTCTGGTCCTCAGAGCTGACGCTCATTAGTTCTGCGTCTGACAGGGACAACAATGGACAGTGAGGGGGGATTCCTCCTCCCGGGGTCTCGCATTCCCTCACATTAGAGGGGGGGGGGGGGGGGGGGGGGTCACATTACTACAGCTGCAGGCACAAAGGCCCCTCCCCCACTTCTCTCCAGGAGTAGGTACTATAACCCCCATCAGCTCATCACCCTGATCAGTACAGAGATAAGTGGCCCTGCAGATATACACCTCGTAGTACACCCCTCGGCCGCTGCGGAACCTCGTAGTACACCCCTCGGCCGCTGCGGAACCTCGTAGTACACCCCCTCGGCCGCTGCGGAACCTCGTAGTACACCCCCTCGGCCGCTGCGGAACCTCGTAGTACACCCCCTCGGCCGCTGCGGAACCTCGTAGTACACCCCCTCGGCCGCTGCGGAACCTCGTAGTACACCCCCTCGGCCGCTGCGGAACCTCGTAGTACACCCCCTCGGCCGCTGCGGAACCTCGTAGTACACCCCCCCGGCCGCTGCGGAACCTCGTAGTACACCCCCTCGGCCGCTGCGGAACCTCGTAGTACACCCCCTCGGCCGCTGCGGAACCTCGTAGTACACCCCCTCGGCCGCTGCGGAACCTCGTAGTACACCCCCTCGGCCGCTGCGGAACCTCGTAGTACACCCCCTCGGCCGCTGCGGAACCTCGTAGTACACCCCCTCGGCCGCTGCGGAACCTCTGAAGTTAAACTGTCATACAGAATTTGGAGATTTGTTTACCTTTGATCCCCATTTCATGACTAGAATACCAGAATCACAGTGAGGACTGACACCTGAAGCGCAGACTGGTATAAAGTATCTGGCGGATGTAACATCCTGTCTCAGGTGTGTGGAGAGCTGAGGGACAACCTGATTGACGGCTCTGCCACCGGAGCGCGTGCAGTCCGGAAATCGGTTTCCGTCTGTGTGCATGACCCTCCGTTCTGGACACGCCCATCTCGCCGGAGCGCACGGTATTATAATTCAGTATGAGGTGTCCAGAACGGAGGTCGCGCTCCTGTGACAATGGACATTCAGTCTCCTGTAGCAGAGAGGTGTCGGGATGTCCTGACTGTGTGTGGTCTGATGGTTGTGATCAGCTGACGGAAGTGACTCACCTACCACCCCCTCCAGGTGCAGTGATGTCATAAAAGGGTGGAGCCATAGCATTTAACCCCTAGCTGGCTGCCCTGCTCCCACTGTCTGAGAATTCATAAAAAAGTGTGATATTGGAGACAGATACAGACCCGAGACTGAAGAGCAATAGACTGTATCCTCCTGTCCTACAGTCGTCCTCTCCCCTGAAATGGCTGATAACAGGGGGCAATAGACTGTATTCTCCTGTCCTACAGTCATCCTCTCCCCTGAAATGGCTGATAACAGGGGGCAATAGACTGTATTCTCCTGTCCTACAGTCATCCTCTCCCCTGAAATGGCTGATAACAGGGGGCAATAGACTGTATTCTCCTGTCCTACAGTCATCCTCTCCCCTGAAATGGCTGATAACAGGGGGCAATAGACTGTATTCTCCTGTCCTACAGTCATCCTCTCCCCTGAAATGGCTGATAACAGGGGGCAATAGATTGTATTCTCCTGTCCTACAGTCATCCTCTCCCCTGAAATGGCTGATAACAGGGGGCAATAGACTGTATTCTCCTGTCCTACAGTCATCCTCTCCCCTGAAATGGCTGATAACAGGGAGCAATAGACTGTATTCTCCTGTCCTACAGTCATCCTCTCCCCTGAAATGGCTGATAACAGGGGGCAATAGACTGTATTCTCCTGTCCTACAGTCATCCTCTCCCCTGAAATGGCTGATAACAGGGAGCAATAGACTGTATTCTCCTGTCCTACAGTCATCCTCTCCCCTGAAATGGCTGATAACAGGGGGCAATAGACTGTATTCTCCTGTCCTACAGTCATCCTCTCCCCTGAAATGGCTGATAACAGGGGGCAATAGACTGTATTCTCCTGTCCTACAGTCACCCTCTCCCCTGAAATGGCTGATAACAGGGGGCAATAGACTGTATTCTCCTGTCCTACAGTCATACTCCCCCCTGAAATGGCTGATAACAGGGGGCAATAGACTGTATTCTCCTGTCCTACAGTCATCCTCTCCCCTGAAATGGCTGATAACAGGGGGCAATAGACTGTATTCTCCTGTCCTACAGTCACCCTCTCCCCTGAAATGGCTGATAACAGGGGGCAATAGACTGTATTCTCCTGTCCTACAGTCATACTCCCCCCTGAAATGGCTGATAACAGGGGGCAATAGACTGTATTCTCCTGTCCTACAGTCATCCTCTCCCCTGAAATGGCTGATAACAGGGGGCAATAGACTGTATTCTCCTGTCCTACAGTCATCCTCTCCCCTGAAATGGCTGATAACAGGGGGCAATAGACTGTATTCTCCTGTCCTACAGTCATCCTCTCCCCTGAAATGGCTGATAACAGGGGGCAATAGACTGTATTCTCCTGTCCTACAGTCATCCTCTCCCCTGAAATGGCTGATAACAGGGGGCAATAGATTGTATTCTCCTGTCCTACAGTCATCCTCTCCCCTGAAATGGCTGATAACAGGGGGCAATAGACTGTATTCTCCTGTCCTACAGTCATCCTCTCCCCTGAAATGGCTGATAACAGGGAGCAATAGACTGTATTCTCCTGTCCTACAGTCATCCTCTCCCCTGAAATGGCTGATAACAGGGGGCAATAGACTGTATTCTCCTGTCCTACAGTCATCCTCTCCCCTGAAATGGCTGATAACAGGGAGCAATAGATTGTATTCTCCTGTCCTACAGTCATCCTCTCCCCTGAAATGGCTGATAACAGGGGGCAATAGACTGTATTCTCCTGTCCTACAGTCATCCTCTCCCCTGAAATGGCTGATAACAGGGGGCAATAGACTGTATTCTCCTGTCCTACAGTCACCCTCTCCCCTGAAATGGCTGATAACAGGGGGCAATACTGTATTCTCCTGTCCTACAGTCACCCTCTCCCCTGAAATGGCTGATAACAGGGGGCAATAGACTGTATTCTCCTGTCCTACAGTCATCCTCTCCCCTGAAATGGCTGATAACAGGGGGCAATAGACTGTATTCTCCTGTCCTACAGTCATCATCTCCCCTGAAATGGCTGATAACAGGGGGCAATAGACTGTATTCTCCTGTCCTACAGTCATCCTCTCCCCTGAAATGGCTGATAACAGGGGGCAATAGACTGTATTCTCCTGTCCTACAGTCATCCTCTCCCCTGAAATGGCTGATAACAGGGGGCAATAGACTGTATTCTCCTGTCCTACAGTCATCCTATCCCCTGAAATGGCTGATAACAGGGAGCAATAGACTGTATTCTCCTGTCCTACAGTCATCCTCCCCCCTGAAATGGCTGATAACAGGGGGCAATAGACTGTATTCTCCTGTCCTACAGTCATCCTCTCCCCTGAAATGGCTGATAACAGAGGGCAATAGACTGTATTCTCCTGTCCTACAGTCATCCTCTCCCCTGAAATGGCTGATAACAGGGGGCAATAGACTGTATTCTCCTGTCCTACAGTCATCCTCTCCCCTGAAATAGCTGATAACAGGGGGCAATAGACTGTATTCTCCTGTCCTACAGTCATCCTCTCCCCTGAAATGGCTGATAACAGGGAGCAATAGACTGTATTCTCCTGTCCTACAGTCATCCTCTCCCCTGAAATAGCTGATAACAGGGGGCAATAGACTGTATTCTCCTGTCCTACAGTCATCCTCTCCCCTGAAATGGCTGATAACAGGGAGCAATAGACTGTATTCTCCTGTCCTGCAGTCATCCTCCCCCCTGAAATGGCTGATAACAGGGAGCAATAGACTGTATTCTCCTGTCCTGCAGTCATCCTCCCCCCTGAAATGGCTGATAACAGGGAGCAATAGACTGTATTCTCCTGTCCTACAGTCATCCTCTCCTCTGAAATGGCTGATAACAGGGAGCAATAGACTGTATTCTCCTGTCCTACAGTCATCCTCTCCCCTGAAATGGCTGATAACAGGGGGCAATAGACTGTATTCTCCTGTCCTACAGTCATCCTCTCCCCTGAAATGGCAGATAACAGGGAGCAATAGACTGTATTCTCCTGTCCTACAGTCATCCTCTCCCCTGAAATAGCTGATAACAGGGGGCAATAGACTGTATTCTCCTGTCCTACAGTCATCCTCTCCCCTGAAATGGCTGATAACAGGGAGCAATAGACTGTATTCTCCTGTCCTACAGTCATCCTCCCCCCTGAAATGGCTGATAACAGGGAGCAATAGACTGTATTCTCCTGTCCTACAGTCATCCTCTCCCCCCCTGAAATGGCTGATAACAGGGGGCAATAGACTGTATTCTCCTGTCCTACAGTCATCCTCTCCCCTGAAATGGCTGATAACAGGGGGCAATAGACTGTATTCTCCTGTCCTACAGTCATCCTCTCCCCTGAAATGGCAGATAACAGGGAGCAATAGACTGTATTCTCCTGTCCTACAGTCATCCTCTCCCCTGAAATGGCTGATAACAGGGGTCAATAGACTGTATTCTCCTGTCCTACAGTCATCCTCTCCCCTGAAATGGCTGATAACAGGGAGCAATAGATTGTATTCTCCTGTCCTACAGTCATCCTCTCCCCTGAAATGGCAGATAACAGGGAGCAATAGACTGTATTCTCCTGTCCTACAGTCATCCTCTCCCCTGAAATGGCTGATAACAGGGGGCAATAGACTGTATTCTCCTGTCCTACAGTCATCTTCTCCCCTGAAATGGCTGATAACAGGGAGCAATAGACTGTATTCTCCTGTCCTACAGTCATCCTCTCCCCTGAAATGGCTGATAACAGGAGGCAATAGACTGTATTCTCCTGTCCTACAGTCATCCTCCCCCCTGAAATGGCCGATAACAGGGGGCAATAGACTGTATTCTCCTGTCCTACAGTCATCCTCCCCCCTGAAATGGGTGATAACAGGGGGCAATAGACTGTATTCTCCTGTCCTACAGTCATCCTCTCCCCTGAAATGGCTGATAACAGGGGGCAATAGACTGTATTCTTCTGTCCTACAGTCATCCTCTCCCCTGAAATGGCTGATAACAGGGGGCAATAGACTGTATTCTTCTGTCCTACAGTCATCCTCTCCCCTGAAATGGCTGATAACAGGGGGCAATAGACTGTATTCTCCTGTCCTACAGTCATCCTCTCCCCTGAAATGGCTGATAACAGGGGGCAATAGACTGTATTCTCCTGTCCTACAGTCATCCTCCCCCCTGAAATGGCTGATAACAGGGGGCAATAGACTGTATTCTCCTGTCCTACAGTCATCTTCTCCCCTGAAATGGCTGATAACAGGGAGCAATAGACTGTATTCTCCTGTCCTACAGTCATCCTCTCCCCTGAAATGGCTGATAACAGGAGGCAATAGACTGTATTCTCCTGTCCTACAGTCATCCTCCCCCCTGAAATGGCCGATAACAGGGGGCAATAGACTGTATTCTCCTGTCCTACAGTCATCCTCCCCCCTGAAATGGGTGATAACAGGGGGCAATAGACTGTATTCTCCTGTCCTACAGTCATCCTCTCCCCTGAAATGGCTGATAACAGGGGGCAATAGACTGTATTCTCCTGTCCTACAGTCATCCTCTCCCCTGAAATGGCTGATAACAGGGGGCAATAGACTGTATTCTCCTGTCCTACAGTCATCCTCCCCCCTGAAATGGCTGATAACAGGGGGCAATAGACTGTATTCTCCTGTCCTACAGTCGTCCTCCCCCCGGCCGGTAGTGGCTGATGACAGAGGGCAGTAGATGGTGGTTGTTCCGCTGAGTGCCCCCTTCCATCAGTCCTGACGTGGTGGAGATGGCGGTGCGGTCTCCTTGGTGCTGGATCCATTTGACGGGCCCAGGACCGCTGCTATCACTTGTGGTGTCCATTACTTTACCGGTGCGGTATTTCTTCCATCCAGCGTGGGCACCAGTGTTGTGGGGGCCCCGTGCCCAGTGTTGGGGTCACCCGAGGACTGGTGCTGCTGTACTGTGTCTGATTGTTACGGACGCCATGATGGATGCGACAGCTGCTCCTCCTCGTGCCCTGCAGCTGTCGGGGTGCGGTGTTACAGCCGGGGGTCTCGATGTCTGACCATGGATGCCACCGCAGCGTCCGTTTATCAACGACTGACACTTTCCCTTAGGGCTCATGCACACGAACGTATTTTCTTTCCGCTTCCGTTCCATTATTTTATTTTTTGCAAACCGTATGCAGAACCATTCACTTCAATGGGTCCGCAAAAACAACACAAGTTACTCCGTGTGCATTCCGTTTCCGTATTTCTGTTCAGCAAAAAAGTAGTGCGTGTCCTATTATTGTCTGTAAATCGCGGTCCGAAGTAACACGTCCGTGTTTTGCGAATCCATACTGTGCCCAGCCCATACTGCTCATGTGTTTGGTGATTAATAAGTTACTGTTTCTGTTTCCGATCCACAAAAAACTGATCAAATACGGAAACCGTACGGATATGTTTTGTGGAATAACGGAAGAGGACTTAAATCGGAGAAAAAAAAACCTTAGATATGGAACAATGGATCCGTGAAAAACGGACCGCAAAACAGTCGTGTGCATGAGCCCTTACGTGTGTCGCTGTAGCAGGGGGTGGGCATGTCTGTGGTGATGAGCGCACCCCTCAGGTGACCCTGCACACAGCCTGGCATCTCCGGAGGAGCGGGCACACAGCGGGGGAGGGGACTCTGTCCCAACTATGATATCCTTACAAGGAAACTTCACCCGCTGCTGGAACGTGACACCCCCCGCTGCCACCAGAGCTTTACATTAACCCCCTAGCTGCTTGTTATTAACCCCGTGCTCTGATAACAAGGCGTGAGACGCCGTCACCTCGAGGACTCCCACCAGCCATGATCCGGAGCCGCGTTCTGTCAGATTGTCCGTGACCCAGTTCTGCACTGAATTCCCCTCAGTCGCCCATCATTCCCAATACTGCAGGCGGTGTATGGGGGGGCACGGGGCAGGGTATGAGCGGTGTATGAGGGGGCACAGGACGGTGTATGGTGGGCACGGCGCAGGGTATGAGCGGTGTATGGGGGGGCACAGGACGGTGTATGGTGGGCACGGCGCAGGGTATGAGCGGTGTATGAGGGGGCACAGGACGGTGTATGGTGGGCACGGCGCAGGGTATGAGCGGTGTATGGTGGGGCACAGGGTGGTGTATGGTGGGCACGGGGCAGGGTACGAGCGGTGTATGGTCGGACACAGGAGGGTGGGTGGGCAGGGTATGAGCGGTGTATGGTGTGCACGGCCCAGGGTATGAGCGGTGTATGGTGGGCACGGCCCAGGGTATGAGCGGTGTATGCTCGGGCACAGGACGGTGGGTGAGCAGTGTATGGTGGGGCACAGGGTATGAGCGGTGTATGGTGGGCACGGTGCAGGGTATGAGCGGTGTATGGTGGGGCACAGGGTGGTGTATGATGGGCACGGCGCAGGGTATGAGCGGTGTATGGTGGGGCACAGGGTGGTGTATGGTGGGCACGGCGCAGGGTATGAGCGGTGTATGGTGGGGCACAGGGTGGTGTATGGTGGGCACGGCGCAGGGTATGAGCAGTGTATGGTGGGGCACAGGGTGGTGTATGGTGGGCACGGCGCAGGGTATGAGCAGTGTATGGTGGGGCACAGGGTGGTGTATGGTGGGCACGGCGCAGGGTATGAGCGGTGTATGGGGGGGCACAGGACGGTGTATGGTGGGCACGGCGCAGGGTATGAGCGGTGTATGAGGGGGCACAGGACGGTGTATGGTGGGCACGGCGCAGGGTATGAGCGGTGTATGGTGGGGCACAGGGTGGTGTATGGTGGGCACGGGGCAGGGTACGAGCGGTGTATGGTCGGACACAGGAGGGTGGGTGGGCAGGGTATGAGCGGTGTATGGTGTGCACGGCCCAGGGTATGAGCGGTGTATGGTGGGCACGGCCCAGGGTATGAGCGGTGTATGCTCGGGCACAGGACGGTGGGTGAGCAGTGTATGGTGGGGCACAGGGTATGAGCGGTGTATGGTGGGCACGGTGCAGGGTATGAGCGGTGTATGGTGGGGCACAGGGTGGTGTATGATGGGCACGGCGCAGGGTATGAGCGGTGTATGGTGGGGCACAGGGTGGTGTATGGTGGGCACGGCGCAGGGTATGAGCGGTGTATGGTGGGGCACAGGGTGGTGTATGGTGGGCACGGCGCAGGGTATGAGCAGTGTATGGTGGGGCACAGGGTGGTGTATGGTGGGCACGGCGCAGGGTATGAGCAGTGTATGGTGGGGCACAGGGTGGTGTATGGTGGGCACGGCGCAGGGTATGAGCGGTGTATGGTGGGCACGGCCCAGGGTATGAGCGGTGGATGGTGGGCACGGCCCAGGGTATGAGCGGTGTATGGTGGGCACGGCCCAGGGTATGAGCGGTGTATGCTCGGGCACAGGACGGTGGGTGAGCAGTGTATGGTGGGGCACAGGGTGGTGTATGGTGGGCACGGCGCAGGATATGGTCGGGCACAGGGTGGTGTATGGGGGTACAGAGCTGTACAGGTCACTATCCAGCATCCTGTGTGGTTTTGGGGGTTGCCGTGGTTTCCGTGTTCTGCGCCGTCCAGACCTCCTGCACTGGGGCGTCCTCCATGGGATCCCGCAGGCCTCCTCTTTCTCATGACCTCGCCCGTCTGAGCTTACAATCTATTTGAAGTCGCCTTCCTCAGATCTGTTGGTGATGTAACCTCCTCAGGCGTGGCCCCTCTGGCTGGGGGCCAGTTTCTCCTGTTGGGGCCTGCACAGACCCGTCCTGGGCCACATGAAGGCTGCAGGGGAATGCGTCATGGCGGCTGTCTGATGCCGCACTGTGTGCCCTGCCCCCACAGGTGAGAGCGTCACCCGATGGCAGGAGCCGACCAGTCAGTATTGGGGGCCAGGCGGCCCCGTGTAGTCCCCGTCCTCTCGTTAGCCGTATGGGCTTCTTGAGCCGTCATTGTTATACTAGCGACTTTCTCTGGCGCTGCAGAATTCACCTCCCGGGCGTGACGCCAGCTTCCATCGTCTCCGCAGCCTGCCCTGGTCTGTTGTGGGCGGCTGCAGCGTCGCCTGCCAGGAAAACCTGTCTGCTGGGGTCACAGGGTGGGGGGTGTGCTGGGGTCACAGGGTCACATGATGGGGGGGGGGGTGTTCTGGGGTCGCTGGGTCACATGATGGGGGGGGGGGGGTTCTGGGGTCGCTGGGGTCACAGGGTGGGGGGTGTGCTGGGGTCACAGGGTCACATGATGGGGGGGGGGTGTTCTGGGGTCGCTGGGTCACATGATGGGGGGGGGGGTTCTGGGGTCGCTGGGGTCACAGGGTGGGGGGTGTGCTGGGGTCACAGGGTCACATGATGGGGGGGGGTGTTCTGGGGTCGCTGGGTCACATGATGGGGGGGGGGTGTTCTGGGGTCGCTGGGTCACATGATGGGGGGGGTGTTCTGGGGTCGCTGGGTCACATGATGGGGGGGGTGTTCTGGGGTCGCTGGGTCACATGATGGGGGGGGTGTTCTGGGGTCGCTGGGTCACATGATGGGGGGTGTTCTGGGGTCGCTGGGTCACATGATGGGGGGTGTTCTGGGGTCGCTGGGTCACATGATGGGGGGTGTTCTGGGGTCGCTGGGTCACATGATGGGGGGTGTTCTGGGGTCGCTGGGTCACATGATGGGGGGTGTTCTGGGGTCGCTGGGTCACATGATGGGGGGTGTTCTGGGGGCGCTGGGTCACATGATGGGGGGTGTTCTGGGGTCGCTGGGTCACATGATGGGGGGTGTTCTGGGGTCGCTGGGTCACATGATGGGGGGTGTTCTGGGGTCGCTGGGTCACATGATGGGGGGTGTTCTGGGGTCGCTGGGTCACATGATGGGGGGTGTTCTGGGGTCGCTGGGTCACATGATGGGGGGGGGGGGGGTTCTGGGGTCGCTGGGTCACATGATGGGGGGGGGGGGGGGTTCTGGGGTCGCTGGGTCACATGATGGGGGGGGGGTTCGGGGGTCGCTGGGTCACATGATGGGGGGGGGGGGTTCTGGGGTCGCTGGGTCACATGATGGGGGGGGGGGGGGGTTCTGGGGTCGCTGGGTCACATGATGGGGGGGGGGGGGGGTTCTGGGGTCGCTGGGTCACATGATGGGGGTGTTCTTTCTCCGGCGCTGCAGAATTCACCTTCCGGGCGTGACGCCAGCTTCCATCGTCTCCGCAGCCTTCCCTTGTTTGTTGTGGGCGGTTGCAGCGTCGCCTGCCAGGAAAACCTGTCTGCTGTGGTCACATGATGGGTGGGGGGGGTAATCTGGGTCACATGATGGGGGGGTTCGGGGTTCGCTGGGTCACATGATGGGGGGTGTTCGGGGGTCGCTGGGTCACATGATGGGGGGTGTTCGGGGGTCGCTGGGTCACATGATGGGGGGGTGTTCGGGGGTCGCTGGGTCACATGATGGGGGGGTGTTCGGGGGTCGCTGGGTCACATGATGGGGGGGGTGTTCGGGGGTCGCTGGGTCACATGATGGGGGGGGTGTTCGGGGGTCGCTGGGTCACATGATGGGGGGGGTGTTCGGGGGTCGCTGGGTCACATGATGGGGGGTGTTCGGGGGTCGCTGGGTCACATGATGGGGGGTGTTCGGGGGTCGCTGGGTCACATGATGGGGGGGTGTTCGGGGGTCGCTGGGTCACATGATGGGGGGGTGTTCGGGGGTCGCTGGGTCACATGATGGGGGGGTGTTCGGGGGTCGCTGGGTCACATGATGGGGGGGTGTTCGGGGGTCGCTGGGTCACATGATGGGGGGGGTGTTCGGGGGTCGCTGGGTCACATGATGGGGGGGGTGTTCGGGGGTCGCTGGGTCACATGATGGGGGGGGTGTTCGGGGGTCGCTGGGTCACATGATGGGGGGGGTGTTCGGGGGTCGCTGGGTCACATGATGGGGGTGTATAGGATGGGGGGGGGGGTCTGTGCTGTGTTTTGGGGTCACAGGTCACATGATGGGGGGGTGTTTGGGGCGGTAGTATGATCTACAGCTCATTGGCGCCACCAGCGTTGCATTTTTTCTCTTCTCTCTGGCCATGAAGTGGTTAATGTCTGGGGCAACAGGAGCGGAGTTAACCCTCTGACCTCCAGTTGGCATTTTTGTCAGAAATGTCCCAGAATTCTTTGCTGCAGGAGAGACGGAACAGGACTGTATGAATGGCGGGTCTGTTATTGGGGACGCTGATGACATCACAGGCTCCGCTGAGGTCATTGTCTCGTCTCGTCACCCCGGGGTGAGCGTTAGAATCACTGAGGCCAGAGGTCAAGTGCCGTCCATTATAAGCCTGTGTTACAGCGGCCGAGGGGTTCGGGGGACGCTGCCTCTAGGAGGGATGTGCTGCAGAGGTTCGGGGGACGCTGCCTCTTAGGAGAGATGTTCTGCAGGGGTACGGAGATGCTTCCTCTTAAGAGGGATGTTCTGCAGGGGTACGGAGATGCTTCCTCTTAGGAGGGATGTTCTGCAGGGGTTCGGGGGACGCTGCCTCTAGGAGGGATGTTCTGCAGGGGTTCGGGGGACGCTGCCTCTTAGGAGGGATGTTCCTCAGGGGTTCGGGGGACGCTGCCTCTAGGAGGGATGTTCTGCAGGGGTTCGGGGACGCTGCCTCTTAGGAGGGATGTTCTGCAGGGGTTCGGGGGACGCTGCCTCTTAGGAGGGATGTTCTGCAGGGGTTCGGGGGACGCTGCCTCTTAGGAGGGATGTTCTGCAGGGGTTCGGGGGACGCTGCCTCTTAGGAGGGATGTTCTGCAGAGGCCTGTGGTTACATGGAGCGATGGGCAGTAGTAGGACTGGGGTGATGTCCTGCAGGTAGAGGTGCGATGCTCTGCATCCTGCAGTATAATGTCGGCATTAGTCACATGTTGTTTTCTCCTCTTGCAGGGTCCGTGGTTCTGGGCCGTGTAGTCCGTGTCCCGTCCGGTCCTCTCCTGCGGGTGGAAGGTACCGATGTCTCCATCTCCTGTAACGTCAGTGACTATGAAGGCCCCAGAGAGCAGAACTTTGATTGGGCGTTTTCCTCGGGGGCGGGTCCAGCGGTGAATGTGCTCAGCACCTGGGACACCTCCTTCACGCACTCCTCCTACGCGGAGCGGGTGAGATCTGGGAGCGTCCACCTCCAGCGGACAGGAAACGGCGAAGTGCAGCTCCGTATTCACCAGTTACGGGCGACCGACGAGGGGAACTACACCTGCTTCACCCCCAGCACCGACGCCACCTACAGCGGCAACTACCAAGCCCACGTCCAGCTGAAAGGTACCACCCCCAATCATTCAGTACTCTGCGGGGGGCGTCCATCAATCTTAGAAACTCCAGCTGAAAGGTACCACCCCCTGTCATTCAGTACTCCGCGGGGGGCGTCCACCAATCCTAGAAACTCCAGCTGAAAGGTACCACCCCCAATCATTCAGTACTCCGCGGGGGGCGTCCACCAATCCTAGAAACTCCAGCGGAAAGGTACCACCCCCTGTCATTCCCTACGCCGCAGGGGACGTCCTCTAGGGCCGGGCGGCCGGTGTGAGAACAGAGCTGCTGCAGGTCCATTGTATGTTGTCTGCCTCTGGGGTCCTGTGAGGGGAGAGGCCGAGGTCTGCAGACTCCACACTGGCCTGAAGGCTGCAGATACTCGGCCATTTCTTCTCTGATCGCAGAGCAGCGGCGTGTCCTCAGAGGGGGTAGTCATGTGATCAGAGAGCAGCGGCGTCCTCAGAGGGGATGGGTCTGTGGTTGGAGAGCAGCAGCGTCTTCAGAGGGGATAGGTCTGTGGAGAGCAGCGGCGTGTCCTCAGGGGGGATAGGTCTGTGGAGAGCAGCGGCGTGTCCTCAAGGGGGATAGGTCTGTGGAGAGCAGCGGCGTGTCCTCAGGGGGGATAGGTCTGTGGAGAGCAGCGGCATCATCAGAGGGGAGAGGTCGGAGAGCAGCGGCGTGTCCTCAGAGGGGATAGGTCTGTGGAGAGCAGCGGCATCATCAGAGGGGATAGGTCTGTGGAGAGCAGCGGCATCATCAGAGGGGATAGGTCTGTGGAGAGCAGCGGCGTGTCCTCAGAGGGGATAGGTCTGTGGAGAGCAGCGGCGTGCCCTCAGGGGGGATAGTCCTGTGATCGGAGAGCAGCGGCGTGCCCTCAGGGGGGATAGTCCTGTGATCGGAAAGCAGCGGCGTGCCCTCAGGGGGGATAGTCCTGTGATCGGAGAGCAGCGGCGTGTCCTCAGAGGGGATAGTCCTGTGATCGGAGAGCAGCGGCGTGTCCTCAGAGGGGATAGTCCTGTGATCGGAGAGCAGCGGCGTGTCCTCAGAGGGGATAGGTCTGTGGAGAGCAGCGGCGTGCCCTCAGGGGGGATAGTCCTGTGATCGGAGAGCAGCGGCGTGTCCTCAGAGGGGATAGGTCTGTGGAGAGCAGCGGCGTGTCCTCAGAGGGGATAGGTCTGTGGAGAGCAGCGGCGTGTCCTCAGAGGGGATAGGTCTGTGGAGAGCAGCGGCGTGTCCTCAGAGGGGATAGGTCTGTGGAGAGCAGCGGCGTGTCCTCAGAGGGGATAGGTCTGTGGAGAGCAGCGGCGTGTCCTCAGAGGGGATAGGTCTGTGGAGAGCAGCGGCGTGTCCTCAGAGGGGATAGGTCTGTGGAGAGCAGCGGCGTGTCCTCAGAGGGGATAGGTCTGTGGAGAGCAGCGGCGTGTCCTCAGAGGGGATAGGTCTGTGGAGAGCAGCGGCGTGTCCTCAGAGGGGATAGGTCTGTGGAGAGCAGCGGCGTGTCCTCAGAGGGGATAGGTCTGTGGAGAGCAGCGGCGTGTCCTCAGAGGGGATAGGTCTGTGGAGAGCAGCGGCGTGTCCTCAGAGGGGATAGGTCTGTGGAGAGCAGCGGCGTGTCCTCAGAGGGGATAGGTCTGTGGAGAGCAGCGGCGTGCCCTCAGGGGGGATAGTCCTGTGATCGGAGAGCAGCGGCGTGTCCTCAGAGGAGATAGGTCTGTGGAGAGCAGCGGCGTGCCCTCAGGGGGGATAGTCCTGTGATCGGAGAGCAGCGGCGTGTCCTCAGAGGTGACAGTCGTGGTTTGGATCTTCCCCTTTACTGCACGCTCTGTAGTGACCACTAGATGTCAGCATAGGACGCCCGGCTGGAAGCTTCTCGGCGCGCTGTCCTCTCATTACCACTGGTGGGCGCCTGGTTCCAGCGATGGTCGTCTTGGCTCCTGCAGCACATCGCACCCTGTATAACCCTTCTCCTCTCCTCCTCTCAGTGATCTCTGACGCCCTCCGCCTCCAGGTCCCCAGAGGTCGCCAGAACAGCGTCCGTAATCTAACCGAAGGCGGCTCCTTCCAGATTCCGTGCCAGGCATCGTTTGAAGATGGGGCCCCTCACGTCCACCTCTCTCTCACCTGGCGGCGCCAGTCCCAGGGCCCCATCTCAGAGGTGCTGACACTTACACACCTGGGGCGGCTGCAGCCTGGCACAGAGTACGCGGCTCGATACAGCAGTGGTGAGTTACGGGTGGACACTGCGGCGTCGGACACTTACCTGCTGACGGTGGAGGGTGCGCAGCCAGGCGATGGCGGAGAATACAGCTGTGTGGCCCAAACCTGGGTGCAAGGGCCCGACGGCTGGGAGAAGATCCAGGAGAAGATGGTGGACGTGGCCCGGGTGGAGATCCGGCCGATTGGTGAGTGACCGGCATGGGGTCTGGTGAGGATCTTGTTGGCACGTGGGGCCGAGGGGCAGCACCATGGGCGGCCGTATGGCAGGATCCAGGGGCAGCACCATGGGCGGCCGTATGGCAGGATCCAGGGGCAGCACTATGGGCGGCTGTATGGCAGGATCCAGGGGCAGCACCATGGGCGGCCGTATGGCAGGATCCAGGGGCAGCACCATGGGCGGCCGTATGGCAGGATCCAGGGGCAGCACTATGGGCGGCCGTATGGCAGCATCCAGGGGCAGCACTATGGGCGGCCGTATGGCAGCATCCAGGGGCAGCACCATGGGCGGCCGTATGGCAGGATCCAGGGGCAGCACTATGGGCGGCCGTATGGCAGGATCCAGGGGCAGCACCATGGGCGGCCGTATGGCAGGATCCAGGGGCAGCACCATGGGCGGCCGTATGGCAGGATCCAGGGGCAGCACCATGGGCGGCCGTATGGCAGGATCCAGGGGCAGTACCATGGGCGGGGGCATGCTGGGGCAGTACCGCGGGTACTTTGTGTTGACCTCTTCTTTTCTCGCCCCCAGTGCTGACCGTGTCCCTGGTGGAGCCGGCCCTGGTAGTGGCGGAGGGCGCCTCCTTCACCCTTTCCTGCCTGGTGGCGGTAGATTCCAGCGCCCCCCTCGTCACCCGGGTGCGTTGGTTTCACAATCATTCAGGAGAGCTGCACCAACTGCCCAGCGGGTCTGACCCCGACCCTGCCCCCGACACCCCCACCACCCATCAGCTGCTGGTGCCACAAGCATGGGACTCCGGGGAATACACCTGCCAAGCCACGGCCTGGACTCTGCTCCGGAACAGGACGTGGCACCGAGCTGCCGAAGGCCGCTCCGCCGCCGTGAGGGTGCAGGTGACGCATGAGGGTGAGTGCTCGCTATATGGCGGTGTCTTGCCCGCCCTGCGCTCTGTCTTATCTTCTGTCTTTTCCCTCAGCTCTGGATCTCGTGGTGTCGCTGAACATTTCTCTCGCCCCCCGCGTGGCAGAGGATCCCTCCGAGCTGCGCTGTCACCTGAGCGGGGCCCCGCACCTGTCTGTGTCCTGGTACTTCACCCAATCTCTGGAGAAGGGCTCCCCGGTCCTGGTGGGCTCCCTGCATCGGGATGGAAGCCTTCAAGTGGGGGAGACCTATCGGCAGCGGGTGGAGAGGGGGGGGCTGATCCTCTCCCGCCAGGGGCCCCAGACCTTTGTGCTGCGTATACAGTGGACGTCGGAGGAGGATCGGGGAAGCTACCACTGCATCGGCACCAGCTGGAAGCTTCTGCGCAACCAGAGCTGGGCCCCGGCCACGGAGGCCACATCTGCACCCGTCAGCCTCTACTGGAAGAGTGAAGGTATACAGAGTCACAAGTCACACCCAGAGCTGCAGTCACATCATGTCTTAGGGGCCATTCACACGTCCGCAAATGGGTCCGCATCCGTTCCGCAATATCTGGACCCATTTATTCTCAATGGGGCAGGAATGGATGCGGACAGCACACTATGGTCCGCGGCCCCCCAAAAATATACAAGATGTCCTATTGTCCACAATTGCAGACAAGAATAGGCAGTTCTATGGGGGGTGCCGGCCGGGTGTACTGCGGATCCACAATACACTACGGAAGGGTGAATGGACCCTTATACTCCATTCACACCGACAGCTGCAGTCACATTCTTGTACTCCAGTCACCCCCAGAGCTGCAGTCACATCATGTCTTATACTTCAGTTACACCCAGAGCTGCAGTCACATTATCTTATACGAAATACACACCGACAGCTGCAGTCACATTCTTATACTCCAGTCGCCCCCAGAGCTGCAGTTACATTCTTATACTCCAGTCGCCCCCAGAGCTGCAGTTACATTCTTATACTCCAGTCGCCCCCAGAGCTGCAGTTACATTCTTATACTCCAGTCGCCCCCAGAGCTGCAGTTACATTCTTATACTCCAGTCGCCCCCAGAGCTGCAGTTACATTCTTATACTCCAGTCGCACCCAGAGCTGCAGTTACATTCTTATACTCCAGTCGCACACAGAGCTGCAGTTACATTCTTATACTCCAGTCGCACCCAGAGCTGCAGTCCCATCACGTCTTGTACTCCAGTCGCACCCAGAGCTGCAGTCACCTTCTTGTACTGCAGTCGCACCCAGAGCTGCAGTCACCTTCTTGTACTCCAGTCGCACCCAGAGCTGCAGTCACCTTCTTGTACTCCAGTCGCACCCAGAGCTGCAGTCACCTTCTTGTACTCCAGTCGCACCCAGAGCTGCAGTCACCTTCTTGTACTCCAGTCGCACCCAGAGCTGCAGTCACCTTCTTGTACTCCAGTCGCACCCAGAGCTGCAGTCACCTTCTTGTACTCCAGTCGCACCCAGAGCTGCAGTCACCTTCTTGTACTCCAGTCGCACCCAGAGCTGCAGTCACCTTCTTGTACTCCAGTCGCACCCAGAGCTGCAGTCACCTTCTTGTACTCCAGTCGCACCCAGAGCTGCAGTCACCTTCTTGTACTCCAGTCGCACCCAGAGCTGCAGTCACCTTCTTGTACTCCAGTCGCACCCAGAGCTGCAGTCACCTTCTTGTACTCCAGTCGCACCCAGAGCTGCAGTCACCTTCTTGTACTCCAGTCGCACCCAGAGCTGCAGTCACCTTCTTGTACTCCAGTCGCACCCAGAGCTGCAGTCACCTTCTTGTACTCCAGTCGCACCCAGAGCTGCAGTCACCTTCTTGTACTCCAGTCGCACCCAGAGCTGCAGTCACCTTCTTGTACTCCAGTCGCACCCAGAGCTGCAGTCACCTTCTTGTACTCCAGTCGCACCCAGAGCTGCAGTCACCTTCTTATTCTCCAGTCGCACCCAGAGCTGCAGTCACAGCACGTCTTGTACTCCAGTCGCACCCAGAGCTGCAGTCACATTCTTATACTCCAGTCGCTCCCAGAGCTGCAGTCATATTCTTATACTCCAGTCGCTCCCAGAGCTGCAGTCACCTTCTTGTTCTCCAGTCGCACCCAGAGCTGCAGTCACCTTCTTGTACTCCAGTCGCACCCAGAGCTGCAGTCACCTTCTTGTACTCCAGTCGCACCCAGAGCTGCAGTCACCTTCTTATTCTCCAGTCGCACCCAGAGCTGCAGTCACAGCACGTCTTGTACTCCAGTCGCACCCAGAGCTGCAGTCACATTCTTATACTCCAGTCGCTCCCAGAGCTGCAGTCATATTCTTATACTCCAGTCGCTCCCAGAGCTGCAGTCACCTTCTTGTTCTCCAGTCGCACCCAGAGCTGCAGTCACCTTCTTGTACTCCAGTCGCACCCAGAGCTGCAGTCACCTTCTTGTACTCCAGTCGCACCCAGAGCTGCAGTCACCTTCTTATTCTCCAGTCGCACCCAGAGCTGCAGTCACAGCACGTCTTGTACTCCAGTCGCACCCAGAGCTGCAGTCACATTCTTATACTCCAGTCGCTCCCAGAGCTGCAGTCACATTCTTGTTCTCCAGTCGCACCCAGAGCTGCAGTCACCTTCTTGTTCTCCAGTCGCACCCAGAGCTGCAGTCACCTTCTTATACTCCAGTCGCTCCCAGAGCTGCAGTCACATTCTTATACTCCAGTCGCCCCCAGAGCTGCAGTTACATTCTTATACTCCAGTCGCACCCAGAGCTTGCAGTCACAGCATGTCTTGTACTCCAGTCGCACCCAGAGCTGCAGTCACAGTTGCTGGACTCTGCTGCCCCCTCCTGTCATGTCTGCACTACGGATGGTGCCACTTAACCTTTTGTCTTCCGCAGGCTCCTCTATCGCGGTGAGCGCCCGGCTGGTAAAGATGGTGTCCGCTGCGGGAGGAACGTTTGAGATGATTTGCACGGTGCAGCCGCAGAACCTCCCCTCCCCCCAGTATTCTGTGAGGGTGACACTGACACCCCCCCAAGAGACCGCCGCCCCGGTCACTGTCATCACGCTGAACCGCGAGGGGGTGATACGCCGGCGGCCGAGCGCAGTCAGCAACACTGTGCTGGAGAAGGGCAAGGAGGGCGCCTACCTGTTCAGACTGTACCAGGCGCAGAGCCAGGACGTGGGCGTGTACCAGTGTGAGGTCACTGCGTGGGCGCAGGGAGGGGGCGGGGCCTGGAGGATGACGCACAACAAAACCACCAATCCCGTGCAGCTGGAGTTCCAGACTGCAGGTGAGGACCAGGCAGGGAGGGGGCGGGGTTATGGGGGTCATGTGATGCCTTTAACCCTCGGCTTCCCTCCCATCAGGTCCAGTATTTAACGTCAGTGCACGGTCGGACAGGCTGAGCGTGTATCGCGGTGACCGCTCCGAGTTCTGGTGCATCATCACCATAGATGGTCCAGCCATTGATCCAGGTAAGGACTCGTCTGACCCTCGCATGTGACCGGCCCCTGCAGATCACGTATGACTCCCCCTCTCCTTCACAGGTGACATGGCATTTGACGTGTCCTGGTTCGTCCAGCGGTCGGGCGGTTCCCCTGTGCTGCTGGCGGCTGAGGAGCGCAACGCTCAGGTCCGGCACAATCAGAGGAACAGCAGCAGCGAGGTGTCCCTGGAGCGTGTCAGTGACATGGAGTACAGGCTGCGCGTCTACGGCTGCCAGGAGGAGGACGCCGGCGGCCATTACTGCGCGGTCACACCGTGGGTGCGCAGCGGCGAGGGCGGCTGGAGCCGGCAGGAAACCATCACCTCCACCATGATGGCCCTGAGCGTGAAGATGGACCGTAAGTAAATGTGCAACTGTGCCCAACATGTGCTGAGCATCCACCTAACCTGCACCAGAAACGGTCCAATGGAATAAAAAAAATCCTTATACGGGAGCCCCGCCCCCGAGGAGTCTGGTCCAGTAAGAGCCCCGCCCCCGAGGAGTCTGGTCCAGTAAGAGCCCCGCCCCCGAGGAGTCTGGTCCAGTAAGAATGGAAAAACTGGGCTTGAGGAGCGCACGAAAGAGGAGCTTTATTAACCACGCAGTAAAAAAAAAAAAACACATTAGATTTCGCCGCTCCCATAACAACCGTTTCTTTAAAAATGTCACATGATTTACTGTAAGTTGAACCCTGAAAAAATAACCAGTTCCAGAACGGGCAGTTTTTGGTCCTTTCCTCACAAACATTGAGCGATCAGAAAGTCGTATGTACCGCAAAGAGGCGCCAATTAAGACGTCGCCTCCTCGTGCAGAACATGACCCGCACACAAGACGGTCACCAGGGGAGTAAAACGTATGGCGACACAAAACGGTGTGCTTATGTGGCGGGGGGGGGGGGGGAAGCTATAAAACCTCTGTAACGTACTGACCGGCAGAATAAAGATGGCGGACGTCGCATTTAAACCCAAAAAGCAGGGACAGAATCGCTGCATCTCTTTATCCTGCTTCCCAAAAAGTTATATGTGCCCCAAAATAGAACCAATGATGATGGCAACTCATCCCCCAAAAAATATAAGCCCTGACCCTGCTCCGAGAAAAATAACCATCTGGTTGTCTGAAAAACGCCTGCATCGGTCCCAGAGGCGACGCGGCGCCCGTAGCCCATCCATCCAAATCTGAGCTGCAAAAGCCAAATGGCGGTCAATACCATCTGAACTCTAATACGCCCACATCTATGGCGTCGGCACCTAGTAGAACCCCTGTAACAAAGGGCACGGGGTGACACAAGCCGGGCACAACGTACTGACCACTGAAGTGCTGTATATGGGGGAAAATGTGCAGATTTCACTAAAATGGGGTCACTTCTTGGGGGGGGGGGGGGTTCTTTTCTTGAACCTCAAAGCCTCTGCAGCTGTCTGTAAATGCTGTATATACCCCCGAACGAGGCCTCACATACACATGTCGCTCCTTCCCTTCTGAGCCCTGCGCGGTGCCCAGACAGCAGGTTACAATCACATATGGGATGTTGCTGTATTCGGGGTAATGAATTGTGGGATGACTTAAAAAAAATATATAAATTATGCGTGGGCTCCTGTACGTGTGCGCGGGCTCCTGTATGTGGGCTCCTGTACGTGCGTGTGCGCGGGCTCCTGTATGTGGGCTCCTGTACGTGTGTGTGCGTGGGCTCCTGTATGTGGGCTCCTGTGCACCGGCTCCTGTATGTGTGCGTGGGCTCCTGTATGTGGGCTCCTGTACGTGTGCGTGGGCTCCTGTGCACCGGCTCCTGTATGTGGGCTTGTGTGCGCGGACTCCTGTGCACCAGCTCCTGTGTGTGTGTGTGCGTGGGCTCCTGTACGTGTGCGTGGGCTCCTGTATGCGTGCTCCTGTGCACCAGCTCCTGTATGTGGGCTCCTGTGCACCGTCTCCTGTGTGTGTGTGTGTGCGTGCGTGGGCTCCTGTATGTGGGCTCCTGTACGTGGGCTTGTGTGTGCGGACTCCTGTGCACCGGCTCCTGTATGTGTGCGCGGGCTCCTGTATGCGGGCTCCTGTGCACCAGCTCCTGTATGTGGGCTCCTGTACGTGGGCTCGTGTGCGCGGGCTCCTGTGCACCGGCTCCTGTATGTGGGCTCCTGTTTGCGGGCTCCTGTGCACCAGCTCCTGTATGTGGGCTCCTGTATGTGGGCTCCTGTGCACCAGCTCCTGTATGTGTGTGTGCGTGGGCTCCTGTATGCGTGCTCCTGTGCACCAGCTCCTGTATGTGGGCTCCTGTGCACCGGCTCCTGTATGTGTGTGTGCGTGGGCTCCTGTATGCGTGCTCCTGTGCACCAGCTCCTGTATGTGGGCTCCTGTGCACCAGCTCCTGTATGTGTGTGTGCGTGGGCTCCTGTATGCGTGCTCCTGTGCACCAGCTCCTGTATGTGGGCTCCTGTGCACCGGCTCCTGTATGTGTGTGTGCGTGGGCTCCTGTATGCGTGCTCCTGTGCACCAGCTCCTGTATGTGGGCTCCTGTGCACCGTCTCCTGTGTGTGTGTGTGTGTGTGTGTGTGCGTGCGTGGGCTCCTGTATGTGGGCTCCTGTACGTGGGCTTGTGTGTGCGGACTCCTGTGCACCGGCTCCTGTATGTGTGCGCGGGCTCCTGTATGCGGGCTCCTGTGCACCAGCTCCTGTATGTGGGCTCCTGTACGTGGGCTCGTGTGCGCGGGCTCCTGTGCACCGGCTCCTGTATGTGGGCTCCTGTTTGCGGGCTCCTGTGCACCAGCTCCTGTATGTGGGCTCCTGTGCACCAGCTCCTGTATGTGTGTGTGCGTGGGCTCCTGTATGCGTGCTCCTGTGCACCAGCTCCTGTATGTGGGCTCCTGTGCACCGTCTCCTGTGTGTGTGTGTGTGTGTGTGCGTGCGTGGGCTCCTGTATGTGGGCTCCTGTACGTGGGCTTGTGTGTGCGGACTCCTGTGCACCGGCTCCTGTATGTGTGCGCGGGCTCCTGTATGCGGGCTCCTGTGCACCAGCTCCTGTATGTGGGCTCCTGTACGTGGGCTCGTGTGCGCGGGCTCCTGTGCGCGGGCTCCTGTATGTGGGCTCCTGTTTGCGGGCTCCTGTGCACCAGCTCCTGTATGTGGGCTCCTGTACGTGGGCTCGTGTGCGCGGGCTCCTGTATGCGGGCTCCTGTACGTGGGCTCGTGTGCGCGGGCTCCTGTATGTGGGCTCCTGTACGTGGGCTTGTGTGCGCGGGCTCCTGTGCACCGTCTCCTGTATGTGCGCGCGCGCAGGCAGGCTCGTCTGTGCAGGTTTTATTTGTCTGTTTCACCTCCGTAGACCGCGCTCCAGCATGGCTTTCGTCCTGTAGGTGGCGCCATGTTCTTGACTGTTGGTTAACTCTGTTTTCCATCCCCCGCAGTGCTGAGCGCCTTCAAGTACCCGCTGCTGATCGGGGCCGGGCTGTCGCTGCTCGCCGGCCTCTTATCCTGCCTCATCGGATATTGCAGTTCGCGGTTCTGCTGTAAGCCGCCGCCGCCGGTTCAGGAGAAGCGCAGGGAGCATCGCCGCCTCATGTCCATGGAGCTGGACTGACATTTGGGGGGGAGAGGAACACGGACTGAGCCATAGACTCTTATCTGGGGTGACAGGACTGTGACTCTTCTGGATGAGGGGGAGCAGGGGGTCTCTCCCTCTCTATGCACTGACCTCAGCCCCCACCCAGGAAAAGGACTACAACAGGATCAGCAAGATGGCGCTCATCCTGCAGCAAAGCAATAAGATGTGATGACCCCTCCCCCGCGCTGCTGAACGAATTCATCCCATGGGTCAAACCAATGCAATAAAGGGGGGTCCGCAGCTTCCGGGACACACAGCTGTGGATGGAGGTGCTGTCCCCGGCCGTGTGTCTCTACAGTGCCATAAACATGTAATGTGCACACTGTGACATGGCTCCTCCCCTGAGGACACGCCCTACTAAGCACACGCCTCTGCAGAGCTGCTCGGTGTCTTCTAATGTTTTTTCTTTTTTTATCAGAAATGCAGATTTTGGTTTTATGCAGAGTTTCCTTGTTTTCCCCTCAGACTACGTCTTGGGGCCCCTGCCATAATCCTGGGCCCCGGGTTAACCCTTTGTCTTCCATAGCAGACAGTTGAATTGCACTCCCAAGCATCGGAGAAGGGATTTGCTATATTGTAAATTGTGTCCGCTCTCCGTCCAAGCAATAAAATCTCTTCTATTTTTTACTTCTGCTTCTGTACTTGGAAGGGGGGGGGGGGGGTCCAGGCTGTGTGTTTGGGGGGGGGGGAGGGTACAGGGGGTCAGCTGGTGTGTGTCTGGGGGGGGGGGGGGGGGGAGGGTACAGGGGGTCAGCTGGTGTGTGTCTGGGGGGGGGGGGGGGGGGAGGGTACAGGGGGTCAGCTGGTGTGTGTCTGGGGGGGGGGGGGAGGGTACAGGGGGTCAGCTGGTGTGTGTCTGGGGGGGGGGGGGAGGGTACAGGGGGTCAGCTGGTGTGTGTCTGGGGGGGGGGGGGAGGGTACAGGGGGTCAGCTGGTGTGTGTCTGGGGGGGGGGGGGGGGAGGGTACAGGGGGTCAGCTGGTGTGTGTCTGGGGGGGGGGGGGGGGAGGGTACAGGGGGTCAGCTGGTGTGTGTCTGGGGGGGGGGGGGGGGGGAGGGTACAGGGGGTCAGCTGGTGTGTGTCTGGGGGGGGGGGGGAGGGTACAGGGGGTCAGCTGGTGTGTGTCTGGGGGGGGGGGGGGAGGGTACAGGGGGTCAGCTGGTGTGTGTCTGGGGGGGGGTGGTCCAGGCTGTGGGGGGGGGGTGCGAGGGTACAGGGGGTCAGCTGGTGTGTGTCTGGGGGGGGTGGTCCAGGCTGTGGGGGGGGGGGGGGGTCCAGGCTGTGTGAGTCTGGGGGGGGGGTCCAGGGGGTCAGCCAGTGTGTGGGGGCGAGGGTACAGGGGGTCAGCTGGTGTGTTATGGGGGGTCAGCCAGTGTATGCCTGGGGGAGGGGTCCAGCTTGTAGGGTAAAAATTGGGAACTTCCTGTATAATATGGGTGTAGCGGTCCAGACTGTGTTTGAGGGGATGAGTGCACACAATGGGTGGAGCTTGAGTCCTTCATGACAATGATGGGTGTTGTAGTTGGCTGTGACTGTTCTACGAGCGCCCATCCAGTCATGTAATAGACGGAGGAGGATGGTGGTAGTGATCTTCCCTCTGTTATAATACACTGAGGATGATGGTGGTGATGGTATATAGATGTGACGCCCTGCCTGACATGTGCTGCAGCTCCAGAGCTGAAATCTCCCAGCAGTCCCTGCATTCTGGAAAGTGTCATCTGATGTAGGAAAGACTATCTGCCCCTGTATTATAGGGGGGTCCTGTCCACAAGCTTGCTGACTGTTTCCAGTGAGAGAGAAGGAGAACTTGTTGCAGCAGGAAGCTCTCTCGGGGGCGTCCGCGCTGTGGTCGGAGGTCTCTTCTGCTTTGTCTCGCCTGCGTCTGGCTGTAAGTGTGTGGTTTCCTGTGCGCGATGTGGGAGCTGCACTAAAGGCTGCTCCTCTGCGAGGCGCTCAGTGCACCCGGCACGATGCAGAGGAGAAGCGAGCATCGCCCCCTGCGCCCCATCAGCCCTGTAACCGTGGGGCTCCTCTGGCTGAGCGTCATGGGTAAGTACCGGCTGAGGCGCTCCCTGTACAGAGCCACAGCAGTGGATGATGGGGGTTATCTCCAGAATAAAATGCAGATTGAGCGCAGGAGGCGCCGCCTCGGAGCGCGCCGGGCTCGCGTCGCTGCGTCGCTACTGAAGCCCACTTCGGGTTGCCTTTTTTTAAAATGTTTTTAAAGTTGTTGAATCGAAGGCTGAAGTTTTGCGGGACTTCAAACTTAATGAACTTTTGCCTCCGTGCAGCCCATACATTTTAATGAGAGGCCACCATACTGCATTAAAACAAAGTTGGGGAAACAATCGACTCTGGATCTTGGATCCGAATCGCGTTTCGCTCACCCCTAAATATAACTGCATCCGGCCCAGACATCGCTGTTCTATCCCCAAATACCACCACTTGGCACCATCAAGTGACCACGTTTAGAGTCACATGATCGGCTGTCAGGACACATCCCCCTCCCACAAGGCATGATGGGACGGCAGTGACTGGACGAAGCAGGATTCAAGCACGGGGGGTAGGAGAAAATCCAAGAATGAGCGAGAGCGATCGGTGAAAAGTAGTTTATGGCTCAACCCTTAAAGGTCAACTTTATACTGAAAATTCTTTAAAGGGGTTGTCGGGGTTCAGAGCTGAACCCAGACATGTCCCCATCTTCACCCCCTCCGGCCCCTCTGATTTCATGCTCCAATGCTCTCCTTTGCCCAGAGCTGGAGATCGAGTGAAGTCCCGGCTCACCTTGGGGAAGCGATGCGGGCAGAGGGGCGAAATGGGTGAAGATGGGGATAAACTTTCAGGCACCACGGTAGCTATATCCGGTTCGGAGGTATGGGGCCCTGGAGCACTACGGGGCCCAAATCCAGTATTATAGGTGCGACATGGGGTAGAGGGAACTGTTAGACATTTTGTATAGTGGCCCCAGAGCTCCATGTTCTTCCTCAGCCCAGGACACAGATGGACCTGACCGATCATAGTAATGCACACTAAGGGGGGTATCATGACCCTCTGTGGCCCCTGTTATAATGACGAGGCACAGAGCAGAAGAGCAGAGGCAGGGATCCTTTGTGGTCGCCATAATCCTGAGCCCCAAACAGGGACAGCAGAGATCTGTTGACCCACTGATTAGAAAAATACGACGCCAGTGTAGACGTGGGGCCCTCAGAATTAATCTCGTCTGGGCCCCAAGATCCCCCTTTCTATGCAGGTCCTGACTGTAGATGTGTTTCACAGAGGGTGAGATAAAGCTTGTGTCCTCCTCGCAGGCGTCTCCTGGGCCCAGCGGGAGGTGACCATCCAGCAGGGGCCCCTGTACCGCACCGTGGGCTCCCACATTACCATCTGGTGCCAGGTGAGAGGCTACCAGGGCCCCTCAGAGCAGAACTTCCAGTACTCCATCTACCTGCTGTCCGCCCCCGACAGGGAGGTCCAGATGGTCAGCACCCAGGACGCCTCCTTCTCCTACGCCATCTACAGCCAGCGGGTCCGCAGTGGTGACATCTACGTGGAGAGGGTGACCGGGGACCACAGCGTCCTACACATCCGCCAGCTGCAGGAACGGGACACCGGAGAGTACGAGTGTCACACCCCCAACACCGACCCCAAATTCTACGGCAGCTACAGCGCCAAGGTCAACCTGAGCGGTAAGTGTCAATGGACATGGAAGTTCTTGGTGAATCAAGAACCAAAACTGTGACTAAGATCCCTCCAGGCAGTCAGTTATCTCAGCAGGTGAGGAATGATTACTACAGTGCCTTCTTCTAGATAATAGTCAGTGGATCTAGAATTGTTATAGCCTCACTGGGGTTTTGTTCTAGACTAGGGGTCAGAAACCTCCAACACTCCAGAAATTGGAGAAATTAATACTTCCAGCATGCACAATTGCTCTGCTGTTCTCAGAACTCCAGTAGAAGTAATTGGAGCATGATGGGAGTTGTAGTTTTACAACAGCTGGAGTTCCAGAGATCACTGACCCCTGTTCTGGACTTTTGAATATTCTAGAAATTGATCTACATAATAGCGTGAGAAATTGTGTTTCTATTTTTCTACGTTATACCTGGATATTCCAGAATAAGTAGATGTCCACTGGGATCTCATACTCATAGTTCTAGATTATACTTCTGGGATTTAGAACAGAGATCATATTTCAAGATTATAAAAGTTGTTCTAGATGACTGGCATGAGGGAACATGGTATATATGGTTGGTAGGTGTTGAAGAATTCATTATAGATTATTGCCAGACATTCTAGAACCTTCTCTAGATGCTTGGTAGGTGTTGTACATTTGGCTCTACTTGTAGATATTGTAGAGATTGTTCTAGATCTAGATGCAGGTATTCTAGATTTTTATTTTCCTCATAGCTGAGTACAATAGCAGGGGATTCCAGGTTCTAGATAATCCCTTCTCAGAATAATTTTCTAGTAGAATCTCCTTTCTGTTAATGAGAAGGTGAATATGATGCATCCAGAACGTCTTTCTCCTCAGTCCTTCCAGACACTCTGTTAGTCACAATGCCCCAACTGGAGCTGGAGAAGACAGAAAGTTCCTCTCTGGAGGTTACCTGTGATGTGTTTAAGAGCTCACCTCGGCACACCCATGTCTCCGTTTCATGGTTTCTGACAACCGACAAAGAGATTGACATCTTGTCCTTGTCCATGGACTTTGTTCTTATCCCTGGAGAATCCTTCAAGGAGAGGTTCAGGTCTGGAGATATCCGCATGGACAAAATAGGTGAAACCATCTACAGACTGTCCATCAAGGAGCTGCAGTTGTCAGACCAGGGGGATCTCTTCTGCAAAGGATCTGAGTGGATCCAGGATCCTGATGGAAAATGGACGAAGATCACAGAGAAGTCTAACAAGACGACGATCAAGGTGACTGCGCTGCAGGGTAAGTGCGGAAGTGACATCAAGATCTCCATTGTGTCACCATTTTGTTATCCACTTCTAGGGTCTAGATAAAGAGTGGGTAGTCTAGAACAATGTTCTTGATGTCCATTCTAGGTAGCACTTTGTATTACAGTGCTGGTCCATCTAGTGTTTAACAATAACCAGAACATTCTCATTTCAGTTGGAGACTTCACAGTACAAGCGCAGAGCAAAGACACCAGGATGAGGCCGAAGAGCGCCCTGGACATCACCTGCTCTATCTCCGGGCCAAGTCTCGTTACTGGACGCTTCCATGTCTCCTGGCTGCTTGATGGCGCCGTGATGGCGACCTGGAACACATCTGGTGTCAGCAGCTTCGGAACACAGTACAGAACCCGGGAGATGACAGGACAAATGTCTGTGAGAAGACGAGACCAAGAGACTTGGACACTAAAGATCAACCAGGCCACTGAGCAAGATGGCGGCTCATACCTCTGTGATGTCACCGAGGAGGGGTCTCGGAGGAGAAGGCAATCCACAGCAGTAACGGTCACCATAGAAACTGCAGGTAAGTGATCGTAGATGTCACATCCTAATACATAGGGGGCAGTATTATAGTAGTTATATTCTTGTACATAGGAGCAGTATTATAGTAGTTATATTCCTGTACATAGGAGCAGTATTATAGTAGTTATA
This sequence comes from Bufo bufo, assembly GCF_905171765.1. Classification (NCBI taxonomy): domain Eukaryota; kingdom Metazoa; phylum Chordata; class Amphibia; order Anura; family Bufonidae; genus Bufo; species Bufo bufo. The sequence goes on from NC_053391.1 coordinate 3,551,728, forward strand.
TTCTTGTACATAGGAGCAGTATTATAGTAGTTATATTCTTGTACATAGGAGACAGTATTATAGTAGTTATATTCTTGTACATAGGAGGCAGTATTATAGTAGTTATATTCTTGTACATAGGAGCAGTATTATAGTAGTTATATTCTTGTACATAGGAGCAGTATTATAGTAGTTATATTCCTGTCTATAGGAGCAGTATTATAGTAGTTATATTCTTGTACATAGGAGGCTGTATTATAGTAGTTATATTCTTGTACATAGGAGGCAGTATTATAGTAGTTATATTCCTGTACATAGGAGGCAGTATTATAGTAGTTATATTCTTGTACATAGGAGGCAGTATTATAGTAGTTATATTCCTGTACATAGGAGGCAGTATTATAGTAGTTATATTCTTGTACATAGGAGGCAGTATTATAGTAGTTATATTCCTGTACATAGGAGGCAGTATTATAGTAGTTATATTCTTGTACATAGAAGGCAGTATTATAGTAGTTATATCCTTGTACATAGGAGGCAGTATTATAGTAGTTATATTCTTGTACATAGGAGCAGTATTATAGTAGTTATATCCTTGTACATAGGAGGCAGTATTATAGTAGTTATATTCTTGTACATAGGAGCAGTATTATAGTAGTTATATTCTTGTACATAGGAGCAGTATTATAGTAGTTATATTCTTGTACATAGGAACAGTATTATAGTAGTTATATTCTTGTACATAGGAGGCAGTATTATAGTAGTTATATTCTTGTACATAGGAGCAGTATTATAGTAGTTATAGTCTTGTACATAGGAGGCAGTATTATAGTCGTTATATTCTTGTACATAGGAGCAGTATTATAGTAGTTATATTCTTGTACATAGGAGGCAGTATTATAGTAGTTATATTCTTGTACATAGGAGCAGTATTATAGTAGTTATATTCTTGTACATAGGAGCAGTATTATAGTAGTTATATTCTTGTATATAGGAGCAGTATTATAGTGGTTATATTCTTGTACATAGGAGGCAGTATTATAGTAGTTATATTCTTGTACATAGGAGGCAGTATTATAGTAGTTATATTCTTGTACATAGGAGGCAGTATTATAGTAGTTATATAGCTGTACATAGGAGGCAGTATTATAGTAGTTATATTCTTGTACATAGGAGCAGTATTATAGTAGTTATATAGCTGTACATAGGAGCAGTATTATAGTAGTTATATTCTTGTACATAGGAGCAGTATTATAGTAGTTATATTCTTGTACATATGAGGCAGTATTATAGTAGTTATATCCTTGTACATAGGAGCAGTATTATAGTAGTTATATTCTTGTACATAGGAGCAGTATTATAGTAGTTATATTCTTGTACATAGGAGCAGTATTATAGTAGTTATAGTCTTGTGTATATAGGAAGCAGTATTATAGTAGTTATATTCTTGTACATAGGAGCAGTATTATAGTAGTTATAGTCTTGTATATAGGAAGCAGTATTATAGTAGTTATAGTCTTGTACATAGGAGCAGTATTATAGTAGTTATATTCTTGTACATAGGAGCAGTATTATAGTAGTTATATCCTTGTACATAGGAGGCAGTATTATAGTAGTTATATTCTTGTACATAGGAGCAGTATTATAGTAGTTATATTCTTGTACATAGGAGCAGTATTATAGTAGTTATATCCTTGTACATAGGAGCAGTATTATAGTAGTTATATTCTTGTACATATGAGGCAGTATTATAGTAGTTATATTCTTGTACATAGGAGGCAGTATCATAGTAGTTATATTCTTGTACATAGGAGCAGTATTATAGTAGTTATATTCTTGTACATAGGAGCAGTATTATAGTAGTTATATTCTTGTACATAGGAGGCAGTATTATAGTAGTTATATTCTTGTACATAGGAGGCAGTATTATAGTAGTTATATTCTTGTACATAGGAGCAGTGTTATAGTAGTTATATTCTTGTACATAGGAGCAGTATTATAGTAGTTATATTCTTGTACATAGGAGCAGTATTATAGTAGTTATATTCTTGTACATAGGAGCAGTATTATAGTAGTTATATTCTTGTACATAGGAGCAGTATTATAGTAGTTATATTCTTGTACATAGGAGCAGTATTATAGTAGTTATATTCTTGTACATAGGAGCAGTATTATAGTAGTTATATTCTTGTACATAGGAGCAGTATTATAGTAGTTATATTCTTGTACATAGGAGGCAGTATTATAGTAGTTATATTCTTGTACATAGGAGGCAGTATTATAGTAGTTATATTCTTGTACATAGGAGGCAGTATTATAGTAGTTATATTCTTGTACATAGGAGCAGTATTATAGTAGTTATATTCTTGTACATAGGAGGCAGTATTATAGTAGTTATATTCTTGTACATAGGAGCAGTATTATAGTAGTTATATTCTTGTACATAGGAGCAGTATTATAGTAGTTATATTCCTGTACATAGGAGCAGTATTATAGTAGTTATATTCTTGTACATAGCAGTATTATAGTAGTTATATTCTTGTACATAGGAGCAGTATTATAGTAGTTATATTCTTGTATATAGGAGCACTATTATAGTAGTTATATTCTTGTACATAGGAGGCAGTATTATAGTAGTTATATTCTTGTACATAGGAGGCAGTATTATAGTAGTTATATTCTTGTACATAGGAGCAGTATTATAGTAGTTATATTCTTGTACATAGGAGGCAGTATTATAGTAGTTATATTCTTGTACATAGGAGGCAGTATTATAGTAGTTATATTCTTGTACATAGGAGCAGTATTATAGTAGTTATATTCCTGTACATAGGAGCAGTATTATAGTAGTTATATTCTTGTACATAGCAGTATTATAGTAGTTATATTCTTGTACATAGGAGGCAGTATTATTAGATGATATTGTTTTCTGCAGGAACTTCTATCCGGAATGTCAGACTTCACCCTGAGGTTTCAAATCTGTATGAAGGGGATTCGTTAACCCTTTCTTGCCAGGTTTCTGGATCCTCCGGCGTTATGGATGTGACATGGCTTACCATGCAGTCCTTGGGTCGCTGGGTGGAGGTTGCTTCTCTTAGGCGTGATGGAGAGGTGGTCGTGGCTGGTGAATACGTCCATAAACATAGTTCGGGTCAGCTGACAGCGCAGAGACTACGTGATGGACTCCACTCTTTGAGATTAGACAGCATGGTGGAAGAAGATGGCGGACTGTACCGATGCTGTCTCACAGAATGGACGCAGCGTTCAGATGACGAGTGGAGAAATGAGACTTATGTCAGTAACGAGGTCCAGATAAGTGTCCAGCACCTGGGTAAGTGACGAAGGATCCTACATCATGTGATTGTTCTGTAGTCGTGTGCAGAGATCTGTGTCCACGGAATGGCTGATAACACAGGACACATGGGGCTGGTAAAGGGAGGGTGCTCCTTTATTTGGGGGGAGCAATCAGGAAGGTAAGGCTCTTTGGTGACAGTCAGCAGGATGGGGTTGGGTTGTTGGCTGCCGTCAGACAAGTTTCTATAAGATCAGACAAGAAGGAAACCACAAAACCACGACATGTGTCACGGGTGGCGGGAGAGATAGAAGTGCAGCCGCCGCCGCAGACATCGCAGATCAGCATCTGAATGCGTCATGAAAACTGAAATGTTTTTTTTTTTTTTTTTTTAACATTATTGTAAAGTTACAAAACAGCAGAAGTCAAATAAACCAAACGCCGCCCTTTAGTGCACCACAGCTTCACTGCACATTACAACCCAGCCTTAAAGGGGTTGTCCAGCTTCACTTAGGTTTATAAATACCCCCATCTGGTGCGACACTGTCCTCCTCCTGACGTTCGGTTTCGGCATTGTGGTTCCATCGTCGTCTACACTGCTCTTCAGTCCTTGCTTTTTAACTTCTTACACTGACAGGGAGATGTCAGCGCTGTGGCCAGTCATTGGGTGGAGCGGCGTTCAAGTCTCCGTCCACTCTGGAAGCACAGGGAGACGTCAGCACTGCGGCCAGTCATTGGTGGAGCGGCGTTCAGGTCTCAGTCCACACTGGAAGCACAGAGAGTCGTCAGCGCTGCGGCCAGTCATTGGGTGGAGCGGTGTTCAGGTCTCCGTCCACACTGGAAGCACAGGGAGACGTCAGCGCTGCGGCCAGTCATTGGGTGGAGCAGTGTTCAGGTCTCCGTCCACACTGGAAGCACAGGGAGACGTCAGCGCTGCGGCCAGTCATTGGGTGGAGCTGCGTTCAGGTCTCCGTCCACACTGGAAGCACAGGGAGACGTCAGCGCTGCGGCCAGTCATTGGGTGGAGCGGCGTTCAGGTCTCCGTCCACACTGGAAGCACAGGGAGACGTCAGCGCTGCGGCCAGTCATTGGGTGGAGCGGCGTTCATGTCTCTGTCCACACTGGAAGCACAGGGAGACGTCAGCGCTGCGGCCAGTCATTGGGTGGAGCGGTGTTCAAGTCTCCGTCCACTCTGGAAGCACAGGGAGACGTCAGCGCTGCGGCCAGTCATTGGTGGAGCGGCGTTCAGGTCTCAGTCCACACTGGAAGCACAGAGAGTCGTCAGCGCTGCGGCCAGTCATTGGGTGGAGCGGTGTTCAGGTCTCCGTCCACACTGGAAGCACAGGGAGACGTCAGCGCTGCGGCCAGTCATTGGGTGGAGCAGTGTTCAGGTCTCCGTCCACACTGGAAGCACAGGGAGACGTCAGCGCTGCGGCCAGTCATTGGGTGGAGCTGCGTTCAGGTCTCCGTCCACACTGGAAGCACAGGGAGACGTCAGCGCTGCGGCCAGTCATTGGTGGAGCGGCGTTCAAGTCTCCGTCCACACTGGAAGCACAGGGAGACGTCAGCGCTGCGGCCAGTCATTGGGTGGAGCGGCGTTCAAGTCTCCGTCCACACTGGAAGCACAGGGAGACGCCAGCGCTGCGGCCAGTCATTGGGTGGAGCTGCGTTCAGGTCGCGGTCCACACTGGAAGCACAGGGAGACGTCAGCGCTGCGGCCAGTCATTGGGTGGAGCGGTGTTCAGGTCTCCGTCCACACTGGAAGCACAGGGAGACGTCAGCACTGCGGCCAGTCATTGGGTGGAGCGGCGTTCAGGTCTCTGTCCACACTGGAAGCACAGGGAGACGTCAGCACTGCGGCCAGTCATTGGGTGGAGCAGCGTTCAGGTCTCCGTCCACTCTGGAAGCACAGGGAGACGTCAGCGCTGCGGCCAGTCATTTGGTGGAGCTGCATTCAGGTCTCCGTCCACACTGGAAGCACAGGGAGACGTCAGCGCTGCGGCCAGTCATTGGGTGGAGCTGCGTTCAGGTCTCCGTCCACACTGGAAGCACAGGGAGACGTCAGCGCTGCGGCCAGTCATTGGGTGGAGCGGCGTTCAAGTCTCCGTCCACACTGGAAGCACAGGGAGACGTCAGCGCTGCGGCCAGTCATTGGGTGGAGCGGTGTTCAGGTCTCCGTCCACACTGGAAGCACAGGGAGACGTCAGCACTGCGGCCAGTCATTGGGTGGAGCTGCGTTCAGGTCTCCGTCCACACTGGAAGCACAGGGAGACGTCAGCGCTGCGGCCAGTCATTGGGTGGAGCGGCGTTCAGGTCTCCGTCCGCACAGGGAGACGTCAGCGCTGCGGCCAGTCATTGGGTGGAGCGGCGTTCAGGTCTCCGTCCACACTGGAAGCACAGGGAGACGTCAGCGCTGCGGCCAGTCATTGGGTGGAGCGGCGTTCAGGTCTCCGTCCACACTGGAAGCACAGGGAGACGTCAGCGCTGCGGCCAGTCATTGGGTGGAGCTGCGTTCAGGTCTCCGTCCACACTGGAAGCACAGGGAGACGTCAGCGCTGCGGCCAGTCATTGGGTGGAGCGGCGTTCAGGTCTCCGTCCACACTGGAAGCACAGGGAGACGTCAGCGCTGCGGCTAGTCATTGGGTGGAGCTGCGTTCAGGTCTCCGTCCACACTGGAAGCACAGGGAGACGTCAGCGCTGCGGCCAGTCATTGGGTGGAGCGGCGTTCAAGTCTCCGTCCACACTGGAAGCACAGGGAGATGTCAGCGCTGCGGCCAGTCATTGGGTGGAGCGGTGTTCAGGTCTCCGTCCACACTGGAAGCACAGGGAGACGTCAGCACTGCGGCCAGTCATTGGGTGGAGCGGCGTTCAGGTCTCTGTCCACACTGGAAGCACAGGGAGACGTCAGCGCTGCGGCCAGTCATTGGGTGGAGCGGCGTTCAGGTCTCCGTCCGCACAGGGAGACGTCAGTGCTGCGGCCAGTCATTGGGTGGAGCGGCGTTCAGGTCTCTGTCCACACTGGAAGCACAGGGAGACGTCAGCGCTGCGGCCAGTCATTGGGTGGAGCGGCGTTCATGTCTCTGTCCACACTGGAAGCACAGGGAGACGTCAGCGCTGCGGCCAGTCATTGGGTGGAGCGGCGTTCAGGTCTCCGTCCACACTGGAAGCACAGGGAGACGTCAGCGCTGCGGCCAGTCATTGGGTGGAGCGGCGTTCAGGTCTCCGTCCACACTGGAAGCACAGGGAGACGTCAGCGCTGCGGCCAGTCATTGGGTGGAGCGGCGTTCATGTCTCTGTCCACACTGGAAGCACAGGGAGACGTCAGCGCTGCGGCCAGTCATTGGGTGGAGCGGCGTTCAGGTCTCCGTCTACTCTGGAAACGCAGGTAGACGTCAGCGCTGCGGACAGTCATTAGGTGGAGCGGCGTTCAGGTCTCCGTCCACACTGGAAGCACAGGGAGACGTCAGCGCTGCGGCCAGTCATTGGGTGGAGCAGCGTTCAGGTCTCTGTCCACACTGGAAGCACAGGGAGACGTCAGCGCTGCGGCCAGTCATTGGGTGGAGCTGCGTTCAGGTCTCCGTCCACACTGGAAGCACAGGGAGACGTCAGCGCTGCGGCCAGTCATTGGGTGGAGCGGCGTTCAAGTCTCCGTCCACACTGGAAGCACAGGGAGACGTCAGCGCTGCGGCCAGTCATTGGGTGGAGCTGCGTTCAGGTCTCCGTCCACACTGGAAGCACAGGGAGACGTCAGCGCTGCGGCCAGTCATTGGGTGGAGCGGTGTTCAGGTCTCCGTCCACACTGGAAGCACAGGGAGACGTCAGCACTGCGGCCAGTCATTGGGTGGAGCTGCGTTCAGGTCTCCGTCCACACTGGAAGCACAGGGAGACGTCAGCGCTGCGGCCAGTCATTGGGTGGAGCGGCGTTCAGGTCTCCGTCCGCACAGGGAGACGTCAGCGCTGCGGCCAGTCATTGGGTGGAGCGGCGTTCAGGTCTCCGTCCACACTGGAAGCACAGGGAGACGTCAGCGCTGCGTCCAGTCATTGGGTGGAGCGGCGTTCAGGTCTCCGTCCACACTGGAAGCACAGGGAGACGTCAGCGCTGCGGCCAGTCATTGGGTGGAGCTGCGTTCAGGTCTCCGTCCACACTGGAAGCACAGGGAGACGTCAGCGCTGCGGCCAGTCATTGGGTGGAGCTGCGTTCAGGTCTCCGTCCACACTGGAAGCACAGGGAGACGTCAGCGCTGCGGCCAGTCATTGGGTGGAGCTGCGTTCAGGTCTCCGTCCACACTGGAAGCACAGGGAGACGTCAGCGCTTTGGCCAGTCATTGGGTGGAGCGGCGTTCAAGTCTCCGTCCACACTGGAAGCACAGGGAGACGTCAGCGCTGCGGCCAGTCATTGGGTGGAGCGGTGTTCAGGTCTCCGTCCACACTGGAAGCACAGGGAGACGTCAGCACTGCGGCCAGTCATTGGGTGGAGCGGCGTTCAGGTCTCTGTCCACACTGGAAGCACAGGGAGACGTCAGCGCTGCGGCCAGTCATTGGGTGGAGCTGCGTTCAGGTCTCCGTCCACACTGGAAGCACAGGGAGACGTCAGCGCTGCGGCCAGTCATTGGGTGGAGCGGCGTTCAGGTCTCCGTCCGCACAGGGAGACGTCAGTGCTGCGGCCAGTCATTGGGTGGAGCGGCGTTCAGGTCTCCGTCCACACTGGAAGCACAGGGAGACGTCAGCGCTGCGGCCAGTCATTGGGTGGAGCGGCGTTCAGGTCTCCGTCCGCACAGGGAGACGTCAGCGCTGCGGCCAGTCATTGGGTGGAGCGGCGTTCAGGTCTCCGTCCACACTGGAAGCACAGGGAGACGTCAGCGCTGCGGCCAGTCATTGGGTGGAGCGGCGTTCAGGTCTCCGTCCACACTGGAAGCACAGGGAGACGTCAGCGCTGCGGCCAGTCATTGGGTGGAGCTGCGTTCAGGTCTCCGTCCACACTGGAAGCACAGGGAGACGTCAGCGCTGCGGCCAGTCATTGGGTGGAGCTGCGTTCAGGTCTCCGTCCACACTGGAAGCACAGGGAGACGTCAGCGCTGCGGCCAGTCATTGGGTGGAGCTGCGTTCAGGTCTCCGTCCACACTGGAAGCACAGGGAGACGTCAGCGCTGCGGCCAGTCATTGGGTGGAGCGGCGTTCAAGTCTCCGTCCACACTGGAAGCACAGGGAGACGTCAGCGCAGCGGCCAGTCATTGGGTGGAGCGGTGTTCAGGTCTCCGTCCACACTGGAAGCACAGGGAGACGTCAGCACTGCGGCCAGTCATTGGGTGGAGCGGCGTTCAGGTCTCTGTCCACACTGGAAGCACAGGGAGACGTCAGCGCTGCGGCCAGTCATTGGGTGGAGCTGCGTTCAGGTCTCCGTCCACACTGGAAGCACAGGGAGACGTCAGCGCTGCGGCCAGTCATTGGGTGGAGCGGCGTTCAGGTCTCCGTCCGCACAGGGAGACGTCAGTGCTGCGGCCAGTCATTGGGTGGAGCGGCGTTCAGGTCTCCGTCCACACTGGAAGCACAGGGAGACGTCAGCGCTGCGGCCAGTCATTGGGTGGAGCGGCGTTCATGTCTCTGTCCACACTGGAAGCACAGGGAGACGTCAGCGCTGCGGCCAGTCATTGGGTGGAGCGGCGTTCATGTCTCTGTCCACACTGGAAGCACAGGGAGACGTCAGCGCTGCGGCCAGTCATTGGGTGGAGCGGCGTTCAGGTCTCCGTCCACACTGGAAGCACAGGGAGACGTCAGCGCTGCGGCCAGTCATTGGGTGGAGCGGCGTTCAGGTCTCCGTCCACACTGGAAGCACAGGGAGACGTCAGCGCTGCGGCCAGTCATTGGGTGGAGCGGCGTTCATGTCTCTGTCCACACTGGAAGCACAGGGAGACGTCAGCGCTGCGGCCAGTCATTGGGTGGAGCGGCGTTCAGGTCTCCGTCTACTCTGGAAACGCAGGTAGACGTCAGCGCTGCGGACAGTCATTAGGTGGAGCAGCGTTCAGGTCTCCGTCCGCACAGGGAGACGTCAGCGCTGCGGCCAGTCATTGGGTGGAGCAGCGTTCAGGTCTCCGTCCACACTGGAAGCACAGGGAGACGTCAGCGCTGCGGCCAGTCATTGGGTGGAGCAGCGTTCAGGTCTCTGTCCACACTGGAAGCACAGGGAGATGTCAGCGCTGCGGCCAGTCATTGGGTGGAGCGGCGTTCAAGTCTCCGTCCACACTGGAAGCTTACATGTGAGGAATCACGTGAAGATAGCGGTGCTATCATAGAGCCAGAACTGTAAGTTGAGAACAGGTAGGTGTGCTTCTCTTCACTGGTCCTGCTTGGGGAAGGGGACCTTAAATGTCTACATGAAGTTGGAGAACCCCTTTTAAAGGGGAGAAGAAAAAATGTGTAAAATACCTAAACTGTTCCTGAGAGCTTCCAGAATCCGTCTCGGAAACGGACATCTTCGGGGATCGTGCTCTGGATCCACCATTGTTTTCCATCTACGACACTTGTCATGGAGCCAAGCGCTGTATGAAATGTCCTGATCTGTAGATTTTCTGTAAGGGTGGGTACATCGTTCATGGCTTTAGTCCAGACCTCCTGCGGGTTACGTATGAGGGTGGAGCACCTATCTTCTCCAACGTCTATCATTGCTCCATACTCCACCGCTATTTCTCCATTGTTGGTGAAATCTTCAGGTGTCTTGGTTCCTCTTTAAAACCTCTTCTGGCTTTTCTAAGTCTTCTTATCTGCAGAGACTCATAAGATTCTGATCTGGAGTGAACACCCCAGAAAATCTCTGGGCTCCTTATATGAACCATGTTTCTCCAGAACCGGAAGTGTTCTGCATTCTGTAAATCCTTAGTGTCTATTGAATTGTGAACCGTAGACCTCAGCGGAGTACAGGAAGAGAGGCGGCACGTGCGCACTGCGCGCACCGTCTCCTCGTGCAGCTGATCGGCGGGGGTGTCGACCCCATTTTGGAAACTACACCCCTAAAATAATATATTAAGGGGGGTGCTAAACACTTGGCTGTGAAAATGAAAAGTTTTGTTTTTTCCAATAAAGTGTTGCTTTAGCCCAAAATTTTTCATTTTTTCACAGGGGCTAATGTAGTGTACGGGGACTGTAATGCCCGTCACTACGGAAGGGTCACTTGTGTGCTGTCGTCCCCCTTATTTATGGGGAAGTTGGTATAAGTCGTCTTTATAAAATGTAATGTAATGTAATGCTATGTATTTCCCTGTTACTGTAAAATGTGCATGTGCAGGCCTGCTAGGGGTATCATTCCAGCTCTTAGTCACTAGAGGGAGCTAGGGAGCCCTAGTCTATATAAGGCCCAGTCAGGGAAGGGAAAGTCAGTCTAAGGTTGATAGTCTAGTCTAACCAGAGATTAGACAATGTCAGAGTCAAGTCCAGGCCTGAAGCCTGCGGACCAGGAGAGGGTAATGCAGTCCCTGTAACCGGGTTCCAGATCCAAGGAGAAGGTTCCCCTCCTGAATTCATATCTGCAGAAGCAGGAACACTACAGTTAATGAGCCTGAGGAAACTGAGAGAGAGACAGAGGCAAGTCAAGAAAAGCAAGAGGTACTCAAGACAACAGAGGAGGTACTTGATAGAGATAAAACCAAGGATATACGCCAGAGCTAGGGCATTGGACCTTGGAGAAGAGTTTCTATGTTCCAGGATCAGTCAGGAATAGAGTGCAAGCTGCCTGTACTGCAAGTCCTGTGTTTAACACTCTAAAGTCACCTTGCTATATATATATATATTGCCTGCATCAACTGTATTGAAAATCAACTGTCTGCAAAGGAACTGCGCTTCCGTCAATGTCCCTAAATGATGACTACTAAAGTTTGAATTCTGTTTTAACATCACGTGGTTCCTCAGTTATTCCTGCTATCAGCAAACGGCGTGCCACCGTTTAATTGGCACTGGCGTCACGAACATTTCTCATCATCACCTGCCCTTGCAGAGAGTCAGCCGTCTCAGGTTAGTGTCTATTGCACTACAACACCCAGGAACATTTCTAAACCTAACTTGAGTACGCTGCACTAACAGGAGAAAAAGCTCCCCATAATGTGTTAGATACTTTATCCTGAATATAGCAACACCCCACATGTGGTGGTAAACTTCTGAGGGGGCACATGGCAGGACTCAGAAGGGAAGGAGCGCCATATGTCTTTTGCAGCACAGATTTTGATGGATTGGTTTACGGGTGCCATTGGTTTTTATTTTTTAAGTGATCGTCTTATGTAAGGGCTAATTTTTTTGCGAGATGAGGTGACTTTTTCATTGGTACCATTTTAGGGTACATAAGACTTTTTGATCGCTTGGTATTAAACTTTTTGTGAGGCAAGGTGAAATAAAATGGCAGTTTTGGCATCGTTTTATTATATATTTTTTTTCCCTACGCCTCCACAACGGCAGTAAACATGGAGATTATCCCGCCTTCTCAGGGACAGGAAACAGCTTTGTGGATCAGCCCATATAAGGCCCCCTCCCTCTTACCTCTCCAGTTGTTTTCCTGTCCCTCAGAAGGTCAGGACTTGCCGGATCAGTCACGCGCCCAGCCTTTTCGGTTTGTTATCCCGGCTCTGGCCGGAGGGCTGAGGCAGGGGATAGGGTCGCGGAACTCTGCAAGAAGTTCCTCCTTCCCTGTGGTTTAAGCCCAGCGTTGCTGGCCACCCCGGGCTTTGGACCCGCGTCCAGTGCGGACCGGCCCTGTTTCTGCGAGCCGGGGGAGCGTTCCTGGGCCTGGGAGCGCTCCCCACACATTTCCCCTATGCGCGCGCGCCGGCAGTTGAATTCTATGTGACGTCGGAGGCCGGCGCGTGACGCGAGGGGGGGCGGAGCATAATGTCGTCATCAGTGGGAACCAGGAAGTAAAGGAGCGCGGCTGCCGGCGTTCCAGGCAGCTCCTGCGCTCTTCTCCCGAGAATGTCCCAGCAAGCTGACGATTCGCCCAGGCGGCCCACAGATTCCTCCAGGCCCTCTAGCCCGGTAAGCCTCCTCCCATTACTAAATAACAGGGTGCCTTATCCTGTATGGGGGTCTCCTTGGTGGTGGTTCTTTACCCTTCTCTTTAGAGACTAAGGATAAAACTTTCTTCTCCAATTTTGTGTCTCTCAGGGTAAAGAATCCTCAAAAAAGGATCCACCCTTGAAGAAAAAATGCGTAATGTGCAAGAAATCGCTATCTGGTACATACAAGAAATCTATGTGCCAAAAGTGTTGTGACAAGGTTGTGTCAGAGGAGACCCCATCTTTAATTGAAAGTCTGAAAACCATAATCAGAGAAGAAGTGGGTGCAGCTGTAGAAGCTAAGTTATCTACATTGTCTCCCAGACCATCTATCTCAGGAGCCATAGTCTCTAATGTGCATGACTCTGACCTGGATGAAGGTGAAATTTCCTCTGGGTCTGACTCGGATATTTCAGGTCAAGCAGGCGGTAAACCTCTCTGTTCAGTTGAGGAGACGGATTCCCTTCTGAAAACTATTAGGGCTACAATAAGCCTGGAAGAGCCCAGAGAACCCCTTTCAGTACAGGACCAATTGTTTGCTGGATTAGGGGACAAGAAAAAACGAGTCTTTCCCGTCCACCCTAACATCCGGGCTTTAATACACTCAGAATGGAGAGACCCTGAGAAAAAACAATCCGCCTCTAAGTGGTTAAAGAGAAAATACCCTTTCGCGGAAGAAGATTCTGTGGCCTGGGATAAGACCCCTAAAGTAGATGCCCCAGTAGCAGGAATCTCCAAAAAAACTGCCCTTCCATTTGAAGACCTCGGCCTTCTGAAAGATCCGATGGACAAAAGATGTGAAAACCTCCTTAAAAAGATGTGGGAATCCTCTACGGCCACTCTAAGACCAGGGATATCTGCAACTTATACGGCGAGAACCCTGGGCCTTTGGTTGGGACAGTTGGAGGAACATCTAGAGTCAGGCACTCCACGAGAAGAAATCCTAGCTTCTATACCTATGCTAAAACAGGCCGCTAATTTTATGGCAGACGCGTCAGCAGACATAGTGAAGCTTTCAGCCAGATCTGCTGCCCTCTCTAACTCTGCTAGAAGAGCAGTATGGTTACGCACCTGGTCCGGTGACACAGCCTCCAAGAACAAGCTGTGCACTCTGCCATGTGAGGGAGATAGGGTGTTCGGTACGGCCTTGGACGACATTCTAGAGAAAGCTTCAGATAGAAAAAAGGGCTTTCCTACAGAATCAAAATTTTTTCAACAAAGGCGGTCCTTTCGGTCCCAGAACCGGGGTAGGCCGGACCAAAACAGAAGGGACACTAGACCAGCCTGGCAGTCCAATAGGGGTAAAGGCAGAGGGTTCCTGTTTAACCCTGACAAATCGGCCCACACCTCTACTCAATGACGCCCAAAGCGTAGTGGGAGGAAGACTGTCCCAATTCTATCCTGCCTGGGTAAATATCCAGGCCTCTCCATGGGTTCTGTCAGTCATAAAAAAGGGGTACAGTCTAGAGTTAAAAACCTGCCCACCAGACAGATATATGGAGAACCCTCGTCCGGGGGAGATAAGCCAACAAACTACACCCTCCCTCCTGCAGAGGAATGTAAAGATCTTGTCGGGCAACTCTACAACAGTGGAGTACCTGAACAAACAGGGCGGCACAAGAAAGCTATCGCTAGCCCTGGTGGTGAGAAAAATCTTCAGTTGGGCAGAAAAGAATATTCAGTCCCTTTCAGCAGCCCATGTGAGAGGGAAAGAGAATCAGGTGGCGGATTTCCTCAGCCGGGACCGGCTAAACGCAGGAGAGTGGATACTAAACCCTCAGGTATTCAAGCAGATCTGTTCCAGGTGGGGAACGCCGAAGATCGACCTGTTCGCCAGAAGAAAAAACAAACATGTTCCGAATTTCTACTCTCTGGCAGTGGAAGATCAACCCTTAAAGGTGGATGCGCTCTCGGTACCCTGGCCACCAGTCCTGTTATATGCATTCCCACCATTCTCCCTCATACAGCGGGTCATAGCAAAGATTTTGGAAGAAAGAGTACGAATCATCCTGATCACTCCATTTTGGCCCCGCAGATCATGGTTTCCGATCCTGAAGATTCTAGCAGGAGAAGAATTCTGGATCCTCCCTCCTCGCCCAGACCTTCTACTTCAGGGTCCGGTTTCTCATCCTCAAGTCACCCAACTCCGTCTGACGGCCTGGAGGCTGAAAGAAACATCCTGAGGAAAAAAGGTTTCTCCGGGAAAGTGATCTCCACCTTACTTCTTAGTAGGAAACCGGTCACCTCGAAAATATATCTAAGGGCCTGGAAATCCTTTCTGCTCTTCGGGAAGGATAAATACGACCCGTCAGGAGAACCTCAGATGTCCCTCATACTGGACTTTCTCCAAGCAGGGTTGGATAAAGGCCTCGCAGTAAGTACACTAAAAGTTCAGATAGCAGCCTTGAGTGTATTTATGGACTGTAAACTGGCTAACATGGAAATAATAAAAAGGTTTTTTAAGGCGGCCGTCAGGATTCGCCCTAGGTTAAGATCCCTAGTGCCTCCTTGGGACTTAAGCTTGGTACTATCCAAGCTTATGTACCCTCCATTTGAGCCAATCACAGATATACCCTTAAGAATTCTTACTCTTAAGACATCATTCCTGCTAGCCATCACTACGGCCAGAAGAGTAGGCGAAATACAAGCCTTTTCTATCCTGCCTCCATACCTTTCCATTTCAGACGACAGGATCACGCTAAAACATGCTCCAGAATTCCTTCCGAAGGTAGTCTCAAAATTTCACTGCCAACAGGAAATTATCCTTCCCTCCTTTTGTTCTCAGGCAAAGAACGAAAAAGAGAGACTTCTTCATAACCTGGACGTCAGGAGATGTGTCCTCCAATACCTGGAAGCCACTAAGGAGATTAGGAAGACTAATCAACTTCTAATTCAATACCTGGGCATGTTGAAGGGAAAAGCGGCCAGCAAGACTTCAATATCAAGATGGATCAAGTCCTGTATCTATCTAGCCTACCAGACAGAGGATGTTCCTCCTCCACCGTTTCTCAAAGCTCACTCTACCAGGGCCCTAGCCACATCCTGGGCCGAGGGTGCTTCAGCTTCCTTAGAGGACATTTGCCGTGCAGCCACATGGTCCAATCCATGTACATTTTTTAGACATTACAGATTAGATGTTTCTGCAAATAGGGATTTAGCCTTTGGGCGGAGGGTCCTATCTGCAGTTGTCCCACCCTAGGCTGTTATCCTATGTTACTTCCTCCATGTTTACTGCCGTTGTGGAGGCGTAGGGAAAAGACTTACATTACTCTTACCGGTAATCGTTTTTTCCCTTTAGCCTCCACAACGGCAGGAGGAATTCCCCCCCAAAAAAAAAAAAAAAAAAAAATCTACTATATATAGATATACATTATTTAATACGTATAAATACTTATGTGTATATTCTATTGATGAAATATATGTTCTTCTAAGTTAGAGCAGACTGGCTCTGATATTTGTTACTTTGTTCTTTATTAAACCTTCCTTGCATTTATCTCTGAGTACTAGGTTACTAACTGGAGAGGTAAGAGGGAGGGGGCCTTATATGGGCTGATCCACAAAGCTGTTTCCTGTCCCTGAGAAGGCGGGATAATCTCCATGTTTACTGCCGTTGTGGAGGCTAAAGGGAAAAAACGATTACCGGTAAGAGTAATGTAAGTCTTTTAATTCACAGAATTCCCCTGAGGGGGCATATAGTGTGATACTTTTATAGAGCAGGTTGTTATGGACGCGGCGATACCTAATGTCTATCATTTTTATTTTTGTTAAGTTTTACACAGTGAAAGCATTGCTGAACAGAATAGGGTAGGGGCTCATTTTTTGCGGGGTGAGATGATGGTTTTGATTGGTACCATTTTGGGCTAAATACGCCGTTATGATTGCTTGATAGAAAATGGCTTTTTTGCCTTTTTTTTTTTCCCCTATTTTTTTATAATTATTTTTTTTTACTTTATTTTGGGGAAAGGACTTTTTTTTTTTTTTTTCTTGAAACTTTTTAAATTTTTTTTGTAAAACTTTCTTTTTATTACTTCTTGTTTCACTTTATTTTTTGTCCCACTCTGGGACTTCAACTTTTGGGGGTCTGATCCCCTTTACAATGTATCATGATACTACTGTATAGTAATGCTTTGGCTGTAAGTGTATTACCAGTGTAATACACGGGGATGGATCTCACACGAATAGCATCTGGCTGCCTTCCCTGCTATCGGGTCCCCGTCACAGCAGCGCGGGGACCCGATGGCCACCCCACATCCGGCAGGATACCGCACGGGCAGCGCGACGGTTAATGTGCCAGCATCGGTGTTTTCACCGATCCTGCAGCATACAGCAGGGGTCCAGCTATCAGTGACTGCCGGACCCCTGCCGCTGATCGGGCGCAGCAGCTCCTGCACCCGCCTGATCAGAGCACCGTACGGCGCTGGGATTTCTGTCCCAGTTACCAGCGCCGTACATGTACGGTGCTGGTATCCTAAGGGTTAACTGCCTTTTTTGGTCCATATAATCTGTGGGGTTATTCCCCTTCTCTCAATTTTGTGAGAAGGTTCCCTCCCGATCGGTGGGGGTCCGACACCCCACACCCCTGCCCATCAGCTCTTCTGCAGTGGCTCAAGCGTTGGACGCGTCTGGTTACGGTGCTGAAGCGAAAGGGAGCAGCGCGGCAGAAGTTCCAGAAGATCCTCTGATGTTTTCTGCCGCGGTGGTCCGGATCATCCCTGGTAGCCGCTGTGATCGAGGACCCGCCACTAAACGATGGCAGATCGATGAGCTTTATCTGGTTTTGGAATTATGGTCATCAAGGCCTCGTTATTCTGCAGAAATCTCATCAATCCATGTCACATGTACGGAACCCAGAAGATGCCTCCGCTCCTTATATACTGCCCCAGACCTGTGAGGAGAAGCCTACTTACCTCAGGGATCTCAAGTCTCCCGGAGGTTCAGGGAGTCTCCCGCTATTAGATAGCTGCTCCCTGACACCCGCATGTGAGAGAATATATCGGAAAGGTTCACTGACAGCAGAGCAGAGAAATAAGAGAAGTGACAGATGACAGAGTTTACATTACAGGTTGAATTAACCCTTTAGGGTCAAATTGGCTTCTCAAGGAGATCTATATGTTAAAGGCATCCCTTCTTCTGTCTCATTCAGTAGCTACAGAACTATTGAGAGAGATGGATTTTTTTTAAATACATTTAACCCTCCATTTTAATTATATTATTTACCCCAGTGTTAATTCATCACCCCGATGCTTGTTTTTTTCCTACAGTGGGGCAGATAATTACACACAGGGTTTTAAAGAATAAACTTCCTGACTCAACCAAGAGCCGACTCAGCGAGTGAATGGAAGCATCCGCGCAGGCGCATTGCGCAACCTAAGCTTCGGTTCACTTGCTTCTTGTCATCTCAGCGAATGAACCGATTCATGTGAAAGATCCGGACTTCCCATCTCTAGTTTACTCGCAGTAAACCTTTCCGGCAACCTGTAGCAGTGTCCACTTCTCAGCGCGTGCGCACAGTGCAAGAAGAAGCCGATGCCAGCAGTCCGCAACGGCGCATCAGGCTGAGCCTGTGCGCACAGGCGGGATCTCAAAGCGGGAGGAGGGGGAGGGGGAGGAGGGGGAGGGGGAGGGAGGGAGAGGGAGAGGCGGCACTGAGGAGTAGAAGGCGGCGCTAGGCACGAACGGCGATGCGTGCGGCCGGGCACCCTGCATCCACAGACCTCCCCTGCTTGGGCACCTCAATTCAATGATTGACAGGTGAGTAAAACCAGTTTTTCTGCAGAATAAAGGCACAAATAGCTTTTATAAGGCCGCCTTAGAAATCAGAATGCTGCTGCCCTGGACATGAGCAGATGTTTAGCTCACAGGGCTTCTAGGTGGTGACAGAATCCCTCTAACCATATACAGGGTGATGAGCCCCGTCCTCCACACCATAGAGCACAGTGTGCGGATACTGCAGATGTTTACCTCACAGGGCTTCTAGGTGGTGACAGAATCCCTCTAACCATATACAGGGTGATGAGCCCCGTCCTCCACACCATAGAGCACAGTGTGCAGATACTGCAGATGTTTACCTCACAGGGCTTCTAGGTGGTGACAGAATCCCTCTAACCATATACAGGGTGATGAGCCCCGTCCTCCACACCATAGAGCACAGTGTGCAGATACTGCAGATGTCTGGAAAATGTAATAAAAAGTTTGTGAAAGAAAAAAAAAAGAACCTCCCTGAAATGAGTTTTTGCAGGTTGGGATGTCTGTTACCTGCTCCCAGTCACTCGGCTCTGGCTCAGTGGGTCCCGGCTGTCTTCACTGCACTTCAGCCCCCCATGAAAACTTCCAAACGGGGTCACATCCAGAATCCCTCTGTAATTGTAATTCTAGAATAAATCCAGGCACAATTCTATTCTCACCCTCAGTTGTCTTGTCCCCTGTATCCTCATTCTTTGTATCCTCTCTCCCTGTATTCTCACCCTCCGTTTTCTCACCCCCTGTATCCTCATCCCTTGTATCATTGCCCCCTGTATTCCCAGCCTGTTTTCTTGCCCCCTGTATTCTCCCCCTCGGTTCTCTCGCCCCCTGTATTCTCCCCCTCGGTTCTCTCGCCCCCTGTATTCTCCCCCTCAGTTCTCTGGCCCCCTGTATTCTCCCCCTCGGTTCTCTCGCCCCCTGTATTCTCCCCCTCGGTTCTCTCGCCCCCTGTATTCTCCCCCTCGGTTCTCTGGCCCCCTGTATTCTCACCCTCGGTTCTCTCGCCCCCTGTATTCTCACCCTCGGTTCTGTGGCCCCCTGTATAATCACCCTCGGTTCTGTGGCCCCCTGTATAATCACCCTCGGTTCTCTCGCCCCCTGTATAATCACCCTCGGTTCTCTCGCCCTCTGTATTCTCACCCTCAGTTTTCTCGCCCCCTGTATTCTCACCCTCAGTTTTCTCGCCCCCTGTATTCTCACCCTCAGTTCTCTCGCCCCCTGTATTCTCACCCTCGGTTCTCTGGCCCCCTGTATTCTCACCCTCGGTTCTCTGGCCCCCTGTATTCTCACCCTCGGTTTTCTCGCCCCCTGTATTCTCACCCTCGGTTCTCTGGCCCCCTGTATTCTCACCCTCGGTTCTCTGGCCCCCTGTATTCTCACCCTCGGTTCTCTGGCCCCCTGTATTCTCACCCTCGGTTCTCTGGCCCCCTGTATTCTCACCCTCGGTTCTCTGGCCCCCTGTATTCTCACCCTCGGTTCTCTGGCCCCCTGTATTCTCACCCTCGGTTCTCTGGCCCCCTGTATTCTCACCCTCGGTTCTCTGGCCCCCTGTATTCTCACCCTCGGTTCTCTGGCCCCCTGTAATCTCACCCTCGGTTCTCTCGCCCTCTGTATTCTCACCCTCGGTTCTCTCGCCCTCTGTATTCTCACCCTCGGTTCTCTCGCCCTCTGTATTCTCACCCTCGGTTCTCTCGCCCTCTGTATTCTCACCCTCGGTTCTCTCGCCCTCTGTATTCTCACCCTCGGTTCTCTCGCCCTCTGTATTCTCACCCTCAGTTTTCTCGCCCCCTGTATTCTCACACTCAGTTTTCTCGCCCCCTGTATTCTCACCCTCAGTTTTCTCGCCCCCTGTATTCTCACCCTCAGTTTTCTCGCCCCCTGTATTCTCACCCTCAGTTCTCTCGCCCCCCGCAGGCTCAGGGCTGGAGGTGGTGCTCATGTCCCGGGAGCAGCAGGTGATGTCCGGCTCCTCCGCTCGTCTCTTCTGCATCGTTAAGGCTCCGTACTCTCTGCAGGATAAGCGGCTCCTCTGGTCCTGGGATTTCCAGCCGAGATTTGGATCTTTCCAGAACCTGGTGAATGTGTCCGGGGATGGCGGGCTGTCCTGGGAGGAGAACGCCCCCAGATTTCAGGGGGCAGCCCAGATCTCCATAGTGGGGCATACAAGCACCCTGAAGATCTACCCGATACAGCGCCAGCACCACCAGGGGGCATACCGCTGCCGGGTCCAAGTCCTGAGGAGAGACGCCTCTGTGCCTCACACCTCAGCCTCTTCTATTGCCATGAATGTAAATGTCCAGTTACCAGGTACGTATCACACGGGACAGGATTAGATACACAGCAGACTGTATCACACAGGATAGGATTAGATACACGGCTCAGCAGACTGTATCACACAGGATAGGATTAGATACACAGCTCAGCAGACAGTATCACACAGGATAGGATTAGATACACAGCTCAGCAGACAGTATCACACAGGATCGGATTAGATACACAGCTCAGCAGACAGTGTCACACAGGATAGGATTAGATACACAGCTCAGCAGACAGTATCACACTGGATAGGATTAGATACACAGCTCAGCAGACAGTATCACACAGGATAGGATTAGATACACAGCTCAGCAGGCAGTATCACACATGATAGGATTAGATACACAGCTCAGCAGACTGTATCACACAGGATAGGATTAGATACACAGCTCAGCAGACAGTATCACACAGGATAGGATTAGATACACAGCTCAGCAGACAGTATCACACAGGATAGGATTAGATACACAGCTCAGCAGACATTATAACACAGGGTAGGATTAGATACACTGCTCAGCAGACAGTATCACACAGGGTAGGATTAGATACACTGCTCAGCAGACAGTATCACACAGGATAGGATTAGATACACAGCTCAGCAGACAGTATCACACAGGATAGGATTAGATACACAGCTCAGCAGACAGTATCACACAGGATAGGATTAGATACACAGCTCAGCAGACAGTATCACACTGGATAGGATTAGATACACAGCTCAGCAGACAGTATCACACAGGATAGGATTAGATACACAGCTCAGCAGACAGTATCACACAGGATCGGATTAGATACACAGCTCAGCAGACAGTATCACACAGGATAGGATTAGATACACAGCTCAGCAGACAGTATCACACAGGATAGGATTAGATACACAGCTCAGCAGACTGTATCACACAGGACAGGATTAGATACACAGCTCAGCAGACAGTATCACACAGGATAGGATTAGATACACAGCTCAGCAGACAGTATCACACAGGATAGGATTAGATACATAGCTCAGCAGACTGTATCACACAGGATAGGATTAGATACACAGCTCAGCAGACAGTATCACACAGGATAGGATTAGATACACAGCTCAGCAGACTGTATCACACAGGACAGGATTAGATACACAGCTCAGCAGACTGTATCACACAGGATAGGATTAGATACACAGCTCAGCAGACAGTATCACACAGGATAGGATTAGATACACAGCTCAGCAGACAGTATCACACAGGACAGGATTAGATACACAGCTCAGCAGACTGTATCACACATGACAGGATTAGATACACAGCTCAGCAGACAGTATCACACAGGATAGGATTAGATACACAGCTCAGCAGACAGTATCACACAGGATAGGATTAGATACACAGCTCAGCAGACTGTATCACACAGGATAGGATTAGATACACAGCTCAGCAGACAGTATCACACAGGATAGGATTAGATACACAGCTCAGCAGACTGTATCACACAGGATAGGATTAGATACACAGCTCAGCAGACAGTATCACACAGGATAGGATTAGATACACAGCTCAGCAGACAGTATCACACAGGATAGGATTAGATACACAGCTCAGCAGACAGTATCACACAGGAGAGGATTAGATACACAGCTCAGCAGACAGTATCACACAGGACAGGATTAGATACACAGCTCAGCAGACTGTATCACACAGGAGAGGATTAGATACACAGCTCAGCAGACAGTATCACACAGGATAGGATTAGATACACAGCTCAGCAGGTAGTATCACACAGGACAGGATTAGATACACAGCTCAGCAGACAGTATCACACAGGATAGGATTAGATACACAGCTCAGCAGGCAGTATCACACAGGATAGGATTAGATACACAGCTCAGCAGACAGTATCACACAGGATAGGATTAGATACACAGCTCAGCAGACAGTATCACACAGGATAGGATTAGATACACAGCTCAGCAGACAGTATCACACAGGATAGGATTAGATACACAGCTCAGCAGACTGTATCACACAGGATAGGATTAGATACACAGCTCAGCAGACAGTATCACACAGGATAGGATTAGATACACAGCTCAGCAGACAGTATCACACAGGATAGGATTAGATACACAGCTCAGCAGACAGTATCACACAGGATAGGATTAGATACACAGCTCAGCAGACAGTATCACACAGGATAGGATTAGATACACAGCTCAGCAGACTGTATCACACAGGAGAGGATTAGATACACAGCTCAGCAGACAGTATCACACAGGATAGGATTAGATACACAGCTCAGCAGATTGTATCACACAGGATAGGATTAGATACATAGCTCAGCAGACAGTATCATACAGGATAGGATTAGATACACAGCTCAGCAGACAGTATCATACAGGATAGGATTAGATACACAGCTCAGCAGACAGTATCACACAGGATAGGATTAGATACACAGCTCAGCAGACAGTATCACACAGGATAGGATTAGATACACAGCTCAGCAGACAGTATCACACAGGATAGGATTAGATACATAGCTCAGCAGACAGTATCACACAGGATAGGATTAGATACACAGCTCAGCAGACAGTATCACACAGGATAGGATTAGATACACAGCTCAGCAGACAGTATCACACAGGAGAGGATTAGATACACAGCTCAGCAGACAGTATCACACAGGATAGGATTAGATACACAGCTCAGCAGACAGTATCACACAGGATAGGATTAGATACACAGCTCAGCAGGTAGTATCACACAGGACAGGATTAGATACACAGCTCAGCAGACAGTATCACACAGGACAGGATTAGATACACAGCTCATCAGACAGTATCACACAGGATAGGATTAGATACACAGCTCAGCAGACAGTATCACAAAGGATAGGATTAGATACACAGCTCAGCAGACAGTATCACACAGGACAGGATTAGATACACAGCTCAGCAGACAGTATCACACAGGATAGGATTAGATACACAGCTCAGCAGACAGTATCACACAGGATAGGATTAGATACACAGCTCAGCAGACAGTATCACACAGGACAGGATTAGATACACAGCTCAGCAGACAGTATCACACAGGAGAGGATTAGATACACAGCTCAGCAGACAGTATCACACAGGATAGGATTAGATACACAGCTCAGCAGGTAGTATCACACAGGAGAGGATTAGATACACAGCTCAGCAGACAGTATCACACAGGATAGGATTAGATACACAGCTCAGCAGGTAGTATCACACAGGATAGGATTAGATACACAGCTCAGCAGACAGTATCACACAGGATAGGATTAGATACACAGCTCAGCAGACAGTATCACACAGGATAGGATTAGATACACAGCTCAGCAGACAGTATCACACAGGAGAGGATTAGATACACAGCTCAGCAGACAGTATCACACAGGATAGGATTAGATACACAGCTCAGCAGGTAGTATCACACAGGACAGGATTAGATACACAGCTCAGCAGACAGTATCACACAGGACAGGATTAGATACACAGCTCAGCAGACAGTATGACACAGGAGAGGATTAGATACACAGCTCAGCAGACAGTATCACACAGGAGAGGATTAGATACACAGCTCAGCAGTCAGTATCACACAGGATAGGATTAGATACACAGCTCAGCAGACAGTATCACACAGGATGGGATTAGATACACAGCTCAGCAGACAGTATCACACAGGACAGGATTAGATACACAGCTCAGCAGACAGTATCACACAGGATAGGATTAGATACACAGCTCAGCAGACAGTATCACACAGGACAGGATTAGATACACAGCTCAGCAGACAGTATCACACAGGAGAGGATTAGATACACAGCTCAGCAGACAGTATCACACAGGATAGGATTAGATACACAGCTCAGCAGACAGTATCACACAGGATAGGATTAGATACACAGCTCAGCAGACAGTATCACACAGGATAGGATTAGATACACAGCTCAGCAGACAGTATCACACAGGACAGGATTAGATACACAGCTCAGCAGACAGTATCACACAGGAGAGGATTAGATACACAGCTCAGCAGACAGTATCACACAGGACAGGATTAGATACACAGCTCAGCAGGTAGTATCACACAGGACAGGATTAGATACACAGCTCAGCAGACAGTATCACACAGGACAGGATTAGATACACAGCTCAGCAGACAGTATGACACAGGAGAGGATTAGATACACAGCTCAGCAGACAGTATCACACAGGAGAGGATTAGATACACAGCTCAGCAGTCAGTATCACACAGGATAGGATTAGATACACAGCTCAGCAGACAGTATCACACAGGATAGGATTAGATACACAGCTCAGCAGGTAGTATCACACAGGACAGGATTAGATACACAGCTCAGCAGACAGTATGACACAGGAGAGGATTAGATACACAGCTCAGCAGACAGTATCACACAGGAGAGGATTAGATACACAGCTCAGCAGACAGTATCACACAGGACAGGATTAGATACACAGCTCAGCAGACAGTATCACACAGGATGGGATTAGATACACGGCTCAGCAGACAGTATCACACAGGAGAGGATTAGATACACAGCTCAGCAGACAGTATCACACAGGATAGGATTAGATACACAGCTCAGCAGACTGTATCACACAGGATAGGATTAGATACACAGCTCAGCAGACAGTATCACACAGGATAGGATTAGATACACAGCTCAGCAGACAGTATCACACAGGATAGGATTAGATACACAGCTCAGCAGACAGTATCACACAGAATAGGATTAGATACACAGCTCAGCAGACAGTATCACACAGGATAGGATTAGATACACAGCTCAGCAGACAGTATCACACAGGATAGGATTAGATACACAGCTCAGCAGACAGTATCACACAGGATAGGATTAGATACACAGCTCAGCAGACAGTATCACACTGGGATAGGATTAGATACACAGCTCAGCAGACAGTATCACACAGGACAGGATTAGATACACAGCTCAGCAGACAGTATCACACTGGGAATGGCTCAGCACCTAAGATCACGGACTCCTTGTACCTCTGCTGACATTTTGGTAATTGTGGTGCAGCGGAGAAGAGATTAGTGATCTGCCCCCCCACCTCTCGGACAAGCCCCCTCCCCCCCAACCCCCCCCCCCCCCCCCCTCCTCCTGGATCTTATTTCTATTCTTTTCTCTTGCAGTTAACACGCTGAACGTCTGCCGGCAGAACATGACCCTCGCGGTGCCTGCGGGGGCTGACGTGGTGCTGCGCTGCCCCCTAGAGGACGTCCAGGGCTCCGCTGCCCTCTACTCTGTGTCCTGGCATTTCCAGGCTGCTCCGCTCCTCTACCCCAGCCTCCTGTACAGAGTCGGGTGGGAGGGGGTCACTGAATATATGGAGGGGTTGGCGCAGCGCCTGCAGATGGTGGCCGCAGTGCGGGGGAACTATAGCTTAATTCTGCGCACTGTGGGACAGGAAGATGCTGGGAGATATCACTGCCAGGTGGAGGAGTGGAGGCTGCTGGAAGGCAACTGGAGGTTGGAGGCTTCTGATACCTCAGGATACTTGCAGCTCGAGGTAGTCATCCCAGGTAAGAGGCCCTGTGGTCCACATCTATAGTGGCCAGATGAGGACCTCCTGACCCTTCTGGAGACCAGAGGCTATAGTAAGCAGTAACAAGTTGTGGGGTCCTGGAGGAGGGAAGGCTGAGGAGTTCTAGATCACTATTACACAGGTTTGTGAAGTTCTGTATATATAGTACATAGGTTGGGGGGTCCCAGATCAGTATAGTATTGGTTGGGAGGTTCTGCATCAGTATAGTATCGGTTGGGAGATTCCGCATCAGTATAGTATTGGTTGGGAGCTTCCGCATCAGTATAGTATTGGTTGGGAGCTTCCGCATCAGTATAGTATCGGTTGGGAGGTTCCGCATCAGTATAGTATCGGTTGGGAGGTTCCGCATCAGTATAGTATTGGTTGGGAGGTTCCGCATCGGTATAGTATCGGTTGGGAGGTTCCGCATCGGTATAGTATCGGTTGGGAGGTTCCGCATCGGTATAGTATCGGTTGGGAGGTTCCGCATCGGTATAGTATCGGTTGGGAGGTTCCGCATCGGTATAGTATCGGTTGGGAGGTTCCGCATCGGTATAGTATCGGTTGGGAGGTTCCGCATCGGTATAGTATCGGTTGGGAGGTTCCGCATCGGTATAGTATCGGTTGGGAGGTTCCGCATCGGTATAGTATCGGTTGGGAGGTTCCGCATCGGTATAGTATCGGTTGGGAGGTTCCGCATCGGTATAGTATCGGTTGGGAGGTTCCGCATCGGTATAGTATCGGTTGGGAGGTTCCGCATCGGTATAGTATCGGTTGGGAGGTTCCGCATCGGTATAGTATCGGTTGGGAGGTTCCGCATCGGTATAGTATCGGTTGGGAGGTTCCGCATCGGTATAGTATCGGTTGGGAGGTTCCGCATCGGTATAGTATCGGTTGGGAGGTTCCGCATCGGTATAGTATCGGTTGGGAGCTTCCGCATCGGTATAGTATCGGTCGGGAGGTTCCGCATCGGTATAGTATCGGTCGGGAGCTTCCGCATCGGTATAGTATCGGTTGGGAGCTTCCGCATCGGTATAGTATCGGTTGGGAGCTTCCGCATCGGTATAGTATCGGTTGGGAGCTTCCGCATCGGTATAGTATCGGGTGTGAGGTTCCGCATCGGTATAGTATCGGCTGTGAGGTTCCGCATCGGTATAGTATCGGTTGGGAGCTTCCGCATCGGTATAGTATCGGTTGGGAGCTTCCGCATCGGTATAGTATCGGGTGTGAGGTTCCGCATCGGTATAGTATCGGCTGTGAGGTTCCGCATCGGTATAGTATCGGTCGGGAGCTTCCGCATCGGTATAGTATCGGTTGGGAGCTTCCGCATCAGTATAGTATCGGTTGGGAGCTTCCGCATCAGTATAGTATCGGTTGGGAGGTTCCGCATCAGTATAGTATCGGTTGGGAGCTTCCGCATCAGTATAGTATCGGTTGGGAGCTTCCGCATCAGTATAGTATCGGTTGGGAGGTTCCGCATCAGTATAGTATCGGTTATGTATTGAGGTTCCCAAATCTCATCATCTTCCATCTCCTCCCAGATGATCGGCTGAGGGTGAACCTCACTGAATTAACCCTCGTGGCCCCAGAGGAGTCCAGCTTGACCTTGCCCTGTCATGTGCTGTCTACATCTGTCTCCGGCTCCATCTTCTCGATTACTTGGTGGAAGGTCCGGGTCCTGGGGCCCCAACTGCTGTTCAATGCCAGCCACCTGGGCCACTTTGTGTACCCCAGTGAGGAGGGCAACCGTCTCCAGTATGAGCAAGCCTCAGAGCTGACGTTCCATCTGAGGATCCTCCGCACACATCGGGCAGATACTGGGGTCTACTACTGCAGGATCCAGGAGTGGGCACGGACGCCCCGCGGGGTCTGGTACCAGATCGGACAGCGAAGTGGGGGGAACATGTCCATTACCATCCAGCCAGCAGGTACAAGTCACATCCAGAGCTGCAGTCAAAGGTCTATCATTACATCAAGTCTTCTACTTCAGTCCCATCTAAAGCTGCAGTCACAGGTCTATTATTACATCCTCATGGGCCACCTGCGCACAAGAAAGAAAACGGCCATTAACTACGGACTCTGTCAGATTATGTCCATTTTGTTTCTGCCCCAGTATTAGTAATGTCCACCATAGTGGCCCCCAGCATTAGTAACGTCCCCCATAGTGGCCCCCAGCCGTAATCACGTCCCCCATAGTGGCCCCCAGCTGTAATGTTTCTTTTTTTTGCAAAAAACATCACTCCCCTCACCCCCTTGCTTGCGTCGAGCCAGTCGCTCCTATCTTGATGGTGAAGGAAATGCTCTCAGAGTGATGATGTCACCACTCGTTCCTGCTGGGAGTACATGGTGATGTCATCATGCTGAGAGTGCAGACTAGAACGGTTCACTGTCAAGTACATGTAGCCTTGTACTCTAGACACATCCAGAGCTGCAGTCACCGTTCTCCTGTTTCCCCACAGGTTTTCACTCTCACATCTGCCCGTCTCCGGGGTTCCTCTACTTTCTGCTTGTCGTCTTGGGGCTCTTCCTCTTCCTGCTCATGGTCCTTGGGTGGAGACTTCTTACAAGATGGAGGAACAAGACTAGGAGTTCATCCACACAGGCGGAAAAGGCTTTGTGGACTTCAATGAAGACGTCTAAGGTGAACTTTGATGATCGGAGTGAGGAGGAGCCTGAGACAGTGGAGACGGAGCAGATCCAGCTCCAGTCTGCAAAGGACCTTAGTCAGTGACTAATAGTGAAGCTGCAGGCTCCAAAGATGAGGAGACCTGGAGGTCACATCGGGGATGCACAATAACGAGTAGCCACCCTCTTGTGCCGGTGCCACTTACGTCTGCAGCTGAACATGTATCCTGCACATGAACAGGATTTATTCTCCATAAACTTAATCAACAATGAATTTACCACAGAATGGGCTCCTGGAGAAGGGGACCCAACACACATTCCCTTCTCTATAAGGGAGATATGACCCAGCAGAGGACTCCTGCCCTCTTCAAAGAAATGGAACCAGATACATACCCTTAGAAGCGCACGGGAGGTACAAGACCACCTGGCCAGGGATTGCAGATCATGTGCTCCACCCACTTCAACTCCCCCGCTGTGCGTCAGATCCTGCAGAGACTAATAAATGGTGATGTCTATTATTTCTGTTATCACAGAGCATTGTACAATGTGAAAAAGGAATGGTGTCTGTATCCTCAGTACTAACATTCACTGAAATGGGTGATAACAGGGGGCAATAGACTGTATTCTCCTGTCCTACAGTCATCCTCTCCCCTGAAATGGCTGATAACAGGGAGCAATAGACTGTATTCTCCTGTCCTACAGTCATCCTCTCCCCTGAAATGGCTGATAACAGGGAGCAATAGACTGTATTCTCCTGTCCTACAGTCATCCTCTCCCCTGAAATGGCTGATAACAGGGAGCAATAGATTGTATTCTCCTGTCCTACAGTCATCCTCCCCCCTGAAATGGCTGATAACAGGGAGCAATAGACTGTATTCTCCTGTCCTACAGTCATCCTCTCCTCTGAAATGGCTGATAACAGGGAGCAATAGATTGTATTCTCCTGTCCTACAGTCATCCTCCCCCCTGAAATGGCTGATAACAGGGAGCAATAGACTGTATTCTCCTGTCCTACAGTCATCCTCTCCCCTGAAATGGCTGATAACAGGGGGCAATAGACTGTATTCTCCTGTCCTACAGTCATCCTCTCCCCTGAAATGGCTGATAACAGGGAGCAATAGACTGTATTCTCCTGTCCTACAGTCATCCTCTCCCCTGAAATGGCTGATAACAGGGAGCAATAGACTGTATTCTCCTGTCCTACAGTCATCCTCTCCCCTGAAATGGCTGATAACAGGGAGCAATAGATTGTATTCTCCTGTCCTACAGTCATCCTCTCCCCTGAAATGGCTGATAACAGGGGGCAATAGACTGTATTCTCCTGTCCTACAGTCATCCTCTCCCCTGAAATGGCTGATAACAGGGAGCAATAGATTGTATTCTCCTGTCCTACAGTCATCCTCCCCCCTGAAATGGCTGATAACAGGGAGCAATAGACTGTATTCTCCTGTCCTACAGTCATCCTCTCCCCTGAAATGGCTGATAACAGGGGGCAATAGATTGTATTCTCCTGTCCTACAGTCATCCTCTCCTCTGAAATGGCTGATAACAGGAGGCAATAGACTGTATTCTCCTGTCCTACAGTCATCCTCTCCCCTGAAATGGCTGATAACAGGGAGCAATAGATTGTATTCTCCTGTCCTACAGTCATCCTCCCCCCTGAAATGGCTGATAACAGGGAGCAATAGACTGTATTCTCCTGTCCTACAGTCATCCTCTCCCCCCCTGAAATGGCTGATAACAGGGGGCAATAGACTGTATTCTCCTGTCCTACAGTCATCCTCTCCCCCCCCTGAAATGGCTGATAACAGGGGGCAATAGATTGTATTCTCCTGTCCTACAGTCATCCTCTCCCCTGAAATGGCTGATAACAGGGAGCAATAGACTGTATTCTCCTGTCCTACAGTCATCCTCTCCCCTGAAATGGCTGATAACAGGGGGCAATAGACTGTATTCTCCTGTCCTACAGTCATCCTCTCCCATGAAATGGCTGATAACAGGGGGCAATAGACTGTATTCTCCTGTCCTACAGTCATCCTCTCCCCTGAAATGGCTGATAACAGGGAGCAATAGACTGTATTCTCCTGTCCTACAGTCATCCTCTCCCCTGAAATGGCTGATAACAGGGAGCAATAGACTGTATTCTCCTGTCCTACAGTCATCCTCTCCCCTGAAATGGCTGATAACAGGGGGCAATAGACTGTATTCTCCTGTCCTACAGTCATCCTTTCCCCTGAAATGGCTGATAACAGGGAGCAATAGACTGTATTCTCCTGTCCTACAGTCATCCTCTCCCCCCCTGAAATAGCTGATAACAGGGGGCAATAGATTGTATTCTCCTGTCCTACAGTCATCCTCTCCCCTGAAATGGCTGATAACAGGGAGCAATAGACTGTATTCTCCTGTCCTACAGTCATCCTCTCCCCTGAAATGGCTGATAACAGGGAGAAATAGACTGTATTCTCCTGTCCTACAGTCATCCTCTCCCCTGAAATGGCTGATAACAGGGAGCAATAGACTGTATTCTCCTGTCCTACAGTCATCCTCCCCCCTGAAATGGCTGATAACAGGGAGCAATAGACTGTATTCTCCTGTCCTACAGTCATCCTCTCCCCTGAAATGGCTGATAACAGGGGGCAATAGACTGTATTCTCCTGTCCTACAGTCATCCTCTCCCCTGAAATGGCTGATAACAGGGAGCAATAGACTGTATTCTCCTGTCCTACAGTCATCCTCTCCCCTGAAATGTCTGATAACAGGGAGCAATAGACTGTATTCTCCTGTCCTACAGTCATCCTCTCCCCTGAAATGGCTGATAACAGGGAGCAATAGACTGTATTCTCCTGTCCTACAGTCATCCTCTCCCCTGAAATGGCTGATAACAGGGAGCAATAGATTGTATTCTCCTGTCCTACAGTCATCCTCTCCCCTGAAATGGCTGATAACAGGGGGCAATAGACTGTATTCTCCTGTCCTACAGTCATCCTCTCCCCTGAAATGGCTGATAACAGGGAGCAATAGATTGTATTCTCCTGTCCTACAGTCATCCTCCCCCCTGAAATGGCTGATAACAGGGAGCAATAGACTGTATTCTCCTGTCCTACAGTCATCCTCTCCCCTGAAATGGCTGATAACAGGGGGCAATAGATTGTATTCTCCTGTCCTACAGTCATCCTCTCCTCTGAAATGGCTGATAACAGGAGGCAATAGACTGTATTCTCCTGTCCTACAGTCATCCTCTCCCCTGAAATGGCTGATAACAGGGAGCAATAGATTGTATTCTCCTGTCCTACAGTCATCCTCCCCCCTGAAATGGCTGATAACAGGGAGCAATAGACTGTATTCTCCTGTCCTACAGTCATCCTCTCCCCCCCTGAAATGGCTGATAACAGGGGGCAATAGACTGTATTCTCCTGTCCTACAGTCATCCTCTCCCCCCCCCTGAAATGGCTGATAACAGGGGGCAATAGATTGTATTCTCCTGTCCTACAGTCATCCTCTCCCCTGAAATGGCTGATAACAGGGAGCAATAGACTGTATTCTCCTGTCCTACAGTCATCCTCTCCCCTGAAATGGCTGATAACAGGGGGCAATAGACTGTATTCTCCTGTCCTACAGTCATCCTCTCCCATGAAATGGCTGATAACAGGGGGCAATAGACTGTATTCTCCTGTCCTACAGTCATCCTCTCCCCTGAAATGGCTGATAACAGGGAGCAATAGACTGTATTCTCCTGTCCTACAGTCATCCTCTCCCCTGAAATGGCTGATAACAGGGGGCAATAGATTGTATCCTCCTGTCCTACAGTCATCCTCTCCCCTGAAATGGCTGATAACAGGGGTCAATAGACTGTATTCTCCTGTCCTACAGTCATCCTCTCCCCTGAAATGGCTGATAACAGGGAGCAATAGACTGTATTCTCCTGTCCTACAGTCATCCTCTCCCCTGAAATGGCTGATAACAGGGGGCAATAGACTGTATTCTCCTGTCCTACAGTCATCCTTTCCCCTGAAATGGCTGATAACAGGGAGCAATAGACTGTATTCTCCTGTCCTACAGTCATCCTCTCCCCCCCTGAAATAGCTGATAACAGGGGGCAATAGATTGTATTCTCCTGTCCTACAGTCATCCTCTCCCCTGAAATGGCTGATAACAGGGAGCAATAGACTGTATTCTCCTGTCCTACAGTCATCCTCTCCCCTGAAATGGCTGATAACAGGGAGAAATAGACTGTATTCTCCTGTCCTACAGTCATCCTCTCCCCTGAAATGGCTGATAACAGGGAGCAATAGACTGTATTCTCCTGTCCTACAGTCATCCTCTCCCCTGAAATGGCTGATAACAGGGGGCAATATATTGTATCCTCCTGTCCTACAGTCATCCTCTCCCCTGAAATGACTGATAACAGGGGGCAATAGATTGTATCCTCCTGTCCTACAGTCATCCTCTCCCCTGAAATGGCTGATAACAGGGGGCAATAGACTGTATTCTCCTGTCCTACAGTCATCCTCTCCCCTGAAATGGCTGATAACAGGGGGCAATAGACTGTATTCTCCTGTCCTACAGTCATCCTCTCCCCTGAAATGGCTGATAACAGGGGTCAATAGACTGTATTCTCCTGTCCTACAGTCATCCTCTCCCCTGAAATGGCTGATAACAGGGAGCAATAGACTGTATTCTCCTGTCCTACAGTCATCCTCTCCCCTGAAATGGCTGATAACAGGGGGCAATAGACTGTATTCTCCTGTCCTACAGTCATCCTCTCCCCTGAAATGGCTGATAACAGGGAGCAATACACTGTATTCTCCTGTCCTACAGTCATCCTCTCCCCCCATGAAATGGCTGATAACAGGGGGCAATAGACTGTATTCTCCTGTCCTACAGTCATCCTCTCCCCCCCTGAAATGGCTGATAACAGGGGGCAATAGACTGTATTCCCCTGTCCTACAGTCATCCTCTCCCCTGAAATGGCTGATAACAGGGGGCAATAGACTGTATTCTCCTGTCCTACAGTCATCCTCTCCCCTGAAATGGCTGATAACAGGAGGCAATAGACTGTATTCTCCTGTCCTACAGTCACCCCCCCCCCCCTGAAATGGCTGATAACAGGGGGCAATAGACTGTATTCTCCTGTCCTACAGTCATCCTCTCCCCTGAAATGGCTGATAACAGGGGGGAATAGATTGTATCCTCCTGTACTACAGTCATCCTCTCCCCTGAAATGGCTGATAACACCTGAAATGGCTGATAACAGGGGTCAATAGACTGTATTCTCCTGTCCTACAGTCATCCTCTCCCCCCCTGAAATGGCTGATAACAGGGGGCAATAGATTGTATTCTCCTGTCCTACAGTCATCCTCTCCCCTGAAATGGCTGATAACAGGGAGCAATAGACTGTATTCTCCTGTCCTACAGTCATCCTCTCCCCTGAAATGGCTGATAACAGGGAGAAATAGACTGTATTCTCCTGTCCTACAGTCATCCTCTCCCCTGAAATGGCTGATAACAGGGAGCAATAGACTTTATTCTCCTGTCCTACAGTCATCCTCTCCCCTGAAATGGCTGATAACAGGGGGCAATATATTGTATTCTCCTGTCCTACAGTCATCCTCTCCCCTGAAATGACTGATAACAGGGGGCAATAGACTGTATCCTCCTGTCCTACAGTCATCCTCTCCCCTGAAATGGCTGATAACAGGGGGCAATAGACTGTATTCTCCTGTCCTACAGTCATCCTCTCCCCTGAAATGGCTGATAACAGGGGGCAATAGACTGTATTCTCCTGTCCTACAGTCATCCTCTCCCCTGAAATGGCTGATAACAGGAGGCAATAGACTGTATTCTCCTGTCTTACAGTCATCCTCTCCCCCCCTGAAATGGCTGATAACAGGGGGCAATAGACTGTATTCTCCTGTCCTACAGTCATCCTCTCCCCTGAAATGGCTGATAACAGGGGGCAATAGATTGTATCCTGCTGTCCTACAGTCATCCTCTCCCCTGAAATGGCTGATAACAGGGGTCAATAGACTGTATTCTCCTGTCCTACAGTCATCCTCTCCCCTGAAATGGCTGATAACAGGGAGCAATAGACTGTATTCTCCTGTCCTACAGTCATCCTCTCCCCTGAAATGGCTGATAACAGGGAGCAATAGACTGTATTCTCCTGTCCTACAGTCATCCTCTCCCCCCATGAAATGGCTGATCACAGGGGGCAATAGACTGTATTCTCCTGTCCTACAGTCATCCTCTCCCCCCCCTGAAATGGCTGATAAAAGGGGGCAATAGACTGTATTCTCCTGTCCTACAGTCATCCTCTCCCCTGAAATGGCTGATAACAGGGGGCAATAGATTGTATTCTCCTGTCCTACAGTCACCCTCTCCCCTGAAATGGCTGATAACAGGGAGCAATAGATTGTATTCTCCTGTCCTACAGTCATCCTCTCCCCTGAAATGGCTGATAACAGGAGGCAATAGATTGTATTCTCCTGTCCTAGAGTCATCCTCTCCCCTGAAATGGCTGATAACCGCTAGCAATAGACTGTATTCTCCTGTCCTACAGTCATCCTCTCCCCTGAAATGGCTTATAACAGGGGGCAATAGACTGTATTCTCCTGTCCTACAGTCATCCTCTCCTCTGAAATGGCTGATAACAGGGGGTAATAGACTGTATTCTCCTGTCCTACAGTCATCCTCTCCCCAAAAATGGCTGATAACAGGGGGCAATAGACTGTATTCTCCTGTCCTACAGTCATCCTCTCCCCCCCCTGAAATGGCTGATAACAGGGGGCAATAGATTGTATTCTCCTGTCCTACAGTCATCCTCTCCCCTGAAATGGCTGATAACAGGGAGCAATAGACTGTATTCTCCTGTCCTACAGTCATCCTCTCCCCTGAAATGGCTGATAACAGGGGGCAATAGACTGTATTCTCCTGTCCTACAGTCATCCTCTCCCATGAAATGGCTGATAACAGGGGGCAATAGACTGTATTCTCCTGTCCTACAGTCATCCTCTCCCCTGAAATGGCTGATAACAGGGAGCAATAGACTGTATTCTCCTGTCCTACAGTCATCCTCTCCCCTGAAATGGCTGATAACAGGGGGCAATAGATTGTATCCTCCTGTCCTACAGTCATCCTCTCCCCTGAAATGGCTGATAACAGGGGTCAATAGACTGTATTCTCCTGTCCTACAGTCATCCTCTCCCCTGAAATGGCTGATAACAGGGAGCAATAGACTGTATTCTCCTGTCCTACAGTCATCCTCTCCCCTGAAATGGCTGATAACAGGGGGCAATAGACTGTATTCTCCTGTCCTACAGTCATCCTTTCCCCTGAAATGGCTGATAACAGGGAGCAATAGACTGTATTCTCCTGTCCTACAGTCATCCTCTCCCCCCCTGAAATGGCTGATAACAGGGGGCAATAGATTGTATTCTCCTGTCCTACAGTCATCCTCTCCCCTGAAATGGCTGATAACAGGGAGCAATAGACTGTATTCTCCTGTCCTACAGTCATCCTCTCCCCTGAAATGGCTGATAACAGGGAGAAATAGACTGTATTCTCCTGTCCTACAGTCATCCTCTCCCCTGAAATGGCTGATAACAGGGAGCAATAGACTGTATTCTCCTGTCCTACAGTCATCCTCTCCCCTGAAATGGCTGATAACAGGGGGCAATATATTGTATCCTCCTGTCCTACAGTCATCCTCTCCCCTGAAATGACTGATAACAGGGGGCAATAGATTGTATCCTCCTGTCCTACAGTCATCCTCTCCCCTGAAATGGCTGATAACAGGGGGCAATAGACTGTATTCTCCAGTCCTACAGTCATCCTCTCCCCTGAAATGGCTGATAACAGGGGGCAATAGACTGTATTCTCCTGTCCTACAGTCATCCTCTCCCCTGAAATGGCTGATAACAGGGGTCAATAGACTGTATTCTCCTGTCCTACAGTCATCCTCTCCCCTGAAATGGCTGATAACAGGGAGCAATAGACTGTATTCTCCTGTCCTACAGTCATCCTCTCCCCTGAAATGGCTGATAACAGGGGGCAATAGACTGTATTCTCCTGTCCTACAGTCATCCTCTCCCCTGAAATGGCTGATAACAGGGAGCAATACACTGTATTCTCCTGTCCTACAGTCATCCTCTCCCCCCATGAAATGGCTGATAACAGGGGGCAATAGACTGTATTCTCCTGTCCTACAGTCATCCTCTCCCCCCCTGAAATGGCTGATAACAGGGGGCAATAGACTGTATTCCCCTGTCCTACAGTCATCCTCTCCCCTGAAATGGCTGATAACAGGGGGCAATAGACTGTATTCTCCTGTCCTACAGTCATCCTCTCCCCTGAAATGGCTGATAACAGGAGGCAATAGACTGTATTCTCCTGTCCTACAGTCATCCCCCCCCCCCTGAAATGGCTGATAACAGGGGGCAATAGACTGTATTCTCCTGTCCTACAGTCATCCTCTCCCCTGAAATGGCTGATAACAGGGGGCAATAGATTGTATCCTCCTGTACTACAGTCATCCTCTCCCCTGAAATGGCTGATAACAGGGGTCAATAGACTGTATTCTCCTGTCCTACAGTCATCCTCTCCCCCCCTGAAATGGCTGATAACAGGGGGCAATAGATTGTATTCTCCTGTCCTACAGTCATCCTCTCCCCTGAAATGGCTGATAACAGGGAGCAATAGACTGTATTCTCCTGTCCTACAGTCATCCTCTCCCCTGAAATGGCTGATAACAGGGAGAAATAGACTGTATTCTCCTGTCCTACAGTCATCCTCTCCCCTGAAATGGCTGATAACAGGGAGCAATAGACTTTATTCTCCTGTCCTACAGTCATCCTCTCCCCTGAAATGGCTGATAACAGGGGGCAATATATTGTATTCTCCTGTCCTACAGTCATCCTCTCCCCTGAAATGGCTGATAACAGGGGGCAATATATTGTATTCTCCTGTCCTACAGTCATCCTCTCCCCTGAAATGACTGATAACAGGGGGCAATAGACTGTATCCTCCTGTCCTACAGTCATCCTCTCCCCTGAAATGGCTGATAACAGGGGGCAATAGACTGTATTCTCCTGTCCTACAGTCATCCTCTCCCCTGAAATGGCTGATAACAGGGGGCAATAGACTGTATTCTCCTGTCCTACAGTCATCCTCTCCCCTGAAATGGCTGATAACAGGAGGCAATAGACTGTATTCTCCTGTCTTACAGTCATCCTCTCCCCCCCTGAAATGGCTGATAACAGGGGGCAATAGACTGTATTCTCCTGTCCTACAGTCATCCTCTCCCCTGAAATGGCTGATAACAGGGGGCAATAGATTGTATCCTGCTGTCCTACAGTCATCCTCTCCCCTGAAATGGCTGATAACAGGGGTCAATAGACTGTATTCTCCTGTCCTACAGTCATCCTCTCCCCTGAAATGGCTGATAACAGGGAGCAATAGACTGTATTCTCCTGTCCTACAGTCATCCTCTCCCCTGAAATGGCTGATAACAGGGGGCAATAGACTGTATTCTCCTGTCCTACAGTCATCCTCTCCCCTGAAATGGCTGATAACAGGGAGCAATAGACTGTATTCTCCTGTCCTACAGTCATCCTCTCCCCCCATGAAATGGCTGATCACAGGGGGCAATAGACTGTATTCTCCTGTCCTACAGTCATCCTCTCCCCCCCTGAAATGGCTGATAAAAGGGGGCAATAGACTGTATTCTCCTGTCCTACAGTCATCCTCTCCCCTGAAATGGCTGATAACAGGGGGCAATAGATTGTATTCTCCTGTCCTACAGTCACCCTCTCCCCTGAAATGGCTGATAACAGGGAGCAATAGATTGTATTCTCCTGTCCTACAGTCATCCTCTCCCCTGAAATGGCTGATAACAGGAGGCAATAGATTGTATTCTCCTGTCCTAGAGTCATCCTCTCCCCTGAAATGGCTGATAACCGCTAGCAATAGACTGTATTCTCCTGTCCTACAGTCATCCTCTCCCCTGAAATGGCTTATAACAGGGGGCAATAGACTGTATTCTCCTGTCCTACAGTCATCCTCTCCTCTGAAATGGCTGATAACAGGGGGTAATAGACTGTATTCTCCTGTCCTACAGTCATCCTCTCCCCAAAAATGGCTGATAACAGGGGGCAATAGATTGTACTCTCCTATCCTACAGTCATCCTCTCCCCTGAAATGGCTGATAACAGGGGCAATAGATTGTATTCTCCTGTCCTACAGTCATCCTCTCCCCTGAAATGGCTGATAACAGGGAGCAATAGATTGTATTCTCCTGTCCTACAGTCATCCTCTCCCCTGAAATGGCTGATAACAGGGAGCAATAGACTGTATTCTCCTGTCCTACAGTCATCCTCTCCTCTGAAATGGCTGATAACAGGGGGCAATAGATTGTATTCTCCTGTCCTACATTCATCCTCTCCCCTGAAATGGCTGATAACAGGGGGCAATAGATTGTATTCTCCTGTCCTACAGTCATCCTCTCCCCTGAAATGGCTGATAACAGGGGGCAATAGACTGTATTCTCCTGTCCTACAGTCATCCTCTCCCCCCCTGAAATGGCTGATAACAGGGGGCAATAGACTGTATTCTCCTGTCCTACAGTCATCCTCTCCCCCCCTGAAATGGCTGATAACAGGGGGCAATAGACTGTATTCTCCTGTCCTACAGTCATCCTCTACCCTGAAATGGCTGATAACAGGGAGCAATAGACTGTATTCTCCTGTCCTACAGTCATCCTCTCCAATGAAATGGCTGATAACAGGGAGCAATAGACTGTATTCTCCTGTCCTACAGTCATCCTCTCCCCTGAAATGGATGATAACAGGGAGCAATAGACTGTATTCTCCGGTCCTACAGTCATCCTCTCCCCTGAAATGGCTGATAACAGGGAGCAATAGACTGTATTCTCCTGTCCTACAGTCATCCTCTCCCCTGAAATGGCTGATAACAGGAGGCAATAGATTGTATTCTCCTGTCCTACTGTCATCCTCTCCCATGAAATGGCTGATAACCGATAGCAATAGACTGTATTCTCCTGTCCTACAGTCATCCTCTCCCCTGAAATGGCTGATAACAGAGGGCAATAGACTGTATTCTCCTGTCCTACAGTCATCCTCTCCTCTGAAATGGCTGATAACAGGGGGTAATAGACTGTATTCTCCTGTCCTACAGTCATCCTCTCCTCTGAAATGGCTTATAACAGGGGGTAATAGACTGTATTCTCCTGTCCTACAGTCATCCTCTCCCCTGAAATGGCTGATAACAGGGAGAAATAGACTGTATTCTCCTGTCCTACAGTCATCCTCTCCCCTGAAATGGCTGATAACAGGGAGCAATAGACTGTATTCTCCTGTCCTACAGTCATCCTCTCCCCTGAAATGGCTGATAACAGGGGTCAATATATTGTATTCTCCTGTCCTACAGTCATCCTCTCCCCTGAAATGACTGATAACAGGGGGCAATAGATTGTATCCTCCTGTCCTACAGTCATCCTCTCCCCTGAAATGGCTGATAACAGGGGGCAATAGACTGTATTCTACTGTCCTACAGTCATCCTCTCCCCTGAAATGGCTGATAACAGGGGGCAATAGACTGTATTCTCCTGTCCTACAGTCATCCTCTCCCCTGAAATGGCTGATAACAGGAGGCAATAGACTGTATTCTCCTGTCTTACAGTCATCCTCTCCCCCCCCTGAAATGGCTGATAACAGGGGGCAATAGACTGTATTCTCCTGTCCTACAGTCATCCTCTCCCCTGAAATGGCTGATAACAGGGGGCAATAGATTGTATCCTCCTGTCCTACAGTCATCCTCTCCCCTGAAATGGTGATAACAGGGGTCAATAGACTGTATTCTCCTGTCCTACAGTCATCCTCTCCCCTGAAATGGCTGATAACAGGGAGCAACAGACTGTATTCTCCTGTCCTACAGTCATCCTCTCCCCTGAAATGGCTGATAACAGGGGGAAATAGACTGTATTCTCCTGTCCTACAGTCATCCTCTCCCCTGAAATGGCTGATAACAGGGAGCAATAGACTGTATTCTCCTGTCCTACAGTCATCCTCTCCCCCCATGAAATGGCTGATAACAGGGGGCAATAGACTGTATTCTCCTGTCCTACAGTCATCCTCTCCCCCCCTGAAATGGCTGATAACAGGGGGCAATAGACTGTATTCTCCTGTCCTACAGTCATCCTCTCCCCTGAAATGGCTGATAACAGGGGGCAATAGATTGTATTCTCCTGTCCTACAGTCATCCTCTCCCCTGAAATGGCTGATAACAGGGAGCAATAGATTGTATTCTCCTGTCCTACAGTCATCCTATCCCCTGAAATGGCTGATAACAGGGGGCAATAGATTGTATTCTCCTGTCCTAGAGTCATCCTCTCCCCTGGAATGGCTGATAACAGGGAGCAATAGACTGTATTCTCCTGTCCTACAGTCATCCTCTCCCCTGAAATGGCTGATAACAGGGGGCAATAGACTGTATTCTCCTGTCCTACAGTCATCCTCTCCTATGAAATGGCTGATAACAGGGGGCAATAGACTGTATTCTCCTGTCCTACAGTCATCCTCTCCTCTGAAATGGCTGATAATAGGGGGCAATAGACTGTATTCCCCTGTCCTACAGTCATCCTCTCCCCTGAAATGACTGATAACAGGGGTAATAGACTGTATTCTCCTGTCCTACAGTCATCCTCTCCCCTGAAATGGCTGATAACAGGGGCAATAGATTGTATTCTTCTGTCCTACAGTCATCCTCTCCCCTGAAATGGCTGATAACAGGGAGCAATAGATTGTATTCTCCTGTCCTACAGTCATCCTCTCCCCTGAAATGGCTGATAACAGGGAGAAATAGACTGTATTCTCCTGTCCTACAGTCATCCTCTCCCCTGAAATGGCTGATAACAGGGGGCAATAGATTGTACTCTCCTATCCTACAGTCATCCTCTCCCCTGAAATGGCTGATAACAGGGGCAATAGACTGTATTCTCCTGTCCTACAGTCATCCTCTCCCCTGAAAT
The DNA here is from genome assembly GCF_905171765.1 of Bufo bufo. Lineage (NCBI taxonomy): Eukaryota > Metazoa > Chordata > Amphibia > Anura > Bufonidae > Bufo > Bufo bufo. The sequence goes on from NC_053391.1 coordinate 3,593,333, forward strand.
GGCTGATAACAGGGAGCAATAGATTGTATTCTCCTGTCCTACAGTCATCCTCTCCCCTGAAATGGCTGATAACAGGGAGCAATAGACTGTATTCTCCTGTCCTACAGTCATCCTCTCCTCTGAAATGGCTGATAACAGGGGGCAATAGATTGTATTCTCCTGTCCTACATTCATCCTCTCCCCTGAAATGGCTGATAACAGGGGGCAATAGATTGTATTCTCCTGTCCTACAGTCATCCTCTCCCCTGAAATGGCTGAAAACAGGGAGCAATAGACTGTATTCTCCTGTCCTACAGTCATCCTCTCCCCCCCTGAAATGGCTGATAACAGGGGGCAATAGACTGTATTCTCCTGTCCTACAGTCATCCTCTCCCCCCCTGAAATGGCTGATAACAGGGGGCAATAGACTGTATTCTCCTGTCCTACAGTCATCCTCTACCCTGAAATGGCTGATAACAGGGAGCAATAGACTGTATTCTCCTGTCCTACAGTCATCCTCTCCCCTGAAATGGCTGATAACGGTGCAATAGACTGTATTCTCCTGTCCTACAGTCATCCTCTCCCCTGAAATGGCTGATAACAGGGAGCAATAGACTGTATTCTCCTGTCCTACAGTCATCCTCTCCCCTGAAATGGCTGATAACGGTGCAATAGACTGTATTCTCCTGTCCTACAGTCATCCTCTCCCCCCTGAAATGGCTGATAACAGGGGGCAATAGACTGTATTCTCCTGTCCTACAGTCATCCTCTCCCCCCCTGAAATGGCTGATAACAGGGGGCAATAGACTGTATTCTCCTGTCCTACAGTCATCCTCTACCCTGAAATGGCTGATAACAGGGAGCAATAGACTGTATTCTCCTGTCCTACAGTCATCCTCTCCCCTGAAATGGCTGATAACGGTGCAATAGATTGTATTCTCCTGTCCTACAGTCACCCTCTCCCCTGAAATGGCTGATAACAGGGAGCAATAGACTGTATTCTCCTGTCCTACAGTCATCCTCTCCAATGAAATGGCTGATAACAGGGAGCAATAGACTGTATTCTCCTGTCCTACAGTCATCCTCTCCCCTGAAATGGCTGATAACAGGGAGCAATAGACTGTATTCTCCAGTCCTACAGTCATCCTCTCCCATGAAATGGCTGATAACAGGGAGCAATAGACTGTATTCTCCTGTCCTACAGTCATCCTCTCCCCTGAAATGGCAGATAACAGGGGGCAATAGACTGTATTCTCCTGTCCTACAGTCATCCTCTCCCCTGAAATGGCTGATAACAGGGGGCAATAGATTGTATTCTCCTGTCCTACAGTCATCCTCTCTTATAAAATGGCTGATAACCGATAGCAATAGACTGTATTCTCCTGTCCTACAGTCATCCTCTCCCCTGAAATGGCTGATAACAGAGGGCAATAGACTGTATTCTCCTGTCCTACAGTCATCCTCTCCTCTGAAATGGCTGATAACAGGGGGTAATAGACTGTATTCTCCTGTCCTACAGTCATCCTCTCCTCTGAAATGGCTGATAACAGGGGGCAATAGACTGTATTCTCCTGTCCTACAGTCATCCTCTCTCCTGAAATAGCTGATAACAGGGAGCAATAGACTGTATTCTCCTGTCCTACAGTCACCCTCTCCCCCCCTGAAATGGCTGATAACAGGGGGCAATAGACTGTATTCTCCTGTCCTACAGTCATACTCTCCCCCCCCCTGAAATGGCTGATAACAGGGGGCAATAGACTGTATTCTCCTGTCCTACAATCATCCTCTCCCCTGAAATGGCTGATAACAGGGGGCAATAGATTGTATTCTCCTGTCCTACAGTCATCCTCTCCCCTGAAATGGCTGAAAACAGGGAGCAATAGATTGTATTCTCCTGTTCTACAGTCATCCTCTCCCCTGAAATGGCTGATAACAGGGAGCAATAGACTGTATTCTCCTGTCCTAAAGTCATCCTCTCCCCTGAAATGGCTGATAACAGGGGGCAATATATTGTATTCTCCTGTCCTACAGTCATCCTCTCCCCTGAAATGACTGATAACAGGGGGCAATAGATTGTATCCTCCTGTCCTACAGTCATCCTCTCCCCTGAAATGGCTGATAACAGGGGGCAATATATTGTATTCTCCTGTACTACAGTCATCCTCTCCCCTGAAATGGCTGATAACAGGGGGCAATAGACTGTATTCTCCTGTCCTACAGTCATCCTCTCCCCTGAAATGGCTGATAACAGGGGGCAATAGATTGTATTCTCCTGTCCTACAGTCATCCTCTCCCCTGAAATGGCTGATAACAGGGAGCAATAGACTGTATTCTCCTGTCCTACAGTCATCCTCTCCCCTGAAATGGCTGATAACAGGGGGCAATAGACTGTATTCTCCTGTCCTACAGTCATCCTCTCCCCTGAAATTGCTGATAACAGGGGGCAATAGACTGTATTCTCCTGTCCTACAGTCAACCTCTCCCCTGAAATGGCTGATAACAGGGTGCAATAGACTGTATTCTCCTGTCCTACAGTCATCCTCTCCCCTGAAATGGCTGATAACAGGGGGCAATAGACTGTATTCTCCTGTCCTACAGTCATCCTCTCCCCTGAAATGGCTGATAACAGGGGGCAATAGACTGTATTCTCCTGTCCTACAGTCATCCTCTCCCCCCTGAAATGGCTGATAACAGGGGGCAATAGACTGTATTCTCCTGTCCTACAGTCATCCTCTCCCCTGAAATGGCTGATAACAGGGCGCAATAGACTGTATTCTCCTGTCCTACAGTCATCCTCTCCCTGAAATGGCTGATAACAGGGCGCAATAGATTGTATTCTCCTGTCCTACAGTCATCCTCTCCCCTGAAATGGCTGATAACAGGGAGCAATAGCCTGTATTCTCCTGTCCTACAGTCATCCTCTCCCCTGAAATGGCTGATAACAGGGAGCAATAGACTGTATTCTCCTGTCCTACAGTCATCCTCTCCCCTGAAATGGCTGATAACAGGGGGCAATATATTCTATTCTCCTGTCCTACAGTCATCCTCTCCCCTGAAATGGCTGATAACAGGGGGCAATAGATTGTATCCTCCTGTCCTACAGTGATCCTCTCCCCTGAAATGGCTGATCACAGGGGGCAATATATTGTATTCTCCTGTCCTACAGTCATTCTCTCCCCTGAAATGGCTGATAACATGGGGCAATAGACTGTATTCTCCTGTCCTACAGTCATCCTCTCCCCTGAAATGGCTGATAACAGGGGGCAATAGATTGTATTCTCCTGTCCTACAGTCATCCTCTCCCCTGAAATGGTTGATAACAGGGAGCAATAGATTGTATTCTCCTGTCCTACAGTCATCCTCTCCCCTGAAATGGCTGATAACAGGGGGCAATAGATTGTATTCTCCTGTCCTACAGTCATCCTCTCCCTTGAATGGCTGATAACAGGGGGCAATAGACTGTATTCTCCTGTCCTACAGTCAACCTCTCCCCTGAAATGGCTGATAACAGGGTGCAATAGACTGTATTCTCCTGTCCTACAGTCATCCTCTCCCCTGAAATGGCTGATAACATGGGGCAATAGACTGTATTCTCCTGTCCTACAGTCATCCTCTCCCCTGAAATGGCTGATAACAGGGGGCAATAGATTGTATTCTCCTGTCCTACAGTCATCCTCTCCCCTGAAATGGCTGATAACAGGGAGCAATAGATTGTATTCTCCTGTCCTACAGTCATCCTCTCCCCTGAAATGGCTGATAACAGGGGGCAATAGATTGTATTCTCCTGTCCTACAGTCATCCTCTCCCCTGAAATGGCTGATAACAGGGAGCAATAGATTGTATTCTCCTGTCCGACAGTCATCCTCTCCCCTGAAATGGCTGATAACAGGGGGCAATAGATTGTATTCTCCTGTCCTACAGTCATCCTCTCCCTTGAAATGGCTGATAACAGGGGGCAATAGACTGTATTCTCCTGTCCTACAGTCAACCTCTCCCCTGAAATGGCTGATAACAGGGTGCAATAGACTGTATTCTCCTGTCCTACAGTCATCCTCTCCCCTGAAATGGCTGATAACAGGGGCAATAGGCTGTATTCTCCTGTCCTACAGTCATCCTCTCCCCTGAAATGGCTGATAACAGGGGGCAATAGACTGTATTCTCCTATCCTACAGTCATCCTCTCCCCTGAAATGGCTGATAACAGGGGGCAATAGACTGTATTCTCCTGTCCTACAGTCATCCTCTCCCCTGAAATGGCTGATAACAGGGGGCAATAGACTGTATTCTCCTATCCTACGGTCATCCTTTCCCCTGAAATGGCTGATAACAGGGGGCAATAGACTGTATTCTCCTGTCCTACAGTCATCCTCTCCCCTGAAATGACTGATAACAGGGGGCAATAGATTGTATTCTCCTGTCCTACAGTCATCCTCTCCCCTGAAATGGCTGATAACAGGGGGCAATATATTGTATTCTCCTGTCCTACAGTCATCCTCTCCCCTGAAATGGCTGATAACAGGGGCAATAGACTGTATTCTCCTGTCCTACAGTCATCCTCTCCCCTGAAATGGCTGATAACAGGGGGCAATAGACTGTATTCTCCTGTCCTACAGTCATCCTCTCCCCTGAAATGGCTGATAACAGGGGGCAATAGACTGTATTCTCCTATCCTACAGTCATCCTCTCCCCTGAAATGGCTGATAACAGGGGGCAATAGACTGTATTCTCCTGTCCTACAGTCATCCTCTCCCCTGAAATGGCTGATAACAGGGAGCAATAGACTGTATTCTCCTGTCCTACAGTCATCCTCTCCCCCCTGAAATGGCTGATAACAGGGGGCAATAGACTGTATTCTCCTGTCCTACAGTCATCCTCTCCCCCCCTGAAATGGCTGATAACAGGGGGCAATAGACTATATTCTCCTGTCCTACAGTCATCCTCTCCCCTGAAATGGCTGATAACAGGGAGCAATATGTTGTATTCTCCTGTCCTACAGTCATCCTCTCCCCTGAAATGGCTGATAACAGGGAGCAATAGACTGTATTCTCCTGTCCTACAGTCATCCTCTCCCATGAAATGGCTGATAACAGGGAGCAATAGACTGTATTCTCCTGTCCTACAGTCATCCTCTCCCCTGAAATGGCTGATAACAGGGAGCAATAGACTGTATTCTCCTGTCCTACAGTCATCCTCTCCCCTGAAATGGCTGATAACAGGGGGCAATATATTGTATTCTCCTGTCCTACAGTCATCCTCTCCCCTGAAATGGCTGATAACAGGGGGCAATAGATTGTATTCTCCTGTCCTACAGTCATCCTCTCCCCTGAAATGGCTGATAACAGGGGGCAATAGACTGTATTCTCCTGTCCTACAGTCATCCTCTCCCCTGAAATGGCTGATAACAGGAGGCAATAGACTGTATTCTCCTGTCCTACAGTCATCCTCTCCCCCCCTGAAATGGCTGATAACAGGGGGCAATAGACTGTATTCTCCTGTCCTACAGTCATCCTCTCCCCTGAAATGGCTGATAACAGGGGGCAATAGATTGTATCCTCCTGTCCTACAGTCATCCTCTCCCCTGAAATGGCTGATAACAGGGGTCAATAGACTGTATTCTCCTGTCCTACAGTCATCCTCTCCCCTGAAATGGCTGATAACAGGGAGCAATAGACTGTATTCTCCTGTCCTACAGTCATCCTCTCCCCTGAAATGGCTGATAACAGGGGGCAATAGACTGTATTCTCCTGTCCTACAGTCATCCTCTCCCCTGAAATGGCTGATAACAGGGAGCAATAGACTGTATTCTCCTGTCCTACAGTCATCCTTTCCCCCCTGAAATGGCTGATAACAGGGGGCAATAGACTGTATTCTCCTGTCCTACAGTCATCCTCTCCGCCCTGAAATGGCTGATAACAGGGGGCAATAGACTGTATTCTCCTGTCCTACAGTCATCCTCTCCCCTGAAATGGCTGATAACAGGGAGCAATAGACTGTATTCTCCTGTCCTACAGTCATCCTCTCCCCTGAAATGGCTGATAACAGGGAGCAATAGACTGTATTCTCCTGTCCTACAGTCATCCTCTCCCCTGAAATGGCTGATAACAGGGAGCAATAGACTGTATTCTCCTGTCCTACAGTCATCCTCTCCCCTGAAATGGCTGATAACAGGGAGCAATAGACTGTATTCTCCTGTCCTACAGTCATCCTCTCCCCTGAAATGGCTGATAACAGGGGGCAATAGATTGTATTCTCCTGTCCTACAGTCATCCTCTCCCCTGAAATGGCTGATAACAGGGGCAATAGATTGTATTCTCCTGTCCTACAGTCATCCTCTCCCCTGAAATGGCTGATAACAGAGGGCAATAGACTGTATTCTCCTGTCCTACAGTCATCCTCTCCCCTGAAATGGCTGATAACAGGGGGCAATAGACTGTATTCTCCTGTCCTACAGTCATCCTCTCCCCTGAAATGGCTGATAACAGGGGCAATAGACTGTATTCTCCTGTCCTACAGTCATCCTCTCCCCTGAAATGGCTGATAACCGGGAGGCAATAGACTGTATTCTCCTGTCCTACAGTCATCCTCTCCCCCTGAAATGGCTGATAACAGGGGGCAATAGACTGTATTCTCCTGTCCTACAGTCATCCTCTCCCCTGAAATGGCTGATAACAGGGGGCAATAGACTGTATTCTCCTGTCCTACAGTCATCCTCTCCCCTGAAATGGCTGATAACAGGGGCAATAGACTGTATTCTCCTGTCCTACAGTCATCCTCTCCCCTGAAATGGCTGATAACAGGGAGCAATAGACTGTATTCTCCTGTCCTACAGTCATCCTCTCCCCTGAAATGGCTGATAACAGGGGGCAATAGACTGTATTCTCCTGTCCTACAGTCATCCTCTCCCCTGAAATGGCTGATAACAGGGGGCAATAGACTGTATTCTCCTGTCCTACAGTCATCCTCTCCCCTGAAATGGCTGATAACAGGGGGCAATAGACTGTATTCTCCTGTCCTACAGTCATCCTCTCCCCTGAAATGGCTGATAACAGGGGGCAATAGACTGTATTCTCCTGTCCTACAGTCATCCTCTCCCCTGAAATGGCTGATAACAGGGGGCAATAGATTGTATTCTCCTGTCCTACAGTCATCCTCTCCCTGAAATGGCTGATAACAGGGGCAATAGACTGTATTCTCCTGTCCTACAGTCATCCTCTCCCCTGAAATGGCTGATAACAGGGGGCAATAGACTGTATTCTCCTGTCCTACAGTCATCCTCTCCCCTGAAATGGCTGATAACAGGGGGCAATAGACTGTATTCTCCTGTCCTACAGTCATCCTCTCCCCTGAAATGGCTGATAACAGGGGGCAATAGACTGTATTCTCCTGTCCTACAGTCATCCTCTCCCCTGAAATGGCTGATAACAGGGGCAATAGACTGTATTCTCCTGTCCTACAGTCATCCTCTCCCCTGAAATGGCTGATAACAGGGAGCAATAGACTGTATTCTCCTGTCCTACAGTCATCCTCTCCCCCCTGAAATGGCTGATAACAGGGGGCAATAGACTGTATTCTCCTGTCCTACAGTCATCCTCTCCCCCCTGAAATGGCTGATAACAGGGGGCAATAGACTGTATTCTCCTGTCCTACAGTCATCCTCTCCCCTGAAATGGCTGATAACAGGGAGCAATAGACTGTATTCTCCTGTCCTACAGTCATCCTCTCCCCTGAAATGGCTGATAACAGGGAGCAATAGACTGTATTCTCCTGTCCTACAGTCATCCTCTCCCCTGAAATGGCTGATAACAGGGAGCAATAGACTGTATTCTCCTGTCCTACAGTCATCCTCTCCCCTGAAATGGCTGATAACAGGGAGCAATAGACTGTATTCTCCTGTCCTACAGTCATCCTCTCCCCTGAAATGGCTGATAACAGGGGGCAATAGATTGTATTCTCCTGTCCTACAGTCATCCTCTCCCCTGAAATGGCTGATAACAGGGGCAATAGACTGTATTCTCCTGTCCTACAGTCATCCTCTCCCCTGAAATGGCTGATAACAGGGGCAATAGACTGTATTCTCCTGTCCTACAGTCATCCTCTCCCCCTGAAATGGCTGATAACAGGAGGCAATAGACTGTATTCTCCTGTCCTACAGTCATCCTCTCCCCCTGAAATGGCTGATAACAGGGGGCAATAGACTGTATTCTCCTGTCCTACAGTCATCCTCTCCCCTGAAATGGCTGATAACAGGGGGCAATAGACTGTATTCTCCTGTCCTACAGTCATCCTCTCCCCTGAAATGGCTGATAACAGGGAGCAATAGACTGTATTCTCCTGTCCTACAGTCATCCTCTCCCCTGAAATGGCTGATAACAGGGAGCAATAGACTGTATTCTCCTGTCCTACAGTCATCCTCTCCCCTGAAATGGCTGATAACAGGGAGCAATAGACTGTATTCTCCTGTCCTACAGTCATCCTCTCCCCCTGAAATGGCTGATAACAGGGAGCAATAGACTGTATTCTCCTGTCCTACAGTCATCCTCTCCCCCCTGAAATGGCTGATAACAGGGGGCAATAGACTGTATTCTCCTGTCCTACAGTCATCCTCTCCCCTGAAATGGCTGATAACAGGGAGCAATAGATTGTATTCTCCTGTCCTACAGTCATCCTCTCCCCTGAAATGGCTGATAACAGGGAGCAATAGACTGTATTCTCCTGTCCTACAGTCATCCTCTCCCCTGAAATGGCTGATAACAGGGAGCAATAGACTGTATTCTCCTGTCCTACAGTCATCCTCTCCCCTGAAATGGCTGATAACAGGGAGCAATAGACTGTATTCTCCTGTCCTACAGTCATCCTCTCCCCTGAAATGGCTGATAACAGGGAGCAATAGACTGTATTCTCCTGTCCTACAGTCATCCTCTCCCCTGAAATGGCTGATAACAGGGGGCAATATATTGTATTCTCCTGTCCTACAGTCATCCTCTCCCCTGAAATGGCTGATAACAGGGGGCAATAGATTGTATTCTCCTGTCCTACAGTCATCCTCTCCCCTGAAATGGCTGATAACAGAGGGCAATATATTGTATTCTCCTGTCCTACAGTCATCCTCTCCCCTGAAATGGCTGATAACAGGGGGCAATAGACTGTATTCTCCTGTCCTACAGTCATCCTCTCCCCTGAAATGGCTGATAACAGGGGGCAATAGACTGTATTCTCCTGTCCTACAGTCATCCTCTCCCCCTGAAATGGCTGATAACAGGGGGCAATAGACTGTATTCTCCTGTCCTACAGTCATCCTCTCCCCTGAAATGGCTGATAACAGGGGGCAATAGACTGTATTCTCCTGTCCTACAGTCATCCTCTCCCCTGAAATGGCTGATAACAGGGAGCAATAGACTGTATTCTCCTGTCCTACAGTCATCCTCTCCCCTGAAATGGCTGATAACAGGGGCAATAGACTGTATTCTCCTGTCCTACAGTCATCCTCTCCCTGAAATGGCTGATAACAGGGGCAATAGACTGTATTCTCCTGTCCTACAGTCATCCTCTCCCCCTGAAATGGCTGATAACAGGGGCAATAGACTGTATTCTCCTGTCCTACAGTCATCCTCTCCCCCCTGAAATGGCTGATAACAGGGGGCAATAGACTGTATTCTCCTGTCCTACAGTCATCCTCTCCCCCTGAAATGGCTGATAACAGGGGGCAATAGACTGTATTCTCCTGTCCTACAGTCATCCTCTCCCCTGAAATGGCTGATAACAGGGGGCAATAGACTGTATTCTCCTGTCCTACAGTCATCCTCTCCCCTGAAATGGCTGATAACAGGGGGCAATAGACTGTATTCTCCTGTCCTACAGTCATCCTCTCCCCTGAAATGGCTGATAACAGGGGGCAATAGACTGTATTCTCCTGTCCTACAGTCATCCTCTCCCCTGAAATGGCTGATAACAGGGGGCAATAGACTGTATTCTCCTGTCCTACAGTCATCCTCTCCCCTGAAATGGCTGATAACAGGGGGCAATAGACTGTATTCTCCTGTCCTACAGTCATCCTCTCCCCTGAAATGGCTGATAACAGGGAGCAATAGACTGTATTCTCCTGTCCTACAGTCATCCTCTCCCCTGAAATGGCTGATAACAGGGGCAATAGACTGTATTCTCCTGTCCTACAGTCATCCTCTCCCCTGAAATGGCTGATAACAGGGAGCAATAGACTGTATTCTCCTGTCCTACAGTCATCCTCTCCCCTGAAATGGCTGATAACAGGGGGCAATAGACTGTATTCTCCTGTCCTACAGTCATCCTCTCCCCTGAAATGGCTGATAACAGGGGGCAATAGACTGTATTCTCCTGTCCTACAGTCATCCTCTCCCCCCTGAAATGGCTGATAACAGGGGACAATAGACTGTATTCTCCTGTCCTACAGTCATCCTCTCCCCCCTGAAATGGCTGATAACAGGGGGCAATAGACTGTATTCTCCTGTCCTACAGTCATCCTCTCCCCTGAAATGGCTGATAACAGGGGGCAATAGACTGTATTCTCCTGTCCTACAGTCATCCTCTCCCCTGAAATGGCTGATAACAGGGAGCAATAGACTGTATTCTCCTGTCCTACAGTCATCCTCTCCCCTGAAATGGCTGATAACAGGGAGCAATAGACTGTATTCTCCTGTCCTACAGTCATCCTCTCCCCTGAAATGGCTGATAACAGGGAGCAATAGACTGTATTCTCCTGTCCTACAGTCATCCTCTCCCCTGAAATGGCTGATAACAGGGAGCAATAGACTGTATTCTCCTGTCCTACAGTCATCCTCTCCCCTGAAATGGCTGATAACAGGGGCAATAGACTTGTATTCTCCTGTCCTACAGTCATCCTCTCCCCTGAAATGGCTGATAACAGGGGCAATAGACTGTATTCTCCTGTCCTACAGTCATCCTCTCCCCTGAAATGGCTGATAACAGGGGGCAATAGACTGTATTCTCCTGTCCTACAGTCATCCTCTCCCCTGAAATGGCTGATAACAGGGGGCAATAGACTGTATTCTCCTGTCCTACAGTCATCCTCTCCCCTGAAATGGCTGATAACAGGGGGCAATAGACTGTATTCTCCTGTCCTACAGTCATCCTCTCCCCCCTGAAATGGCTGATAACAGGGGGCAATAGACTGTATTCTCCTGTCCTACAGTCATCCTCTCCCCCTGAAATGGCTGATAACAGGGGGCAATAGACTGTATTCTCCTGTCCTACAGTCATCCTCTCCCCTGAAATGGCTGATAACAGGGGCAATAGACTGTATTCTCCTGTCCTACAGTCACCCTCTCCCCCTGAAATGGCTGATAACAGGGGGCAATAGACTGTATTCTCCTGTCCTACAGTCATCCTCTCCCCTGAAATGGCTGATAACAGGGGGCAATAGATTGTATTCTCCTGTCCTACAGTCATCCTCTCCCCTGAAATGGCTGATAACAGGGGGCAATAGACTGTATTCTCCTGTCCTACAGTCATCCTCTCCCCTGAAATGGCTGATAACAGGGGGCAATAGACTGTATTCTCCTGTCCTACAGTCATCCTCTCCCCTGAAATGGCTGATAACAGGGGGCAATAGACTGTATTCTCCTGTCCTACAGTCATCCTCTCCCCTGAAATGGCTGATAACAGGGGGCAATAGACTGTATTCTCCTGTCCTACAGTCATCCTCTCCCCTGAAATGGCTGATAACAGGGGGCAATAGACTGTATTCTCCTGTCCTACAGTCATCCTCTCCCCTGAAATGGCTGATAACAGGGGGCAATAGACTGTATTCTCCTGTCCTACAGTCATCCTCTCCCCTGAAATGGCTGATAACAGGGGGCAATAGACTGTATTCTCCTGTCCTACAGTCATCCTCTCCCCTGAAATGGCTGATAACAGGGGGCAATAGACTTGTATTCTCCTGTCCTACAGTCATCCTCTCCCTGAAATGGCTGATAACAGGGGGCAATAGACTGTATTCTCCTGTCCTACAGTCATCCTCTCCCCCTGAAATGGCTGATAACAGGGGGCAATAGACTGTATTCTCCTGTCCTACAGTCATCCTCTCCCCTGAAATGGCTGATAACAGGGGGCAATAGACTGTATTCTCCTGTCCTACAGTCATCCTCTCCCCTGAAATGGCTGATAACAGGGGCAATAGACTGTATTCTCCTGTCCTACAGTCATCCTCTCCCCTGAAATGGCTGATAACAGGGGCAATAGACTGTATTCTCCTGTCCTACAGTCATCCTCTCCCCTGAAATGGCGAAAAACAGGGGGCAATAGACTGTATTCTCCTGTCCTACAGTCATCCTCTCCCCTGAAATGGCTGATAACAGGGAGCAATAGACTGTATTCTCCTGTCCTACAGTCATCCTCTCCCCTGAAATGGCTGATAACAGGGGCAATAGACTGTATTCTCCTGTCCTACAGTCATCCTCTCCCCTGAAATGGCTGATAACAGGGAGCAATAGACTGTATTCTCCTGTCCTACAGTCATCCTCTCCCCCTGAAATGGCTGATAACAGGGGGCAATAGACTGTATTCTCCTGTCCTACAGTCATCCTCTCCCCTGAAATGGCTGATAACAGGGGAGCAATAGACTGTATTCTCCTGTCCTACAGTCATCCTCTCCCCTGAAATGGCTGATAACAGGGGGCAATAGATTGTATTCTCCTGTCCTACAGTCATCCTCTCCCCTGAAATGGCTGATAACAGGGGCAATAGACTGTATTCTCCTGTCCTACAGTCATCCTCTCCCCTGAAATGACTGATAACAGGGGCAATAGACTGTATTCTCCTGTCCTACAGTCATCCTCTCCCCTGAAATGGCTAGATAACAGGGGGCCAATAGACTGATTCTCCTGTCTACAGTCATCCTCTCCCCTGAAATGGCTGATTAACAGGGGCGCAATAGACTGTATTCTCCTGTCTACAGTCATCCTCTCCCCCAGAAATGGCTGATAACAGGGAGCAATAGATTGTATTCTCCTGTCCTACAGTCATCCTCTCCCCTGAAATGGCTGATAACAGGGAGCAATAGACTGTATTCTCCTGTCCTACCAGTCATCCTCTCCCCTGAATTGGCTGATAACAGGGGGCAATAGATTGTTTTCTCTGGTCCTACAGTCATCCTCTCCCCTGAAATGGCTGATAACAGGGGGCAATAGACTGTTTTCTCCTGTCCTACAGTCATCCTCTCCCCTGAAATGGCTGATAACAGGGAGCAATAGACTGTATTCTCCTGTCCTACAGTCATCCTCTCCCCCCTGAAATGGCTGATAACAGGGGCAATAGACTGTATTCTCCTGTCCTACAGTCATCCTCTCCCCTGAAATGGCTGATAACAGGGGGCAATAGACTGTATTCTCCTGTCCTACAGTCATCCTCTCCCCTGAAATGGCTGATAACAGGGAGCAATAGACTGTATTCTCCTGTCCTACAGTCATCCTCTCCCCCCTGAAATGGCTGATAACAGGGGCAATAGACTGTATTCTCCTGTCCTACAGTCATCCTCTCCCCTGAAATGGCTGATAACAGGGAGCAATAGACTGTATTCTCCTGTCCTACAGTCATCCTCTCCCCCTGAAATGGCTGATAACAGGGGGCAATAGACGGTATTCTCCTGTCCTACAGTCATCCTGTCCCTTGAAATGGCTGATAACAGGGAGCAATAGACTGTATTCTCCTGTCCTACAGTCATCCTCTCCCCCTGAAATGGCTGATAACAGGGGGCAATAGACTGTATTCTCCTGTCCTACAGTCATCCTCTCCCCTGAAATGGCTGATAACAGGGGGCAATAGACTGTATTCTCCTGTCCTACAGTCATCCTCTCCCCCTGAAATGGCTGATAACAGGGGGCAATAGACTGTATTCTCCTCTCCTACAGTCATCCTCTCCCCTGAATTGGCTGATAACAGGGGGCAATAGACTGTATTCTCCTGTCCTACAGTCATCCTCTCCCCTGAAATGGCTGATAACAGGGGGCAATAGACTGTATTCTCCTGTCCTACAGTCATCCTCTCCCCTGAAATGGCTGATAACAGGGGGCAATAGACTGTATTCTCCTGTCCTACAGTCATCCTCTCCCCTGAAATGGCTGATAACAGGGAGCAATAGACTGTATTCTCCTGTCCTACAGTCATCCTCTCCCCCTGAAATGGCTGATAACAGGGGGCAATAGACTGTATTCTCCTGTCCTACAGTCATCCTCTCCCCTGAAATGGCTGATAACAGGGGCAATAGACTGTATTCTCCTGTCCTACAGTCATCCTCTCCCCTGAAATGGCTGATAACAGGGGCAATAGACTGTATTCTCCTGTCCTACAGTCATCCTCTCCCCTGAAATGGCTGATAACAGGGGAGCAATAGACTGTATTCTCCTGTCCTACAGTCATCCTCTCCCCTGAAATGGCTGATAACAGGGGGCAATAGACTGTATTCTCCTGTCCTACAGTCATCCTCTCCCCTGAAATGGCTGATAACAGGGAGCAATAGACTGTATTCTCCTGTCCTACAGTCATCCTCTCCCCTGAAATGGCTGATAACAGGGGGCAATAGACTGTATTCTCCTGTCCTACAGTCATCCTCTCCCCTGAAATGGCTGATAACAGGGGCAATAGACTGTATTCTCCTGTCCTACAGTCATCCTCTCCCCTGAAATGGCTGATAACAGGGGGCAATAGACTGTATTCTCCTGTCCTACAGTCATCCTCTCCCCTGAAATGGCTGATAACAGGGAGCAATAGACTGTATTCTCCTGTCCTACAGTCATCCTCTCCCTGAAATGGCTGATAACAGGGGGCAATAGACTGTATTCTCCTGTCCTACAGTCATCCTCTCCCCTGAAATGGCTGATAACAGGGGGCAATAGACTGTATTCTCCTGTCCTACAGTCATCCTCTCCCCTGAAATGGCTGATAACAGGGGGCAATAGACTGTATTCTCCTGTCCTACAGTCATCCTCTCCCCTGAAATGGCTGATAACAGGGGGCAATAGACTGTATTCTCCTGTCCTACAGTCATCCTCTCCCCTGAAATGGCTGATAACAGGGGGCAATAGACTGTATTCTCCTGTCCTACAGTCATCCTCTCCCCTGAAATGGCTGATAACAGGGGCAATAGACTGTATTCTCCTGTCCTACAGTCATCCTCTCCCTGAAATGGCTGATAACAGGGGCAATAGACTGTATTCTCCTGTCCTACAGTCATCCTCTCCCCTGAAATGGCTGATAACAGGGGGCAATAGACTGTATTCTCCTGTCCTACAGTCATCCTCTCCCCTGAAATGGCTGATAACAGGGGCAATAGACTGTATTCTCCTGTCCTACAGTCATCCTCTCCCCTGAAATGGCTGATAACAGGGGGCAATAGACTGTATTCTCCTGTCCTACAGTCATCCTCTCCCCTGAAATGGCTGATAACAGGGGGAAAAGACTGTATTCTCCTGTCCTACAGTCATCCTCTCCTCTGAAATGGCTGATAACAGGGGGCAATAGACTGTATTCTCCTGTCCTACAGTCATCCTCTCCCCCTGAAATGGCTGATAACAGGGGGCAATAGACTGTATTCTCCTGTCCTACAGTCATCCTCTCCCCCTGAAATGGCTGATAACAGGGGGCAATAGACTGTATTCTCCTGTCCTACAGTCATCCTCTCCCCCTGAAATGGCTGATAACAGGGGGCAATAGACTGTATTCTCCTGTCCTACAGTCATCCTCTCCCCTGAAATGGCTGATAACAGGGGGCAATAGACTGTATTCTCCTGTCCTACAGTCATCCTCTCCCCTGAAATGGCTGATAACAGGGGCAATAGACTGTATTCTCCTGTCCTACAGTCATCCTCTCCCCTGAAATGGCTGATAACAGGGGGCAATAGACTGTATTCTCCTGTCCTACAGTCATCCTCTCCCCTGAAATGGCTGATAACAGGGGGCAATAGACTGTATTCTCCTGTCCTACAGTCATCCTCTCCCCTGAAATGGCTGATAACAGGGAGCAATAGACTGTATTCTCCTGTCCTACAGTCATCCTCTCCCCTGAAATGGCTGATAACAGGGGGCAATAGACTGTATTCTCCTGTCCTACAGTCATCCTCTCCCCTGAAATGGCTGATAACAGGGGGCAATAGACTGTATTCTCCTGTCCTACAGTCATCCTCTCCCCTGAAATGGCTGATAACAGGGAGCAATAGACTGTATTCTCCTGTCCTACAGTCATCCTCTCCCCTGAAATGGCTGATAACAGGGGGCAATAGACTGTATTCTCCTGTCCTACAGTCATCCTCTCCCCTGAAATGGCTGATAACAGGGGGCAATAGACTGTATTCTCCTGTCCTACAGTCATCCTCTCCCCTGAAATGGCTGATAACAGGGGCAATAGACTGTATTCTCCTGTCCTACAGTCATCCTCTCCCCCCTGAAATGGCTGATAACAGGGGGCAATAGACTGTATTCTCCTGTCCTACAGTCATCCTCTCCCCCCTGAAATTGCTGATAACAGGGGGCAATAGACTGTATTCTCCTGTCCTACAGTCATCCTCTCCCCTGAAATGGCTGATAACAGGGGGCAATAGACTGTATTCTCCTGTCCTACAGTCATCCTCTCCCCTGAAATGGCTGATAACAGGGGCAATAGACTGTATTCTCCTGTCCTACAGTCATCCTCTCCCCTGAAATGGCTGATAACAGGGGGCAATAGACTGTATTCTCCTGTCCTACAGTCATCCTCTCCCCTGAAATGGCTGATAACAGGGGCAATAGACTGTATTCTCCTGTCCTACAGTCATCCTCTCCCCTGAAATGGCTGATAACAGGGGCAATAGACTGTATTCTCCTGTCCTACAGTCATCCTCTCCTCCTGAAATGGCTGATAACAGGGGGCAATAGACTGTATTCTCCTGTCCTACAGTCATCCTCTCCCCTGAAATGGCTGATAACAGGAGGCAATAGACTGTATTCTCCTGTCCTACAGTCATCCTCTCCCCTGAAATGGCTGATAACAGGGGGCAATAGACTGTATTCTCCTGTCCTACAGTCATCCTCTCCCCTGAAATGGCTGATAACAGGGGGCAATAGACTGTATTCTCCTGTCCTACAGTCATCCTCTCCCCTGAAATGGCTGATAACAGGGGGCAATAGACTGTATTCTCCTGTCCTACAGTCATCCTCTCCCTGAAATGGCTGATAACAGGGAGCAATAGACTGTATTCTCCTGTCCTACAGTCATCCTCTCCCCTGAAATGGCTGATAACAGGGGGCAATAGACTGTATTCTCCTGTCCTACAGTCATCCTCTCCCCTGAAATGGCTGATAACAGGGGGCAATAGACTGTATTCTCCTGTCCTACAGTCATCCTCTCCCCTGAAATGGCTGATAACAGGGGCAATAGACTGTATTCTCCTGTCCTACAGTCATCCTCTCCCCTGAAATGGCTGATAACAGGGGGCAATAGACTGTATTCTCCTGTCCTACAGTCATCCTCTCCCCTGAAATGGCTGATAACAGGGGGCAATAGACTGTATTCTCCTGTCCTACAGTCATCCTCTCCCCTGAAATGGCTGATAACAGGGGGCAATAGACTGTATTCTCCTGTCCTACAGTCATCCTCTCCCCTGAAATGGCTGATAACAGGGAGCAATAGACTGTATTCTCCTGTCCTACAGTCATCCTCTCCCCTGAAATGGCTGATAACAGGGAGCAATAGACTGTATTCTCCTGTCCTACAGTCATCCTCTCCCCTGAAATGGCTGATAACAGGGAGCAATAGACTGTATTCTCCTGTCCTACAGTCATCCTCTCCCCTGAAATGGCTGATAACAGGGGGCAATAGACTGTATTCTCCTGTCCTACAGTCATCCTCTCCCCTGAAATGGCTGATAACAGGGGGCAATAGACTGTATTCTCCTGTCCTACAGTCATCCTCTCCCCTGAAATGGCTGATAACAGGGGGCAATAGACTGTATTCTCCTGTCCTACAGTCATCCTCTCCCCTGAAATGGCTGATAACAGGGGGCAATAGACTGTATTCTCCTGTCCTACAGTCATCCTCTCCCCTGAAATGGCTGATAACAGGGAGCAATAGACTGTATTCTCCTGTCCTACAGTCATCCTCTCCCCTGAAATGGCTGATAACAGGGAGCAATAGACTGTATTCTCCTGTCCTACAGTCATCCTCTCCCCTGAAATGGCTGATAACAGGGGGCAATAGACTGTATTCTCCTGTCCTACAGTCATCCTCTCCCCTGAAATGGCTGATAACAGGGGGCAATAGACTGTATTCTCCTGTCCTACAGTCATCCTCTCCCCTGAAATGGCTGATAACAGGGAGCAATAGACTGTATTCTCCTGTCCTACAGTCATCCTCTCCCCTGAAATGGCTGATAACAGGGGGCAATAGACTGTATTCTCCTGTCCTACAGTCATCCTCTCCCCTGAAATGGCTGATAACAGGGAGCAATAGACTGTATTCTCCTGTCCTACAGTCATCCTCTCCCCTGAAATGGCTGATAACAGGGAGCAATAGACTGTATTCTCCTGTCCTACAGTCATCCTCTCCCCTGAAATGGCTGATAACAGGGGCAATAGACTGTATTCTCCTGTCCTACAGTCATCCTCTCCCCTGAAATGGCTGATAACAGGGGCAATAGACTGTATTCTCCTGTCCTACAGTCACCCTCTCCCCCTGAAATGGCTGATAACAGGGGGCAATAGACTGTATTCTCCTGTCCTACAGTCATCCTCTCCCCTGAAATGGCTGATAACAGGGGGCAATAGACTGTATTCTCCTGTCCTACAGTCATCCTCTCCCCTGAAATGGCTGATAACAGGGGGCAATAGACTGTATTCTCCTGTCCTACAGTCATCCTCTCCCCTGAAATGGCTGATAACAGGGGCAATAGACTGTATTCTCCTGTCCTACAGTCATCCTCTCCCCTGAAATGGCTGATAACAGGGAGCAATAGACTGTATTCTCCTGTCCTACAGTCATCCTCTCCCCTGAAATGGCTGATAACAGGGGCAATAGACTGTATTCTCCTGTCCTACAGTCATCCTCTCCCCTGAAATGGCTGATAACAGGGAGCAATAGACTGTATTCTCCTGTCCTACAGTCATCCTCTCCCCTGAAATGGCTGATAACAGGGGGCAATAGACTGTATTCTCCTGTCCTACAGTCATCCTCTCCCCTGAAATGGCTGATAACAGGGGGCAATAGACTGTATTCTCCTGTCCTACAGTCATCCTCTCCCCTGAAATGGCTGATAACAGGGGGCAATAGACTGTATTCTCCTGTCCTACAGTCATCCTCTCCCCTGAAATGGCTGATAACAGGGGGCAATAGACTGTATTCTCCTGTCCTACAGTCATCCTCTCCCCTGAAATGGCTGATAACAGGGGGCAATAGATTGTATTCTCCTGTCCTACAGTCATCCTCTCCCCTGAAATGGCTGATAACAGGGGCAATAGACTGTATTCTCCTGTCCTACAGTCATCCTCCCCCCTGAAATGGCTGATAACAGGGGCAATAGACTGTATTCTCCTGTCCTACAGTCATCCTCTCCCCTGAAATGGCTGATAACAGGGGGCAATAGACTGTATTCTCCTGTCCTACAGTCATCCTCTCCTCTGAAATGGCTGATAACAGGGGGCAATAGACTGTATTCTCCTGTCCTACAGTCATCCTCTCCCCTGAAATGGCTGATAACAGGGGGCAATAGACTGTATTCTCCTGTCCTACAGTCATCCTCTCCCCTGAAATGGCTGATAACAGGGGGCAATAGACTGTATTCTCCTGTCCTACAGTCATCCTCTCCCCTGAAATGGCTGATAACAGGGAGCAATAGACTGTATTCTCCTGTCCTACAGTCATCCTCTCCCCTGAAATGGCTGATAACAGGGGGCAATAGACTGTATTCTCCTGTCCTACAGTCATCCTCTCCCCTGAAATGGCTGATAACAGGGAGCAATAGACTGTATTCTCCTGTCCTACAGTCATCCTCTCCCCTGAAATGGCTGATAACAGGGAGCAATAGACTGTATTCTCCTGTCCTACAGTCATCCTCTCCCCTGAAATGGCTGATAACAGGGGGCAATAGACTGTATTCTCCTGTCCTACAGTCATCCTCTCCCCTGAAATGGCTGATAACAGGGGGCAATAGACTGTATTCTCCTGTCCTACAGTCATCCTCTCCCCTGAAATGGCTGATAACAGGGGGCAATAGACTGTATTCTCCTGTCCTACAGTCATCCTCTCCCTGAAATGGCTGATAACAGGGGAAATAGACTGTATTCTCCTGTCCTACATTCAACCTCTCCCCCTGAAATGGCTGATAACAGGGTGCAATAGACTGTATTCTCCTGTCCTACAGTCATCCTCTCCCCTGAAATGGCTGATAACAGGGAGCAATAGACTGTATTCTCCTGTCCTACAGTCATCCTCTCCCCTGAAATGGCAGATAAACAGGGGGCAATAGACTGTATTCTCCTGTCCTACAGTCATCCTCTCCTCTGAAATGGCTGATAACAGGGGCAATATACTGTATTCTGCTGTCCTACAGTCATCCTCTCCCTGAAATCGCATCGCTGATAACAGGGGGCAATAGACTGTATTCTCCTGTCCTACAGTCATCCTCTCCCCTGAAATGGCTGATAACAGGGGGCAATAGATTGTATTCTCCTGTCCTACAGTCATCCTCTCCCTTGAAATGGCTGATAACAGGGGGCAATAGACTGTATTCTCCTGTCCTACAGTCAACCTCTACCCTGAAATGGCTGATAACAGGGTGCAATAGACTGTATTCTCCTGTCCTACAGTCATCCTCTCCCCTGAAATGGCTGATAACAGGGGGCAATAGACTGTATTCTCCTGTCTTACAGTCATCCTCTCCCCTGAAATGGCTGATAACAGGGGGCAATAGACTGTATTCTCCTGTCCTACAGTCATCCTCTCCCCTGAAATGGCTGATAACAGGGAGCAATAGGCTGTATTCTCCTGTCCTACAGTCATCCTCTCCCCCCCTGAAATGGCTAATAACAGGGGGCAATAGACTGTATTCTCCTGTCCTACAGTCATCCTCTCCCCCCCTGAAATGGCTGATAACAGGGGGCAATAGACTGTATTCTCCTGTCCTACAGTCATCCTCTCCCCAAAAATGGCTGATAACAGGGAGCAATAGATTGTATTCTCCTGTCCTACAGTCATCCTCTCCCCTGAAATGGCTGATAACAGGGAGCAATAGATTGTATTCTCTGGTCCTACAGTCATCCTCTCCCCTGAAATGGCTGATAACAGGGAGCAATAGACTGTATTCTCCTGTCCTACAGTCATCCTCTCCCCTGAAATGGCTGATAACAGGGAGCAATAGACTGTATTCTCCTGTCCTACAGTCATCCTCTCCCCTGAAATGGCTGATAACAGGGGGCAATATATTGTATTCTCCTGTCCTACAGTCATCCTCTCACCTGAAATGACTGATAACAGGGGGCAATAGATTGTATCCTCCTGTCCTACAGTCATCCTCGCCCCTGAAATGGCTGATAACAGGGGGCAATATATTGTATTCTCCTGTCCTACAGTCATCCTCTCCCCTGAAATGGCTGATAACAGGGGGCAATAGACTGTATTCTCCTGTCCTACAGTCATCCTCTCCCCTGAAATGGCTGATAACAGGGGGCAATAGACTGTATTCTCCTGTCCTACAGTCATCCTCTCCCCTAAAATGGCTGATAACAGGAGGCAATAGACTGTATTCTCCTGTCCTACAGTCATCCTCTCCCCCCCTGAAATGGCTGATAACAGGGGGCAATAGACTGTATTCTCCTGTCCTACAGTCATCCTCTCCCCTGAAATGGCTGAAAACAGGGGGCAATAGACTGTATTCTCCTGTCCTACAGTCATCCTCTCCCCTGAAATGGCTGATAACAGGGAGCAATAGACTGTATTCTCCTGTCCTACAGTCATCCTCTCCCCCCCTGAAATGGCTGATAACAGGGGGCAATAGACGGTATTCTCCTGTCCTACAGTCATCCTCTCCCCCCCTGAAATGGCTGATAACAGTGGGCAATAGACTGTATTCTCCTGTCCTACAGTCATCCTCTCCCCTGAAATTGCTGATAACAGGGGGCAATAGATTGTATTCTCCTGTCCTACAGTCATCCTCTCCCTTGAAATGGCTGATAACAGGGGGCAATAGACTGTATTCTCCTGTCCTACAGTCAACCTCTCCCCTGAAATGGCTGATAACAGGGTGCAATAGACTGTATTCTCCTGTCCTACAGTCATCCTCTCCCCTGAAATGGCTGTTAACAGGGGGCAATAGACTGTATTCTCCTGTCCTACAGTCATCCTCTCCCCTAAAATGGCTGATAACAGGGGGCAGTAGACTGTATTCTCCTGTCCTACAGTCATCCTCTCCCTTGAAATGGCTGATAACAGGGGGCAATAGACTGTATTCTCCTGTCCTACAGTCATCCTCTCCCCTGAAATGGCTGATAACAGGGAGCAATAGACTGTATTCTCCTGTCCTACAGTCATCCTCTCCCCCCCTGAAATGGCTGATAACAGGGGGCAATAGACTGTATTCTCCTGTCCTACAGTCATCGTCTCCCCCCCTGAAATGGCTGATAACAGGGGGCAATAGACTGTATTCTCCTGTCCTACAGTCATCCTCTCCCCTGAAATGGCTGATAACAGGGGGCAATAGATTGTATTCTCCTGTCCTACAGTCATCCTCTCCCCTGAAATGGCTGATAACAGGGAGCAATAGATTGTATTCTCCTGTCCTACAGTCATCCTCTCCCCTGAAATGGCTGATAACAGGGAGCAATAGACTGTATTCTCCTGTCCTACAGTCATCCTCTCCCCTGAAATGGCTGATAACAGGGCGCAATATATTGTATTCTCCTGTCCTACAGTCATCCTCTCCCCTGAAATGGCTGATAACAGGGAGCAATAGACTGTATTCTCCTGTCCTACAGACATCCTATCCCCCCCTGAAATGGCTGATAACAGGGGGCAATAGACTGTATTCTCCTGTCCTACAGTCATCCTCTCCCCCCCTGAAATGGCTGATAACAGGGGGCAATAGACTGTATTCTCCTGTCCTACAGTCATCCTCTCCCCTGAAATGGCTGATAACAGGGGGCAATAGATTGTATTCTCCTGTCCTACAGTCATCCTCTCCCCTGAAATGGCTGATAACAGGGAGCAATAGACTGTATTCTCCTGTCCTACAGTCATCCTCTCCCCTGAAATGGCTGATAACAGGGAGCAATAGACTGTATTCTCCTGTGCTACAGTCAACCTCTCCCCTGAAATGGCTGATAACAGGGAGCAATAGACTGTATTCTCCTGTCCTACAGTCATCCTCTCCCCTGAAATGGCTGATAACAGGGGGCAATATATTGTATTCTCCTGTCCTACAGTCATCCTCTCCCCTGAAATGACTGATAACAGGGGGCAATGGATTGTATTCTCCTGTCCTACAGTCATCCTCTCCCCTGAAATGGATGATAACAGGGGGCAATATATTGTATTCTCCTGTTCTACAGTCATCCTCTCCCCCCCTGAAATGGCTGATAACAGGGGGCAATAGACTGTATTCTCCTGTCCTACAGTCATCCTCTACCCTGAAATGGCTGATAACAGGGAGCAATAGACTGTATTCTCCTGTCCTACAGTCATCCTCTCCAATGAAATGGCTGATAACAGGGAGCAATAGACTGTATTCTCCTGTTCTACAGTCATCCTCTCCCCTGAAATGGCTGATAACAGGGAGCAATAGACTGTATTCTCCTGTCCTACAGTCATCCTCTCCCCTGAAATGGCAGATAACAGGGGGCAATAGACTGTATTCTCCTGTCCTACAGTCATCCTCTCCTCTGAAATGGCTGATAACAGGGGGCAATATACTGTATTCTGCTGTCCTACAGTCATCCTCTCCCCTGAAATCGCTGATAACAGGGGGCAATAGACTGTATTCTCCTGTCCTACAGTCATCCTCTCCCCTGAAATGGCTGATAACAGGGGGCAATAGATTGTATTCTCCTGTCCTACAGTCATCCTCTCCCTTGAAATGGCTGATAACAGGGGGCAATAGACTGTATTCTCCTGTCCTACAGTCAACCTCTACCCTGAAATGGCTGATAACAGGGTGCAATAGACTGTATTCTCCTGTCCTACAGTCATCCTCTCCCCTGAAATGGCTGATAACAGGGGGCAATAGACTGTATTCTCCTGTCTTACAGTCATCCTCTCCCCTGAAATGGCTGATAACAGGGGGCAATAGACTGTATTCTCCTGTCCTACAGTCATCCTCTCCCCTGAAATGGCTGATAACAGGGAGCAATAGGCTGTATTCTCCTGTCCTACAGTCATCCTCTCCCCCCCTGAAATGGCTAATAACAGGGGGCAATAGACTGTATTCTCCTGTCCTACAGTCATCCTCTCCCCCCCTGAAATGGCTGATAACAGGGGGCAATAGACTGTATTCTCCTGTCCTACAGTCATCCTCTCCCCAAAAATGGCTGATAACAGGGAGCAATAGATTGTATTCTCCTGTCCTACAGTCATCCTCTCCCCTGAAATGGCTGATAACAGGGAGCAATAGACTGTATTCTCCTGTCCTACAGTCATCCTCTCCCCTGAAATGGCTGATAACAGGGAGCAATAGATTGTATTCTCTGGTCCTACAGTCATCCTCTCCCCTGAAATGGCTGATAACAGGGAGCAATAGACTGTATTCTCCTGTCCTACAGTCATCCTCTCCCCTGAAATGGCTGATAACAGGGAGCAATAGACTGTATTCTCCTGTCCTACAGTCATCCTCTCCCCTGAAATGGCTGATAACAGGGGGCAATATATTGTATTCTCCTGTCCTACAGTCATCCTCTCACCTGAAATGACTGATAACAGGGGGCAATAGATTGTATCCTCCTGTCCTACAGTCATCCTCTCCCCTGAAATGGCTGATAACAGGGGGCAATATATTGTATTCTCCTGTCCTACAGTCATCCTCTCCCCTGAAATGGCTGATAACAGGGGTCAATAGACTGTATTCTCCTGTCCTACAGTCATCCTCTCCCCTGAAATGGCTGATAACAGGGAGCAATAGACTGTATTCTCCTGTCCTACAGTCATCCTCTCCCCTGAAATGGCTGATAACAGGGGCAATAGACTGTATTCTCCTGTCCTACAGTCATCCTCTCCCCCCCTGAAATGGCTGATAACAGGGGGCAATAGATTGTATTCTCCTGTCCTACAGTCATCCTCTCCCCTGAAATAGCTGATAACCGGGAGCAATAGACTGTATTCTCCTGTCCTACAGTCATCCTCTCCCCTGAAATGGCAGATAACAGAGAGCAATATATTGTAGTCTCCTGTCCTACAGTCATCCTCTCCCCTGAAATGGCTGATAACAGGGGGCAATAGACTGTATTCTCCTGTCCTACAGTCATCCTCCCCCCTGAAATGGCTGATAACAGGGGGCAATAGACTGTATTCTCCTGTCCTACAGTCATCCTCCCCCCTGAAATGGCTGATAACAGTGTGCAATAGACTGTATTCTCCTGTCCTACAGTCATCCTCTCCCCTGAAATGGCTGATAACAGGGGGCAATAGACTGTATTCTCCTATCCTACAGTCATCCTCTTCCCTGAAATGGCTGATAACAGGGGGCAATAGACTGTATTCTCCTGTCCTACAGTCATCCTCTACCCTGAAATGGCTGATAACAGGGGGCAATAGACTGTATTCTCCTGTCCTACAGTCATCCTCTACCCTGAAATGGCTGATAACAGGGAGCAATAGACTGTATTCTCCTGTCCTACAGTCATCCTCTTCCCTGAAATGGCTGATAACAGGGGGCAATAGACTGTATTCTCCTGTCCTACAGTCATCCTCTACCCTGAAATGACTGATAACAGGGGGCAATAGACTGTATTCTCCTGTCCTACAGTCATCCTCTACCCTGAAATTGCTGATAACAGGGGGCAATAGATTGTATTCTCCTGTCCTACAGTCATCCTCTACCCTGAAATGGCTGATAACAGGGAGCAATAGACTGTATTCTCCTGTCCTACAGTCATCCTCTCCCCTGAAATGGCTGATAACAGGGGGCAATAGACTGTATTCTCCTGTCCTACAGTCATCCTCTCCCCTGAAATGTCTGATAACAAGGGGCAATAGACTGTATTCTCCTGTCCTACAGTCATCATCTCCCCTGAAATGGCTGATAACAGGGAGCAATAGACTGTATTCTCCTGTCCTACAGTCATCCTCTCCTCTGAAATGGCTGATAACAGGGGGCAATAGACTGTATTCTCCTGTCCTACAGTCATCCTCTCCCCTGAAATGGCCGATAACAGGGGGCAATAGACTGTATTCTCCTGTCCTACAGTCATCCTCTCCCCTGAAATGGCTGATAACAGGCGACAATAGATTGTATTCTCCTGTCCTACAGTCTTCCTCTCCCCTGAAATGGCGGATAACAGGGAGCAATAGACTGTATTCTCCGGTCCTACAGTCATCCTCTACCCTGAAATGGCTGATAACAGGGGGCAATAGACTGTATTCTCCTGTCCTACAGTCATCCTCTCCCCTGAAATGGCTGATAACAGGGGTCAATAGACTGTATTCTCCTGTCCTACAGTCATCCTCTCCCCTGAAATGGCTGATAACAGGGAGCAATAGACTGTATTCTCCTGTCCTACAGTCATCCTCTCCCCTGAAATGGCTGATAACAGGGGCAATAGACTGTATTCTCCTGTCCTACAGTCATCCTCTCCCCCCCTGAAATGGCTGATAACAGGGGGCAATAGATTGTATTCTCCTGTCCTACAGTCATCCTCTCCCCTGAAATAGCTGATAACCGGGAGCAATAGACTGTATTCTCCTGTCCTACAGTCATCCTCTCCCCTGAAATGGCAGATAACAGAGAGCAATATATTGTAGTCTCCTGTCCTACAGTCATCCTCTCCCCTGAAATGGCTGATAACAGGGGGCAATAGACTGTATTCTCCTGTCCTACAGTCATCCTCCCCCCTGAAATGGCTGATAACAGGGGGCAATAGACTGTATTCTCCTGTCCTACAGTCATCCTCCCCCCTGAAATGGCTGATAACAGTGTGCAATAGACTGTATTCTCCTGTCCTACAGTCATCCTCTTCCCTGAAATGGCTGATAACAGGGGGCAATAGACTGTATTCTCCTATCCTACAGTCATCCTCTTCCCTGAAATGGCTGATAACAGGGGGCAATAGACTGTATTCTCCTGTCCTACAGTCATCCTCTACCCTGAAATGGCTGATAACAGGGGGCAATAGACTGTATTCTCCTGTCCTACAGTCATCCTCTACCCTGAAATGGCTGATAACAGGGAGCAATAGACTGTATTCTCCTGTCCTACAGTCATCCTCTTCCCTGAAATGGCTGATAACAGGGGGCAATAGACTGTATTCTCCTGTCCTACAGTCATCCTCTACCCTGAAATGACTGATAACAGGGGGCAATAGACTGTATTCTCCTGTCCTACAGTCATCCTCTACCCTGAAATTGCTGATAACAGGGGGC